>NW_016690370.1:1304750-1310356 GCF_001604755.1 Lepidothrix coronata
ATGTGGCAAAAAGACAGAACACAACAAAATAACCTTCAGATAGTGAGAATGATGTGGTTTGGGAACATCTTCAGTTCAGTAGGAGCCAAATATTGGTCACAAGAACTTTAGAAGTTTTACCTACTGAAAAGTGTCCAGCTCTGAAAATGTGTTAAATTTTTCACCTGTCGAGCCAGAAGTAAAAGCTTTTTATCCCTGAACCTCTTTTTTTCCTGTGACTTTGGGAGCCAGGATTTCCCAAAGCCAAGCACCCACGAATTATTCATTGTGCCACGTCAAACCCTTACAAGTTACTATTTATTCAGAGCATTTCCTTCTTCATTTTTAATATAAAGTACTCTGGGAATTACTAATATTTCCCCTCATCTTCACGAACTGATGATAATCATTCATCTCTTTGGAGAAGCTTCAACTTCCTTTACTGTGTTTCTATTTTGTAGATCTGGTCTAAACTAGTCCTGAGTTAGATTTTCTAATCTTATTGGTTCAGATTTTTGGACATTTTTACTTCAACTTAAAAAGGCTTTCCCCCCCGCGCCCCCCCCATTTTCCTCTTCAGCAAGAACTTCCAAAATGAGGTGGGCAAATTGCCAAGTGCATTTGTAAATGTGTTATGACCACGCCTGGCAGCCCAAGGGTTGGGTTTGAGGGTTGGCATCTGTTTTCAGGTTCAACCTTCTGTAGGATCAGGGCACTTCACAAAAGGACTGGGAGATATTTCCATTTCCATTGGGGTTTCTGCTGTGCTTCTGCTCTGCATTCAGCAAAAACCCTGCTCAGATTATCAATCCTGACCAACACATTTTGGCAGAGAAAGGGTGGGTAATCTTATGTATATCCAGCTTTTCTGTTGATTTTTTTTCCTAAATAGTGTTCTACCTAAGTCCATCTGACCCAGGGATGTCTCACACTGTCTGGAACAGCTGATAATTCTGTTGACTCTTAATAATACTTAAAATCTTCATTTTTAGCAGGAAGAATTAAGGATAAAGCAAACTACCTGGTACCTGCCAGCCTTGAAAAGAAACCTCTGTTAGAATTAATCCCATTTGTCTATAAATACAGGAAATAATGATTTTTGGGCTGTGATCTATGGATTGTGTGGCCTTGCAGGTATATTGTGTATAGATCTTCATCTTGGTTCTTGTGTACAGGTTGTGTAACCTCAGGTATAAGGAAGGAATCCTTCCCTGGGAGGGTGGGGAGGCCCTGGCACAGGTTGCCCAGAGAAGCTGTGGTTGCCCCTGGATCCCTGGAAGTGTCCAAGGCCAGGTTGGAGCAACCTGGGCTAGTGGAAGGTGTCCCTGCCCGTGGCACATTCCTTGGAAAGGGGCATCTTTGAGGGTGGACCTAAAAAACCCTTGAGCAGGGAAAGCTGAGCTTCACCAGAGCCCCACTTCTGCTGTGCCAGGAGTGCCAGCAGCCCCTGGCAAAGAGGGATCACAGGGATTGGCACCATTCCTTGCTGAGTGATTCCCATGGAGCTGGTGAGAGCACTTGGTGCTTAATGAATGTGCAAACTGAGGGTGAGAGCTGAGCTCTGATGCTCAACAGAGGCTTGTTGAAGCCAACTTGAGTGCCACAGCTTGTTGGATTAAACCCCAGAAGCCAAGAGGTTTTTTTAACTCTGTAAAGACATCCAGACTGTCAAAATCCAGGGAAAGAGGGAACCTGACCCCTCTTTGCCCCAGGAGGAGAGCGGTGAAAAGTTTCCATTTCCAGGAGATTTCCTACTCATGAATGGATTATTCAGCAATCCTGGGGAGATAAGTGGTGATGGGTGTTTATCCTGCTGCTGGGACATAGTAAGAGGTTACAGATATTGTTGCTGAAAGGTAAAATAAGTGTGGGTAAAAGGCAGGAATTTGGGATGTGCCAGCAATGCTGCTTTAGGGAATAAATCTCAGCTGCCCAATTTGGGAAATCCTGCCCTGTACCTGATAAACACTGCAGCTCACATCCCTGCCCCCAAACACATCTGTCCATGTGGAAACAGATGAATCCAAGGTTTAACCTGGAAGAAAGCTGTGGATAGGATGGTGATCTCAGAGCAACATCCCCAAAGGGTTTCTCCATTTAACTGGGGGGGGGAAATCCTGCCTGGATCCTGCTGAAAGTGCTGCTGGTGTGGCAGGGAGAGAGGAATTCTGTTTGCCAGAGGGATCCAGGGAAGGCCAGGAGCTGACCAGGGATACCCAGACCTGGTCAGTGAGGGAGAGGGTGGTACAGAGCCATGCTGCCCATCCCAAATCCTGCCCCTGGCATTTCTCCAAAGCCTGGCACTGCTTCAGGCTGGGATTGCTCTCCAGAGGTAACACCTGGAGCCCAGGGATGAGCCCATCCATATTTCACAGGTAGGTTGTTTAGAGGAGTTAAATCAATAACTTGGATGAGCCAGGACATCCCCAGCTACTCCCATGCCTGGGCAATCCCTCTGCTTATGCATCCTGGGCTGCATTTAATCTATTTTTGGACCCTAATATTCCCCTGCTCTCATTTTCCCGGAAAAAGCAGCTGTGGAAACAGCACTGCTGCTCCTCTCTGAGCCAATCTGGGAAGGGAAAAGATATTTTTAATAATTGAATATTGATTGTTCCCCTCCCAGAGCAGTGGGGGCTGCAGCATCGCAGCACACCACAAGTTGGAGGAACAGATTCTGCTTTCTCATGAATGAAATATTAATTGTATGTTTATGTTTTGGCGTGGCCTAAAGTGAATATTAAAGTGCCCATAAATAAAACATTGCCACCTTTAATACAAGATGGGGTTTTCTCACCCTGATCTTAAATGAGCTCATTACAGAAGAGAAGGTAATAAATATTTGATAGCCTGGCATGTTAATGAGCTGCTTCCTCGTGAATTCAAAGTGTTTAGCACGGCTGTCTCTCCTCTTCAAACATATTCTATAGTGCAAATATTTTGAATTATGTAATCAGGAGGATCTTTAAGCACCCTGGTGCAATGTTTAAAAACCTAAACCCACAAAACCACGGCAGCAATTAATGGCTGCAGCTTCCCAAAGTCACTCTAATTCCATGAATAATCTTGTTTGTTTTAATGGGGGGTTTCCATGGAGGGCTTTCCTGCCCTTGGAGGAGGAGGAGGAGGAGGAGGCAGCTCTCAGGTCACACATAGCCAAGGTGTGCACACTTGGAACTTGTTTTATGGGGATTTTAACCCATTGTTGTGTCATCAGGACAGTTTTAACACAGATCTAAACTGTGGGACTCCTGTTTTGCAGAATCTAAAGTCATATATCTCACTAGTCACCACCAGATCCTCATGGAAAAATTGCAGGTGCTGGAGAACAGAAGTGGAGATGGGAAGGTCCAACCTGGTGGAGTTTGTTGGAAGTTCTTGTTC
Organism: Lepidothrix coronata; assembly: GCF_001604755.1. Taxonomy (NCBI): domain Eukaryota; kingdom Metazoa; phylum Chordata; class Aves; order Passeriformes; family Pipridae; genus Lepidothrix; species Lepidothrix coronata. Next base: position 1,308,114 of record NW_016690370.1, read on the forward strand.
TTCTCCCTGGCTGGTCTGGTATGACCAATTCCTTTTCATCCCTCAGCCACTGGCAGAGGAACACGTTGTTTTTAGGCAGCAGGTTCTCTGGTTTGACTGTGAAGAGCCTTTTAGAACAAGTTAAGGTGGGTGCTCATGGGGACACTTTGTGGCACAGCCACATCAAGGGTCATCTCCTTTCAGAAGAAAAGGCATTTTTTCCTCAACTGCTGTCCCAAAACTGCTCAGAAAGTCTGTTCTGAGTTGGTTGTTTTTCTCTTGCCTGGCTCTGTTGCTCGATGAAGGCAGATGACCCAAATTATTCAAGATATATATATAATTTATTTTTGATAAAACATCCTAGCGCCTGACTATTTTAACAGTCTTAATCTCAGTTTTAAACCTGTTTCCCAGCTCAGAAAATGGCACCTTGTGCAAGCCAGACTCGGCCATTTAAGTTGCCTGAAAGTTAAAATGAGCAACTAAATGGAATTAAATATTAAATTTAAAGCCATTTGTATTGAAAATATCGAACTTTAAGAGCACAACCAGTTTGGAAATCGAGGAGCTGTGTCTGGTGTTGGTCTTTGCAGGTCTTTGGGGTGCTTAAAATTTGAGTCTTTGCTTCCAGGTGTTGATTTTCCCTGGTCTGGGAGATATTCAGGTTCATCCCAGGAAAACAAGGGATGCTAAAAATTAAGTATCAGAACAACAACAAACCAAAAAAACCCTCAACAAACCTCCAATGATATTGCAGTGATGAATGGCTTTAATTAGAAGGAGGTAACAAACACTTTAAAAAAGATATAATTTCAAGCAGTTTTATACTTTAGTGCTCCTGGAAGGCAAATAGTATTAATTCTTGAAGCAAGAATTGGAGAACCAATTTGCCTGAGCTTTAATTTAATGATGATAAAATCTAGGTATAATTAAACTGAAGCCCCAAAAAAATAATCTAGCTAACAAAATTTACTTAATTCAGGTGCAAACTTATTTTTTTTCCCTCTGTAATTAATTTTCTCTTTAAATAGTCCATCCCTGGGTAAGCAAAAGTGAATCAACAGCCCAGAACTTCCACTGTGTTATTTAAGTTTGTGAGTGAAAAACTGGGAGGAGGATCCTTAAACTAAAATTGTGCTGAATCGTTGACTTCCCTCTTGTTGAGTGGCCTAATTGGGACAAAAATTGGCCCATTATTTACATGTTTTTTGACTTCTTACGGTTTTGAGATAATCTGGTTTTTAATCAGCTGTATTAATTTTCATTAATTTGAATTTTTTGCATTTCCTAGCCCACGAAAATTGTTGATACGTCCAGAAACAGGAAAACAAAATTCAGAACAATTGCACAAATCTTTCCTAATATCCTTAAAACTAAAATTTTAAAGTTGGAGGAGCAGCATTCCCATCCCTTTCTTTTTTTGAGGACGCCCACCCGCAGCAAAAATTTTCATTTAAGTTTTAAAATTTATCTTCAGCAGCAGCAAACGACTCTCTGCAGGCATCTGGTTAATTTGACTCTGTCAATATTGATCCACAGGCGTTGTTAATCCCTCTGGGAAACGGATTCTTTCAGGAATACGACTTGAGCAGATGCTGGGGGTTGATTTGGCAGTTTTATTCTTGGTACTTTAATTTTATTTTTTTTTTTTCTGAGGAGAAGGAGAAACTTCTTTAATCCCATGCAGAGATAGAAATATAAATGACAGCTAAAAATACACTGAATTTTGTGCCCTTCTCCAAGCCTTGGAATGCTCTGTGGCGAGGAGGGAGGATAAGGACTGTGTGGATCTCTTTGAAGTGCTTTATCAGCCTTCTTCAAAAATATCAAAGAGGAGACTTAAGCCATGTAAAAATAGTTGTGATTCCATCCTTTTTAGCTGGATCTGATACAGCTCCCCTGTGGTATATCCATGACATGACTTCCTGAATATTCAGGGGGAAAATGGTGGTTTTCAGGGATGAAAATGGTGTATTTTTTGGGGGAAAATGGTGGGTTTCAGGGATAAAAATGGTGGTTTCCATGGGAAAAATGGTGGTTTTCAGGGATAAAAATGTGATTTTTAGGGGAAAATTGTGTTTTTCCAGGATAAAATGGTGATTTTCTGGGATAAAAATGGTGGTTTACAGGGGGAAAAATGGTTGTTTTTGGGGATAAGAATGGTGGTTTTTCAGAGATGAAAAATGGTGGTTTCCACAGGAAAAATGGTGTTTTTCAGGAACACAAATGGTGGTTTTAAAGAATAAAATGGTGGTTTTCACGGA
>NW_016690370.1:1310396-1317600 GCF_001604755.1 Lepidothrix coronata
TGTGGAGAGGACACAGATCCACAGGGAGGAGCAGTGAGAGCAAAACCTCATCAGCACCAACCTGCTCTTTATGTGGCAAAATTGTGGTTATAGCAAAGCTTGAAGGGCTGAGTAAGGACTGATTTTTACTTTATTTTTCCAGACCTTTTTCCTTGGGAACCCTTTCTAGCCTGCAAATAAGAGCAGTCCCATTTATCAAACCTTTGGATGTGGATCAGTCAGTTAAATTTTACTGAAAGACAAAAGGGATGATTTTTTACTTTGAAGCTCCAGAAGGAAAAGCAAAACAACACTTGTCAGACACCTGTAGTTGCAAACCACTTACAAGTACTGAGTCTGTGCTGCTGCTGCCTCCCTGCTCCTCATCTGCAATCCATCAGTGCCCCTTCCCTCCTGGATAAGGAGTTACCTTCCATTTACACACCACAGGGGTGGCATCACCCAGAGGGTGAGGTCAGCCAAGAGAATCACTCAAGTTAATGCAGAAATGAGGCCAATATATTAATGTAACAACAGGACACAGGGCTCTTTAGATTTAAAGGCAGGAGCCTGAAATCAGAGATAAGGGTATTTATTGGGAGGAAATGTACCTTTATTAAAGACTTGCATTTGAATAGGGAACAGCAGCCAGAGCACAGAGTGAGAGTGCTTTCTAAATGGGCACATCCCACAATGGTTTGGGTTGGAAGGGACCTTAAAGATCACCTCATTCCACCTCCTGCCATGGATAAGAACACCTTCCACAGACCAGGTTGCTCCAACCTGGCCTTGGACACTTCCAGGGATCCAGGGGCAGCCATGACTTCTCTGGGCAACCTGCGCCAGAGCCTCCCCACTCCCACAGCCAAGAATTCCTTCCCAATATCCCATCTCACCCTGCCCTCTGGCAGTTTGAACCCATTCCCCCTTGTGCTATCCCCACATTTCTAGGCAGCAGATTCCTTTCCCTGGTTTTGAAAGAAATGTCCCCAACAGTGCCCCAAGCCCACGAGTGTGTGAGGTGGCACAGCCCCATGTCCTGCTCTGCTCTGCTACCTCCCCATCCCTTCAGCTCTGGTTTTTTGGATCTCCATGGCCATGCTGCTCCAGAAGCACAGTCCATGGCACAGGGGAAGTTTAGCACTGGAAATTTCTGACTGTTCTCTGGAGAACGGAATACAGAACAAGAGAAATGTCTTGGAGTTTTCCCAGACACGACACGCTGTGTCCCCATCCTTGAAGACAGGGAATGGTGCAGGGATTGCCTTGATCAGCCGTGGCTCTGCTTTGGGCTGAAACCCAAAAAAACTTCGACTAAACCACCCCCTATTCTTTGTGTAATAGTTTGGATCTGAGTCTTTATTCCAGAGCTTGGCATTCTGTGCTCAGGGGAGTCTTTAAGGTAGCAGGGCATTAAAAAAGACTTGGGTTGAAACTTGTCAAGGGGAAATAATATCTGCAATTGCTCAGCTTCCTGATTAAAAAAAACCCACACCAGTGTCTGAGTAAGGACAATGTTTTCTCAAGCATTAGTGATACTTTAATTCAGCACAGCCACGACAACAAAAAAATTGATTTTATTGCTCTCTGTTTTATGGATCATGAATTTAACTGAGCTAAATAGTAAAAGTGCAGGTGAATAGTACTGCTTTAGTGACCACATTTTCTTCTGCATTTCACTAACTGGTTTTTTTTTTTTTGTTCTGCTTGCTCAGCTTTTCACAGCTCTGACTCCAAAGACCTCCAAAGGGCAGTAAAGAAACCAACTGCTGGGTTTTACCTTCCTGTGCTGAGCAAGGCTTTATGCACCTTCTCTGGTAGGTTTTTCCTCTAAATTTCAGTAAAACCCTGAAGAATATGTGGGTTTAGGACCCTGTGTAACAGTTTTTTATTTCACAATCACTAATATTAAGTGTTTTGAACTATGCATCTGAAATATCCACTGGCTGGGTATTGGAGAGAGCACATGAAGAGATTGTTCCAGCTCCAGAAAACTTGTAGGATTTATAACATGAGAGAAATGAGATTTGATGTTTGCAGAAAGTTCAAGGAATTGTTTAACTTACACTAGTGATTGGGGAAAGACAAAAAATAGCTCCTTGGAACAGGTTTTCCAGAGAAGCTGTGGCTGCCCCATCCCTGGAAGTGTCCAAGGCCAGGTTGGACAGGGCTTGGAGCAACCTGGGATGGTGGAAAGTGTCCCATGGTGGTGGGATTGGAACTAGATGGTCTTTCAGACCCCTTCCAACCCAACCCATTCCATGATTATATGAAATACAAGCTGTTTGTGCAGATTTCCCTTTTCCAGTAGTAAATGGTCTTCACTCCTGCATTCTAAAGGAATTTACCACTCCTAAATATTCATAGGGCTGATTTCAGCATCAGGTCATTATTTTGTAGGTTTAAAATTAGTTTTAGCCTCTCATGTCATTGCCAATGTAGAGCTACAGCTCTGAGTCAAACAGGAACAAATAAATTAATTTGCATTTTCTGCAGTCCGAGGTATTTTCTGCTCTGGCAGATTTTACTCCGAATCACCACACTATTGACAAGAGAAAAACTCCTGCACTGAGCTTAGAAATGCTCTAAGATGCGGCTGATGCAGAAAACATGGGGAATTACAGGGAAGGATCTCACTTCCAAGTGGGATTTCCCTTTTGCAGTGGAAGCCAGTGGATGATTGGTGCCTTCCTGAGGGGAGAAGGGTCATTTGTGCTTGGAGGAGACACTTGTTTCCATGTGAGGCCATTGTCCAGCTACCACAAAGGGGGTACAGTGGTTTCAGTGGCCGTGCTGGAAGGGAGAACTCTGGGAATAGAGCAGCTTGATTTACAGGTGGAAAATAGGAGTGGAAAGTCAATTAATTCCACTGCAGCAACACCACTGCATCAAAATTATTCTCAACACATTTGTGGTGCCTATTACCAGGTTTTCTGCTGCTGGACAGTCCACACCCTCCCTGGGCAATCTGTCCCTGTCCCCAACTCTCCTCACCCTTTGGAATCTCCCTTGGTGCACAACCTGGTTTGCCCTGGCTGTGATTTCAGCTCATCACTTGTAGTTTCTCTGTAGGGATCATGGAGAAGACTCAATTCCTGACTTATTTACCTTTAACACACTGTCAGAATGTTATCACCCCTCCCCTCGGGCACCTGCAAACCAGACACCCCCAGTCCTCTCCATTTCTTTAGGTCATATTTTCTAGGTTTAATTTGTTTTTCTCTATCCTGTGGCTTCTCTTTGCTTGAGCCACCCCTTGCTCCATCCCCCACAAGTCAAACTCACAAACAAGTCAGCAGTTAAGGAAAACCCTTTGAATTTGGCTGTGGTTGATGGGAAAAATTGCCCTTAGAAATGATAAAATGATAAAACTAAGATTTTTTTACATAACCTGTCTAAGTTCTTTTATGTTTTTCTGCAGTAATTACCTTTTTCTGGCTGTTACTTCAATAAAAGGCTCGTGGATCCCATCTGGAAGGGGAAAGCACACAAATTGCTCAGGCTTTCAAAGGAAAGTAATTCCAAAGCTGAGTTTCTCCAATCCATGTTGTTAATTTGAACATGAGTAAAAGATACTCTGCCCAGGCTTTTAAACACTCCTGAATTCCACATGGAAACTGTTTTCTCTCCATAAATTGCCTGTCCCTCAGGCTCATTTAACCCACAGTAGCTGATTTAGCAGTAGAGTTTAAAGAGTTAAAGAAGATTTTTTTTGAACGGAGGTTAAAAAGTTTTCATTTTCTTTATAGTTTTGCTCCTGGGAAAGAGATTTAACCCACCAATAAATGTTGGACTCCATGATCTTGCAGCTCTTTTCCAACCTAAATGACTGTGTCGTTCTACAACATTGGTAAAGCCGAAAATAATGCTGCACAAAATTCCAGTGGCACAGGTTTATATCAGCCCACTGTCACCAAAGGAAGTTACTCTTGCTTTTCATAATGTGTGCAGTGGTGATTTATATATGTCTTCATGAAATAGAAATATATTCTTGTAAAAATTAGCAGCCTACAGTGAAAAACATATTAAAAAAAAACCCCAAACCTTATTTTTTCTACATTTATTGCCCCCCCTTGTTGTGTAAGGGAAAGGTGAGCTGTTCTCGCTGCTGCTGCAAATGAGTTCAGGTAATGTTAAGACTTTTACAGGACTACTTTTCTAACAAACTAAAGAAAAGCAAATTTTACAGGGGAAAAAAACCAAAACCAACCCTGTTCTTGCCCTCTAATTGCTGATCCTCCTGTTCAGGAGCAGGGGCACTGGAGGCACATAACCAAGCTTTGGAGCCACGAAAACAAGAGCACAAAAAGGAGCTTTCTCTCCCAGTTTAATTTTGTGTAGTTACAGAAATGAGGCTCCCAGCTGCTTGAATTACAGTGTGCAGTGACACAATAATAAGAAAGTTAATCTCTTTAAGTAGCTCTCACAGGCCAGTTTTTCATTGGCAGCTCCTTGCCTGGCATTGCCATTTACCTGGAAATCTGCATTTCAATGCAGGCAGGAATGTTCTGGGTGCAGGTGGGGGAAGGCAGAACTGCTGGGAGCTGCAATCAAGGGATCCCTGCCCAAAAAACCTGTGTGTGGTGGAAAACTTGGAACAGGATCCCCAGAGAATATGTATATGCTGGTTTAGTCAAGTCCTGGGTATTTTTCAGTGTGTTTTGAATATTTATCAAGTTTATTAATCTCCAGGATTACATGGGATGAGCTGGGAGGTGCATCCCAAGCAACCTGATCTGTGGAAGGTGTCCCTGTCCATGGCAGGGGGTGGAATGAGATGAGCTTTATGTCCCTTCCAACCCAAACCATGCCCTGGTTCTTACTAACACTTTTTTTTTTTGTGAGCTGAAGAGGTTTTCAGAACCAGAAGGACACTTGAGGGATGTTTTGGAGATCCCTGGTGTTCAGCTGCTCTGCTTCTTCACACCCGGGGCAGCTCTGCTTGGAGACTTCTCAAGTTGCATTTCCCATGGAGATTCTTTGGGAATGAGATGGATTTGCAGAGCTCTGAAGGGCAGCTCATAGTTTGGAAGCTTTCTGTTCTGGAAAAAGGGAAAAGCCCCCTGGGAAGAGAAGGATTTTGTTTTGTTTTGTTTTGTTTTTTGATCCCTGTGGTGTTTAAATGTGGGAAGGATCAAAGGTCCTGGTGGAAGGAAACAGCATTTCATGTTATCCATTCCTCAGTGTTTACAGATGAGAATCATGGAATCCCAGACTGGTTTGGGTTGGAAGGGACCTTAAAGCCCATCCAGTTGCACCCCTGCCACCCTTCCACTAGCCCATCCAACTCGGCCTTGGACACTTCCAGGGACACTTCCATGACTATGAGCAGGACCTTCCTTTGTCATCTGTGCCTTTTAAAAACAAAACAATTAACTGAGATGAATTAATTTTAATGATGCCATTTCCTTTCTTTCTCTCTTCCTCCTCCCCTCCTTCCCTTGTCTCCCACTTTTTGGCAGCTCCTGGATCTCAGGACTCTGCCTTCTGCCGGGCACAGTTTAGACCATGCAGGGCCAAGTCCAACAGACGCAGCAAAAGTTTCTTTGGTGAAAAGTTACCTCTGTTTTTCACAACTTTGATAAATATAAAGCCAGAGCACGATTAAGATCTTGGAATTTGGCTGCTTTTCCCTCCCCTCTGTACCTGCTCTGGAGCTGAGATGTTTTAGTGGGTGATTCATTGGCACCATTACTGCCTTTATTCCTTTAAGAGCACCTGGAGGGCCGATGTTTCAACATTACACTAAAGAGCTGAGCTGCTTTTTTGCATAGTTCCAAATCTTCCATTTAATTCCACTTGAATTTAAACGTTTCCTGTTAACTTTATGCCTTATTTTTTAGCTTAGCAGAAGTTACTTTGTTTTCACCCTTGAAAATCCACTGAGGGAATGTGAAATTGGGTCAAACTCCCATTTTATTTCGTTATTTTGGTGGTATGAAATGACTTAGTTTAGATGAGTTGCCACTGGCAAACCAGATCTGATGCTTCAGCTGGAAAAGGTGGCACATTCCTGGTGTGCAAAGTGTTGTCCTGCTCCCACATTCCCTGAGCTGTTCCCCAAAGGTGGAAATGGCCTGAAGTGATGCTGCAAATAATCGAGGTTTTGGTATTTAAAGTGGTTTAGTTTGGAGAGATCACTTCCTTTAACAACATTTGGGGGAGATATCCCCAAAACCTTCAGATTCTGTTCTTTTTTTCTGAGTCCTGCAACAAGACTTTGTCCCCTGGTGGTTTCCTGTAAAGGGAAAGGTGATCTCCAGGGATGCTGGGAGGAGGATGATGTGTATGCAGCTCACTGCTCAGTGATTCTCCAGCTCCAAAAATGTTCCGGGAATATTTAACCTTTGAGGGAAAAAGAATTGGATTAGCTGCTTTCAGATGTATTACGTGCCTGGCTCCACTACCATAATAAACATTAACCCCCAAACTTTGGGGGAATGGATCAATTATTGCTAAAAGTTTCAGTGCCATGTGAGGTCAGCTCCAATAAGAGCCCTTAAAAAGGGGGGGAAAAGGGTTTCTGCAAATGTCAAAAAATGGAGCAAATTTAAAGTACAATTTAAAGGAGTGAATTCAGGACTCCAAGATTCTCTTGCAGAGAGGGAGTCGTATCTGGAAGGCTGTTGGAAGCAGTTCTGGGTGCCCAGGAGCTGGAATTAGACTGTCTGGATATTCCTCATACCCTCCAAGTCTGGAATGGAAACAAAATTAAGTGGAAAAAAAATATGTGCTTTAGAGGCACAAAGAGGATGTTGCAGGTGTCAATCCTTTCTTTAATTCCATCTTCAAAGCTTCTTTTTTGCTACCATCCAGCAAAACTGTGGATGCTCCTTCTTGGACTGAAATTCCTCCCTTCTTCATGTAAGATTTGGAGGGTGGGAGGTACCTGTTTCCAATCTGGGCTAAAAATCAAGAACCAAATACCCTCATCCCCTCCTCTGTCTCTTTTTTTCCTCCCCTTTTCTCTCCCCCCTTTTCACTGTCTCCCCTTTTCTGTCTCCCCTTTTCTGTCTCCCCTTTTCTGTCTCCCCTTTTCTGTCTCCCCTTTTCTGTCTCCCCTTTTCTGTCTCCCCTCTTCTGTCTCCCCTCTTCTGTCTCCCCTCTTCTGTCTCCCCTCTTCTGTCTCCCCTCTTCTCTCCCCCCTTTTCTCTCCCCCCTTTTCTCTCCCCCCTTTTCTCTCCCCCCTTTTCTCTCCCCCCTTTTCTCTCCCCCCTTTTCTCTC
>NW_016690370.1:1319056-1347414 GCF_001604755.1 Lepidothrix coronata
CTCTCCCCTCTTCTCTCTCCCCTCTTCTCTCTCCCCTCTTCTCTCCCCCCTTTTCTCTCTCCCCTCTTCTCTCCCTTTCCCTCCCTGCCTCCAAAATCAAGAGCAAACCCTGCTGGGCTCAGGTTCTCTACTCAGTGGCTTTATTTTTCAGGTCTCTTTTCCAGCTGCACATTTATGTGCTCGAACCATTTCTGCCTTTTCAGAATCACTTTGGTCTTTGCTCTGGGAGGAAAAGGAAAAGGGAAAGGTGAGATTCCTCAGGGGGAGGATTAGCAGAGCATGTGGGAGAAAATCCCCACCTCCAACCCACTTTTGGGTGGTTTTGTGGAGCAACCAAAGCCTGTGGGATGCTTGTCCATGGGAGTGGTTTGCTGTTTTCCATGGATTTGTCTTTTATTCCATGTATTCTTGCTTGTTCTGTATCAGTAACACCCAGGATTGCTCTGGGCCAGTGCATGAGACACAAAATGTGTGAAAAATCACAGTGACAGGGGTTTGTTCCTTGCTGGTTTGTGATAAAGAGGAACAGAAGCATTGACCAGACAGGCCCTCTGGACATTTGAAAGCCTTTTCTTTTTAATCATATGTCTTGAAATCTGTTTGCTTTACCACCATTATTATTATGTTTTCATTATGGGCTAACAGCATTTTAAATTCAGAAATATAAAATCATTGTGGGAGAATCAGGGAGCAGGAAAAAATTGGGTGATAAAGCTTTTAAAAAAGTGTGAATATATATTAATATATTAATGTGTTTGCTCATTATTGTTTCCTACATTACCAGATGCAGTGGCTGGAGCAACTAGAACAAACTGCAAGTAAATTGGCATAAAATAATGCTAAAAAAGGGTTTTAGTTGCTTTCATCTTCCATTAAAATGACTTGTCTAAGATATTTACTGACTGAATTCTGTCTGATAAAACCTCAATAAATTTTTTTCAGCCAGCCTGTAACTATAAGCTAACAAGGGCCTGGAGTGACAGGACAAGGGGAACGGCTTCAAACTCAAAAGGAGTAGGTTTAAATGGGATATTAGGAAGAAATTCTTGGCTGTGAGGGTGGGGAGGCCCTGGCACAGGTTGCCCAGAGAAGCTGTGGCTACCTCTGGATCCCTGGAAGTGTCCAAGGCCAGGTTGGAGCAAGCTGGGCTAGTGGAAGGTGTCCCTGCCCATGGCAGGGGTGGAACTGGATGGATTTAAGGTCCCTTCCAACCCAAACCATTCCATGATTCTCTGCTAAGAAGAATTCTCACTTGCTCAAGTATTTCCAGAGTTTAATGCTGCTGTTATATCAAATTTTGCTTTAAAGGTTGTTTAAAATGAGCAAAACCTGGCTGTAACTGAACTGAAGCTGCTCCAAGTGAAATGGGGATGTTTAAATGCAGTAAACATTCATGAAGCTCATTACAAGTTTCATATTTCTTTGTTTCCAGGCTTTTATGAGCAGCAATTGTCGGGTTTGTAATTATAGAGCCGAAGATTTTCCAAATGCCCTTTTTTTGTCCTTTAGCACTCGAATAAGGGCTTCGTCCTTCTCCTTTTTGATGTTGCAGCATAAGAAAATTGGCTGAAAGATTGCTGTGTTTTAAGGCACTTTCTAAAGTGCTGCTGGTTTAGAAAAGCCTCATTTTATAGAAATGGCAGCTGGATGTCGTGTGTGTCTCCCTTCTCCCATCCCCGCTGTGTCAGCCCCAATCAGTTTATTCACCAACACACTCACAAGGGTTTTTTTAGTTTGTAGCCTGCAAGGTCAGGCACTCTGGTGGAAGCCAAGCTGAGATGCAGCACCTTCCTTTCCCTTGGAATTAGTGACAGTAAACAACTTTTCATGGAATAACAGACTCGTTTTGGTTGGAAAGGGTCTCTAAGGTCATGAGGTCGAAGCAACACTGCCAATCCCACCCCTAAACCATGTCCTGAAGTGCCACACCTACAGGACTTTCAAATCCCTCCAGGGATGGGGACTCCACCACTGCCCTGGGCAGCCCCTTCCAATGCCTGACCACCCTCTCCATGAAGAATTTTTCCCTAATATTCAACCCAAACCACCCCTGGCACAACCTGAGGCCGTTTCCCCTTGTCCTGTCACTTGTTAGCTGGGAGAAAAACTGATCCCAATGTGCCACAACCTCCTTTCAGGTGATTGTAGAGAGCGATGAGGTCCCTCCTGGTCCTCCTTTTCTCTTTTGATGCAGAGTTTGTGGGGGGTTTTTTATGGTTTTTCAGGTAGAGATTGAAATCCAGCCATCTCTGAGACGAATTTTTTCAGCATAAAGCCAATTATCCTCGTGGTCCACAACTGCAGAGCTGGTCCTTGACCCACAGCCTCAGCCATTCCTAAAAATTAGGTGAGCAACCAAAGAGAAAGGTTTGTGTTAACTTGGATTAAATGAAAGTTTGAAAGTTCCTTTAAGCAGTAAAGAGGGGAGGAGATGAAGAAGGAATGGGTTTGGCTGTGTCCATCTCTCTGATGTGACATCCAGGAAAATGAGGAATTATCATTTTCCTTCTGAAAACAAAGGTGATTTTTAAATGTGTGATTCAATTCTGGTAAAGCTACTTAGGAGTTTTTGGTGTAAATGAAAAAAACCCATAAAATTTCATTGTTATTAATTAATTGACTGGGAGAAAAGGTGACATGGATGAACAATTAATAAGTTTGACTGGGCCTCATGGATGGGTCAGACCTGATCAGTGCCATTCGTGGTAAGGTTTGCTCAGCCCTGAAGGTCTCAAATGGGACTTGCAGAACTCAGCATTTTGCAAGATTCGTTATTTAACGCTTAATATGTCTTGAAATGGGGTTGTTGGTCATTTAACAAGGAAGAGCATAATTTTCCTTCGTGTTTTCTCTATATGAGCTCCACCCACAGCTCAGAACAGCTCGGAATGACTGCATGGATTTAATTACAATCTGTGCCAAATGAACTCTCTTTTACAGCTCTCTTAGAGTGTTCTCATTTTTCTCCTTCATATTAATAACAGGTTAAATTTCCAGCAGTCTGCAGATTACATTTTATTGTCATGGGCATCACACTTAAGAGAACTGCTTTGTTCTCTGTTTTTTCCCCCCACTCTTTTTTCTCGTTATTTAGCCATCGTTAGAAATAGATTTGAACCCAGCAGAAATGGAATTCTGCATAAAGCAAGAGTTTTTTGCATGTTGGACTAATCCCCCTTCTGTTAGAACTTGTGCTTCTGAAATACTGCAGGGAACTTTTTTCCTTGGCTTAAGAGAAGGAGGGTTTTGCACAGTTGCATTTTTGCAGCAAAACTCAATTACTGGGGACAGTTGAAAAGCCAGTTTTCCTCCAGAATTCCTTGCATGTGCAGCATCCAAAATAACTGCAGGAGGTTGTAGCAAAGTTTGAATGATTCTTCCTCTACATCATCCAGGCAGATCGACCTCAACCCAGTGGTTGAGGGGGGGATTCTGTCCCTCTGCCCTCTCAGGTGGGACCCCCCTGCAGAGCTGTTCCAGCCCTGGGATCACCAGCACAGGAGGGACATGGAGCTGCTGGAGAGAGTCCAGAGGAGGCACCAAGATGATCAGAGGGATGGAGCAGCTCTGCTGGGAGGAGAGGATGGGAGAACTGGGATTGCTCAGCCTGGAGAGGAGAAGCTTCAGAGTGACTTGATTGTGGCCTTCCAGGACCTGAAGGGAACCCACAAAGAAGATGGAGACTGTTGACAAGGACCTGGAGTGACAGGACAAGGGGAAATGGTTTAAAACTGCCGAACTGTAGATTTAGATGGGGTATTGGGAAGCAATTCCTCCCTGTGAGGGTGGGGAGGCCCTGGCACAGGTTGCCCAGAAAAGCTGTGGCTGCCCCTGGGTCCCTGGAAGTGTCCAAGGCCAGGTTGGACAGGGCTTGGAGCAACCTGGGCTAGTGGAAGGTGTCCTTGCCCATGGCAGGGGGTGAAATGAGATGGTCTTTAAGGTCCCTTCCAACCCAAACCACTATGATTAAAGGATTGATTTAGGTAATGTGAACATCAAGCCCCAAAAAACTGTTTATTAACAAAACTTTCCCTGCAGCTTGTTCAGAAAATGCCTTTTGAGAACCCCCCACTCTGCCAGGAGAGCTCCTTACAATCCCTCCTGGGTAAAGAGGGAGTTCCTTTCCCTCCCACTGCTCCCTCGCTTCTTCCCTTCATATTTTGGAGCTCTCTGGTCTCTCTCCTTGAAATCTGTGGGACAAGGAAGAAGGTAAAAAAAAGCAATGAATTCCAGGAGCTGATCAAAGGTCGAGAGGACAATGAGTTAAACACGTGCAGTAAATGGTTCCTGAAGTATTCTGTTATTTTCTAAACAGATTGTTCATGCAGGGAGATCAAGTACACAGGGTGATTTAACCAAGAAATGGTGATGCTTGGGTAATTCTCAGATGCTTCACTCCACAAGAGAATTATGAATATTTATGGTATTTCTATAGGTTCCTTCCCTGGAAGGTTTGGGCCTGTGCAGGTGCAGCTGCCTCATTTTCAATGAGCTAAATCTGCACCTCACAACCTGCAGGAATTAGTTGTTTATCCTCTGGAAACCTGGAAAAAAAAATCTGCAGCCATTCCTGTATTTTTGTCTTAAGAGCTACATCTCAGTCTCTAATCACTCTGTGAACTAATATCACACCATTTAAGCACTAATGTTGTTAAGCAGCAGATGAAGTATAACCATTAATGGTAAACAAGCTAGAGGGAAAAAATGGATATATTCAATGCACAGCATCCCAGTTCATTCCTTCCTGGATAATTCCCTGCTTACAGAGCCAGCAGAAATGAAGGAATAATTTGACTTATTAATATAATGAAGATCAATGCAATCTCTGAACACAAGGTTGAGAGAACAACATAATTACCCTTCATTTGTTGATGCAAGGAGAAGACTGATTTCAATTAGTGGTTTAAATTGGGAAGTAGCTGGAGGGAAGTCAGGAGCTTTCCTTGGAGCTGAAATTTGTTCAATATGATTCTTTTCCTTGCTCATCATTTTAGACATCAGTTCCTCTAGTGAGTAAAAATAGTGTGTCAGCCATTAATGTGTTAAGCTCAATCAAGAAAATTGCAGAATGGTGACATTTGGATCCCTCCAAACACATAAATGTTATTTTTTTCCCCCCTAGAGCCCCTCAGGAGAAGATTCTGGGTTTTGAGAAGGGAAAAAAGGCAGCAGTGGCTTGGACTCCATTTGAAGGTGCTAAGGAGCAGTTCCTTGAGAGCAGACACTTCACTAATTTGTTCTTTTCTCTTGCCAAGGAGTCCTGTCCCTGCTGATCATCCCAAAATGCAGAGTGTGGCTGTGCCAAGCAGGTGGGGTTCCGGATCCACCACCTTTCCAGCCACTTGCCATGTTTTATTGGGATGTGGGAGGTTTGAGTGGCTCCTAAAGGAGAGAACTTGCAGCAGGAAGCCAGAAAACAAAATTCTTTCTTTCCCTCTTTGGCTTTTATTTGCCTCTTGATGTTTTTGTTGATTAAAAATGAGCTCCCACATGGAGTAACTGGGACTGGGGGGGTTTCCCATTAGATTTGACCCCCCCATGGACTTGCCCAATTCTGTGCTCACTTGCCCTGTTGCCCTATGTTTTTACAATTCAAAATACTCTTTCAGAGGATGGAAGATCCACACCTGAGCACTTTAAACTGTCTAAAAAAACAGCTCTCAGTTTTCCAATCTCAGGGGATTGGTGTGCTCTGCCTCAGCCTCTGTGCCCTGGTTATCATGGACATGGTTTGAGTTCCTTTTGTGCTTTGTTTCCTTTCTTGTTCTCCCCGAAGGAACCAGAGAATTCCAAGTGAAAGCAGCTGAAGTGAAAGGACAGCTCTGACTCATTCACTGAACCGATGGAGATGCAGCGGGAGACACCACCTTCCCAAGTGTGGTGATTTACCATCCCTTGTTCCAGGCTTTGTTAAGAAATATGAACATTTAGCGAGGCCTTGGCACTTGAAAAAGAGGATTGAAGCTCATCCAGGCTGTTGTCTCCCCATATTCTCCATTCTGTGAGTATTATTTATACATTTCTAAATGTTTCTGCCGTTCTGTTTCATTTTTCTCCCCAGAAAAAAATGAGCGTTCCTGTGCTTCTCAGAACAATTCCCTGATGGGTTTCCTGCCTCTTAGGTTTTATTTCTCCCTGGCTTTGTGGGTTTGGGGATGTCACACTGATCACTGACCTCCCTGCTCCCCACCCCTTTCAAATCTGTCCAAGTGTGCATTAACTAAAAGCAACAAAATTAGTGCTGCTAATTTTTATAATCCTGGTTTAGTCCAAGGGTTGTTAATTACCCTGATTATCTTGTCTTTTGCTGCTTAATTGATTGGAACTGAAAGGCACCCTGTATCCTATCCCAAGCTTTTCTAACTCATCTTCAGTGGCTGGGGAGAGATTGGTCATGTTTTCAGTTGGTTTGGGGTGATCTTGGCAATTCTCTGGTCACAGGTTTTAGTGATGGAGCAGTTTGAAGTTCCTTGGAGAGAGATGGTTTATAAAAACATGGAGTGACAGGACAAGGGGGAATGACTTCAAACTCAAAAGGAGTAGGGTTAGATGGGATATTAGGAAGAAATTCCTGGCTGTGAGGGTGGGGAGGCCCTGGCACAGGTTGCCCAGAGAAGCTGTGGCTGCTCCAGGATCCCTGGAAGTGTCCAAGGCCAGGTTGGACAGGGCTTGGAGCAACCTGGGCTAGTGGAAGGTGTCCCTGCCCATGGCAGGGGGTGGAACTGGATGATCTTTAAGGTCCTTTCCAACCCAAACCATTCCATGATTCCATGACCTTGCTACTACTACTGGATCTTACTACTCCTACAAGAAGCTCTTGTATCCACAGCCTTAAAGTTGCTCATAATTTGTGTTTTAATGATATTTTCAGGGTTTTTTTCCCCACTGTTTTTCATTTCTGATGCTCAGATCCCAGAATGACTTCTGAGAAACTTTCTTCTGTTGGCAGAACATTTCCACAACACATATAATGTTCCTGAATCCCGTATTGGAAGTGTTGCCTGCATTTGGGATTTCTCCTGTGGGACAAGTCTTTTAATTTTGTTCAATTTTTCCATAGTCTGATCAAAACAACTTTTGAATGTTTTCTTGGTGCATTAACACTATGAAATTGCTGTTAACAGTAGCAGCCAATTAGCAACTCTTTAATCTCCTATATTGTTTGTCAGGATGTGACAAAGTGACAGGCTCTGTACTAATTAACTACCTCCTTACTTAAGGAGAAAATTGCTCTTGTTTGACGAATATTTTAAGTTAAAGGAGGACCAGAAAGTCTGGAAACAAACTTATTCGTGCAAAGACACATCAAAGAGGCCTGAGTGGCTCAGGTAATCGGGAATGGGAGGGAGGACCTTTCACCTTTTTGTAATAAATCACAAAATTTATGGAGTGGAAAGGATGAGGTAACTTGGGAAAGCTTTCAATGAGTGCGGGGTTCAAGGTGTTGGCTCATGAACCTCATCTCATGCTGCCTCAAGTTGGGTTTCTATATGTTGTTGATATTTATTCAGCTTGAAAAGCAGCTCCCCTGCCTGTGTGCACCTCGTGGGCCGTTTAGAGGTGACTTTTCACCTCAGAAGTCTCTGTGTCCGTGGAAAACTTTGCTCCTGACAAGGAGAAAGGTTCAGGAGCACCAAAAAGACAGAGGGGAGTTAAAGAACTTCTCTCCAAAAATGTTTATCAAGGCTTCAAATGACTCTAAATCACCTTGTGTCCAACGTGCCACGAGAAACCTGCTGTGGATCCATCACAGCCCGAGGTCTGCAACATTCCCATGAGGAATCCTTGGGATGAAAGGAGAAATTCAGGGAGCTGAGCAAAAAATATGCAACAAGGGTCAGAGAACAAATCATGATTTCTGTTGTTTGCATGGAAATCAAGTTGCTTTTGCCAACTTTTTTGAGGTAAGGTGCTGCAAACTCACTGAAGTTGAGTTTTGGGGTTTTCAGTTTTTTTCAAACCTGAACTGCCCAGAAAAATGTTCGAAATGAATCGAGAAGAAAATTAGCAAAGCTGATTCAGGGACTGTCAGACTTTGTGTGCCACCACTGCAGATTTAATATTTGGAATAAAAAAAGTGGCTTTAACTGGAAAATAAAATAATTATGGTTTTGGATGCCTGGTGAAGAAGGAGTTAATTTTTATCTATTTAACTGCTCTGAGAGAGCAGGAGAAATGATGCATTCTCAGCTGAGCACTTCAGTTCTGGGAAGACTTGGGAAAGCCAGAAGGAATTCACGGAAGAGCAACAGAAATGATGAAGGGACTGGAGAGATTGATGGCTTGATGTATGAAAAATTATGAAGGGAGTTAATATGCATTTCTTGCCCCTGGAAATGATGGATACAAAACATCCAGGGAGCTTTTTGGATCTGATGATGGATTGGGTGGAACAAATGAAGTGGATGAAAGGAATTGTTGTCTGCTGGGTTGCAGGAACGGTGATTTGGGGTTAGATTAGAAGTGTGGGACCAGTATCTCCCTTTTGGCAATGGGGGAGCTGATGCTCATAAAAAAAAAAAAATAGGGCCAAGAAAACTCAGTTGGGTAATTAGAGATTTATGTGTCTAAGGAGAAAAGTTTATATTCTTGTCTGAAGTCTGGGAAGGTGGAAAGTAATTAGGACAAAAGTAACTCTTAAAAAAACTCAATAATCTGCATGGCCACAGAATCCTTGGTTAATTCTCCAGCAGCACAGGTTTAACAGGAATGTTTTATGACAGGTATATATTTATATATTGGGTTTATAACATATTTGGGATTGCAGCTGCTGAAAATTGACTGTAAAATAGTCCAGAAGATGCAGGATTCCAGATGAAACCACAGCCATTGTTTGAGACTCACACCTGGACAGATTTTGGATGCCAGACTTTCAGTTTCTTTGCAGGCTGTCACTAAATTGTAGCATTGCCTTGGAATTCCACCTCAAAATTCCATCGGTGACATCACTGAGGGTTGCACTGCAATGAAAATCAAGGGGAATTTGCTCACAGAAAACCAGAATTGAAATAGAATTAGGACAGAATTTCTGGAATAGGAATCCAAGAAGGAGCTCAAGGATTTCCCCCTCCCAGCCACGAGAATTTTCCTGAAGGTGTTGGGCACAAGTGTCCTTGAGCTCAGAGAGCAGAGAGAAGCCTGGGACTAATTAAAGATTTCTTTAATGAATTAATGAGTTTTCCTGGAGTCCTTACCCTCTCTCCTGATGACTCCTGGAGTGTGGAGACCTCCTGGAACTGCTGGAGAAGGACCTAAAGGTGCTGCTGGAATCCATCTCATCCAGTGGCAAACTCAAATCCTGTTGTTTATGGGATTAATTACTGGAGGAATCCATAATTAACTCCAGTTGTAGCTGGAGCCACATTAAAACCACGTTGTTTTCTTCCCTTTCTTTCTTTTCCTGTGGGAAATGTGGAGTCCCTGATATAAAATATGAGCAGTAAATGGCCCTCAGTTATTCAGAATTCTTTCCCAGTTCCTGCTTTCTGTTTTCAGTCAATCATATACAATAATAGGCTATTTGTCACCGCAGATATCTGTGTACATAAAAGATAAGTAGGCACTGAATATATGCTTTTAACAATGTTCTCAGCCCTGCCAGTGATATATTATTTTCTTTTATCTCTTCTGTATCAGGGGAGTGTCACTGGGTGTATCCCAGTGTAACAGAATGGATTTTAATCAACTGCTGAGAAAATGAGATATTACATTAGGACAAGAATAGCTGCTTGATAGAAACTCCTCTTTAAAAGTGCAATTCTTCAGCGTTCTGGGTTTTGTTGCTGTTGTGGAATGATGAATAAAAATTACATTAAAAAAATAATCTAACTTTGGGTGTTTTTTTCTCAGGACAGAAAAGGCAGGATTTGTGCCAGAAAAGAGGATTCTTATGGCATCCACTAAGGTGCAAAGAGGAACGAACACACTAAAAATGTAAGTTCCCCCCCTGGATTTTAAAGGCTTATTTAATAAAAAATAAATAAATAGTGGGTTTCTAGTGAGAACATCTATCCAGTGGTTGGTCTCTCTCCTGAAATCATAAATATCTCAGTCCTTTAGGCTTTTGGTGTCACTGGTGAAATCAGTCATGTGATGAAGTGAAGTTTTTTTAGGTGTGTGAGCCCCAAAACCTGGGTTTGGATCCCAAAAGAACTGGCTCTTTTTCCCAAGAATAATGCACGTTTTGCAGACATGGATTTTGAAACTGCTGTTACAATTTTCCAGCTGTGGCAAGAAGAGTCTCTGCAGCACGGGTTGAACTCAAGGAAAGCAGTTTCTGGTTTGGACTCGGTTTAAAATTCAGAGTGTGTGGTCTCCTTTTAGCCCAAGTTGTTAAATTATTAACATTTTCTCTTCCCTAGATGTTTTAACAACATCATCCTTGAGCTGTTTTGCTCTTCTTGTGTCCAAAACCTTCGGTGCCTCCTGGCTGTGGAGGGAAACTTTTCCTCCTCAATTAAATCACCGAGATTGTGAGCGAAGGCAATGGGCTCAGAAAGGATTTGTTTTCTTGGGAATTGAGATCATGGCAAGCAGGAAAAGAGCTCAAGCAGGTTATTAGAGATCCAAGCCTTATTTTTGTTGCATTCCCAGGAACCTGAGTGAGGTTATTTTTGGGAGATGAACACCTTCAGTGCCTGCTGGTGCGATGGAATAGTGGTTTCCAGGTTTTTTTGGGGATGGGATGGAGTCTTTAGCTGAGGTTTGGTGCCAACCTTCCCCTGATATCTCTGTGCTTAATGCAGGTAACACAACAAATCCTGGGGCTCACACCAGATTTCAAGGATAATAATGAAGAAACTAAAGATATTTTCAAGGATAATGAAGAAACCACAGACATTTTCAAGCTTCACACCCTTAATTTCGATGTTTTGGGTAACTGCTCTTCTCCCTCTCAAGTTATTGTAATTTTATCCTTATTAAATGCCATGACTTCTATCTCAGTAAAAGAAATACAGGCAAGAAAACAACCTGTCTGATTGTTTAGGTGGTGGATTAGCAGCATCTCAGAGAGAAGGGAAGTGTTTCAGAGCAGTGCCTGCTTCACTCAGTGATCCTGTTCCATTCTCCTTTCCTTTCCTCATGTGATGAATGGCATGAAATGGGGTCATGGAACCTGAACACTTCACTCCAAACAGATGACTCTTCTTTCTATTCAGCACCCAGGAGCACAGAAAACAGGGCATTCCTGAGCAGAATTAATTGCACTTAAAAGGAAATGTGTGTGCACTGGATAAGCTTCTCTATCATGGGGGACAGAAAATCCAAAAACGGATTTCCAGGTAAGATTTCTTATTTTTTCTAACATTTGTTTTATGAAACTAGCGAATAGTTTTATAATTTATAAAAGTTTTATGGTAGTAAAAATTGTGGCAAGCTGGTAACACACCAGTCCAGAAGACAGAGCTAAAAATCTTGATTATTAGGAAGGAATTCTTGGCTGTGAGGTGGGGAGGCCCTGGCACAGGTTGCCCAGAGAAGCTGTGGCTGCCCCACCCCTGGAAGTGTCCAAGGCCAGGCTGGAGCAACCTGGGACAGTGGAAGGTGTCCCTGCCCATGGCAGGGGGATGGAATGAGATGATCTTTAAGGTCCCTTCCAACCCAAACCATTCTGGGATTTTTTTCCTATGATTTTTAATCAATAAAATGAAGTTGGATGAGGCCTTCAGGCTAAATGGCAGCTTTTTGGAAACTCTACAAAACGTCTAGCTGAGTTTTGCATTGCTCTGTTAACTCTGGGCATGTTGAACGTAGTGAGCTAAAATTGCAATATTTCTTCATGTGCTGCTTTAATGGTAATAATTTAAAGTTTAATCATGTTAATCCAATAATAATAATAATAAATCATTATCATTAAATAGCCTCATTCCCTCAAATCAGTGACTTTCTTTAGGATGAGTCACTCTTGCCTAAACATTCCTTGCTTGCTAACTTGCATTCTGGTCCTTTAAATACCTCCAAATCAGGAAAAAGGGGCAACTTCCCAGCAGTTTTTCAGGAAAAAAGGGAGTTCAGCACTCAGAGAGGCTCAGTTGGCACTGGGGAGGGGAGTGTTAAACACCTTCCATCAGGTTGGAGTGTCTTGTTTTAATAAATCAGTGCAGGGACTGAGAGTCCAGGAGGGAGGCCCAGGAATGATCAAGCCCTGGAAAACATGAGCAGTGATTAAAAGTTTAAGTGACTTGGGGCTGCTGGAAAAGAAGAGAAGTCTGAAACAGAATATTAGAACAATCTTAAAGCCTGAGGTAGGTTATTATAAGAATCTTCAATTATATGAGGGCTGCTTTTTATGGAATAGGAACAGACGAGGTGCTGTTGAGGAGATGGCACGGGCTGGGAGTGCTCAGAAATCATCTGAGAGCAGGAAAAATGTCAAAATAACCAAGTTAGCAACACAATGGCTCCATTTCCAAAGCAAATCCATGGAAAAGTCCTGGCCTTTAGCCACTGGCGGGTTTGAGGTCACACCCAGTCTCTTGATCTTGCTTTAGTAAACCATGTTTGGTAGGTCTAAGGTGAACACAACTCCTCCTTCTGCTGGACCCAGAAGCACAGTTATTGAAAGCAGAGCTGCTGCCAGTTCCTGCACTACTTTGGGGCTGGTTGTCTTCCATCACTGCCTGGATTTGCTGTCATTTGTCTTCTTTTGGTTAAAACCTGGGGCTTTAGTTTGAGGTGTTTAGGAAGAGACTGGTTAACTCAGTGCCATGGTCTAGTAGGGAAGGTGGTGTGAGCTCAGAGGTTGGACTTGATGATCTCAGAGGTCTTTTCCAAACTAGTTGATTCTGTGATCTCACCCAAAGCCAAGGAGCACCTCTGGGCATCTCTTTCCTTGATGGACACACAAATTTGGGGACAGACCCAGTTCCCACCAGAGAAGTTAGAAAGAATCCTCCTCGTTTCTATGGGTTAAACCATGCAGGGAACACTTTTGGGTTATTATGCTGGCCCGTGGATATTGAGGGCAGAGGTAAAATAGCTCCTGTTTGGCTTGGAAAGTGGGCAAGTCCAGGAGTGGATTGGGCAGATGTGGTGCTAAACTGAATTAGTAGGGCCTGGTGGTCCAGAACTGAGCACCAGCAAAAACAATTTGCTAATAAAGGGTAGAAAATGAATTGTGAGTGTCCCTGGGGTGATGTAGAACAACCTGCTGAGAAGGTTTCATCCCCCAGCAGCTCTTTGCCCTGGTTCCTTCCACCAGGTCACACCATAAAACATCACTTTTAAGCAAACCCAAGGCAGTGTGTGATTCCAGCCTGAAAAGCCCTGCCAGGTCCATGGGAGCCAAAACTCTTCCCTGCTGAATATCCTGAACCAGCAACACCATCCCTTTCACCCTTCACAAAGTTCATCATTGCTGCACTCCAATTCCCTCAGCAGGAGACAACAGCAGCCAGAAGTAAAATAATTGTTTCTCCTTGCAGAGGAATGCTCGGAGAAAGGGCCCCAGGGACTATTCTAAGCAAGTCCAATTTTTTCAACCATATCTAGAAAGAGTTCTGCCATCTGCTTTTATCCCATAATTTACACAAGGCTCAGCCAGAGACAGAGAGCAATAAAACCTCCTGCCCCCCTCCTGGGGAAAGGTGCCTCTTAAAGAGGATTGGTGACCCCACTGGGCCAATTTGGGTTGAAATTATTGCTTGGATATTGGAAATTCTCCGGGCAAGAAAGCAAAGTACAGTGGCATAAGGAGCAAAGTTACTTGTTTTTCCCTCAGTTGTTTTTTTCCCCCCTTATCTAAAAGTCTTTAGCATTTAATAGAGGGTATAAATGACTTCTGTGTGAGTAAAGAAGGTGGAAGTAAACTGGGATAGCAATATCATGGTTTTTATCATATTACACGTGTTTAAAGGTACTTCTGAAATAATAACTGACCTTATTGTGAAGTCTATGACTCCTTTAACAGGCTGCTGGGAAATGGATTTAAGTAACACATTTAAGTGGATTGAACCCACCTACAGGACACAATGAGAACAAAATTTAGCAGAAAGGTGATGGAAGACAGCAGAAGGGACCTCGATCACACACTGATGGATGGTAAATGTTTTGTAAGAGCTCAGCTGCAAAACATTCACACCTCCAGCCTGTTCTCTGAGTGCACACAGAGATTCACCCACAAATGCAGCTGCATCTCGTTTTTTCTGGGACAAATAATTCGTGTTAGAGCTGCTGAAACTGTGCACTCAGGTATTTCGGGAGGGTTTGTGGTTTATGAGGAGGAAAGTCTGCCCTAAAAGGCAGTGGCGAAGTCACTGAGGCTGCCAGAGGTGTGTGAGAACTCAGGAAAAAAGGGAAAGTTGAAATTTTTAACAAACTCAAAGTCACAGAATCTGCCCAGTTGGAAGGGACCCACAAGGATCATCCAGTCCAACCCTTATCCCTGCTCAGGACCATCCCCAGGAGTCACAGCACGGGCCTGAGAGTGTCACAGCAGCTCAAAGCTCAAACACTCAGCAGGAATAACATCAGGAATTCAGGATCTGGGAAGTGAAGGGCTTTAGACAAACCTATTTGGCAGGATGTTCCTGTCAGCAATGGTGTGGCAGCAGGGCCAGGACAGTGGTTGTCACCCTGGGCACTCCTGGGGCACCTCCAGTCCTGGGGGCAGTTTTGGGACCATCACAACAAACACATGGAGGGGCTGGAGCCTGTCCAGGGAAGGGGCTGGAGCAGCAGGAGCAGCTGAGGGAGCTGGGGGGGCTCAGCCTGGAGAAAAGGAGGCTCAGGGGGGACCTTCTGGCTCTGCAACCCCCTGACAGGAGGGGGGAGCCGGGGAGGGTCAGGCTCTGCTCCCAGGGAACAAGGGACAGGAGGAGAGGGAACGGCCTCAGGCTGTGCCAGGGGAGGGTCAGGTTGGAAAAGAAAGAAAAATTTTTCATGGAAAATGTTATCCAGCCCTGGTACAGCTGCCCAGGGCAGGGGTGGATCCCCATCCCTGGAGGGATTTAACAGATGTGTGGATGTGGGACTTGGGGCCAGGGGCCAGGGGTGGCCTTGGCAGTGCTGGTGAAACAATTGCATTTGATGATCTCAGAGGACTTTTCCAACCTAAATGATTCCATGATTCCATGATGCTGAGGGTTGCTGAAAAACCCTCCACGTGGTCCCAACTCCCCACTCTTTGATCCTCACTGGATATAGTCTAAGATATTTCTCTTTTCCAGGTGTCCATTTCCAATCAGCCTTTCACAAAACACCAAACCTGGAAAGAGAGGGAATCTTTTTAACATAAAGGCCACAAGTCAAAGCTTTATTTTAGCAGGTTTGTCATTCCTTGGTGAAGATTTTATTTAGCAAAACTCCTTGCCAGTGTATAGGAAGGAGAGAACCGAGGCAGCGAAATTACAGCACGTGTTGCCAAATGACTCTTTAATTAGGAATTATGTGTTTTTTCCATGCCTGTAATCCCTGGCATTCAGGGCTGGTGAGCAGCCAAGGGGAAGAGGCACATGGAGAAGAAGAATGTGGCATTCAGGAGAGGAGAGGTAAGATGAAGTGTCCAGTCAAAACAAGTCCAAATGATAAGGTTGGCACGGGCCATTCCCTCCTCCCCCCTTTCCCTGCCTTCCCACAGCACAATCCAGAAAGGAAGAGCCACAAGCTATTCATGAACAACACCAGCCTGACTTCAGCATATTAAAAAGTGTTCAGTCAGATAATTACCCTTAATTATTAATCCTTTCTCATGATCAGCTTAGGTGGCAACGGTGCAGAAAAAGCAAATCGTTGGGTATTTGCAATCTGCTGTGCCAGGCTCAGCTCTGGAGTTTGGCACCTGGTGATTCAGCTCTTCTGTGCTTCCCAAAGACTTGAGAGAAATGACAAAGCAGCTGTTTTTGTAAAAATTGTTTACCTCCTTCAAACTTTTCCAGTCACTTCTTTTAATGCCCAGCCAGGCTCGAGGCTGCCCTGGAGTTGTCAGGCTTTGAACAGTCCCTGGGGGGGTTGAATTCTGCTGCAACTTTAAGAACAAATTGCAATCTGCTTTTTATGGTTTTTTTTTTTTTTTTTTTTTTTTTTTTTTTTTTTTTTAATTTTTATTTGAATGTTTACCAGACCAACAACTTAGTTACTTTCTGTAAGTCTAAGAAATAAACTGCAGCTCACTTTTAAATGTGTCTTCAATGGCTGGCACAGAACAGCTTGGCAGCAGGTGAATTTGCATTAAGATGATCATTGGAGTAATTAAAAAGCTTGGGAACAGCCCTTTTTCTTAGAGGTAGGTGGGACTTGCTGTCTTCTCTTTGCCAAAGGTCTGATACCCCCTGATTTTTGAATCCTCTGGGGACTTTTATCTCTGCTCTGTCTTTGGAGCTGCTCTTTTTTGGCTTCCCACTGACACAGAAATGGGCTGTTCCTGGGTTTTACAATCCCTGGGATGTGCCGTGGGATCTGTAATTAACACCTGGCCCGGGCTCTTTGTTTTCCTGGATGAGCATTTCAGGGAGGATTTGGCCTCCCCAGGGGGTTGTGGTGGCTCCTGTTGGCACCTCCAGCAGAGCAGCAGCTGAGCTGAGAGTACCAAACTTTCCTGAAGATTTTTCCAATAAAACCACAGCTCAGAAGTGGTTTTTTGGGGGGTGTTTTAGTTTGTACAGGATGCTCTGAGATACCTAGTTGTATTTTGCTGGCTTTTGCCAGACACCCAAGTGGAATATTTTGGTTTTTTGCTTCACTTTTCCGCTTTTCCTCCGCCTCCCTTTACCAGGCTTTTAGTTCTGACTTAACATCCCAATGACTTTTATCCATGCTAATGATTTACTGGTAGAAAACGGTTTTTAAACAGTAATGATTCTTCACCCTTTTGCTAAAGCCTGAGGTTTTGTTAGGTTTTGATAAGGAATAAAACTTATAGAATGGTTTGGGTTGGAAGGGACCTCAAAACTCATCCCATGGGCAGGGGCACCTTCCACTCTCCCAGGTTGCTCCAAGCCCTGTCCAACCTGGCCTTGGACACTTCCAGGACCCAAATCAGGAGCCAAGGGCAGGTTCCAGAAGGAAAACCATCTCCCAAAGCCAAGAGATTGGATAACTTTTACCCTGAGGAACAGGGGAATTAATTAACAAGCCAGGATTAACGAGGTAAGTTGATGAGAGTGGGGCTGTTTGCAGGATAATTTATAACGAACTGTGTAAATAAACTTTGGGAGGCAGGAATCAGCCCTTGCTTTGTTTGAGAAGTGGAGCTGCCTCTCAGTTCCTCCCCAGATATTTCTATAATTCCCAGTATTACATAGAATTAGTTGTGTTAGGAATAGTTTTGAAGTTATGGAATCATACCTGCGTGTGTGGAATGGCACCTGGGTATTAGTGGGGAATAAATGCAGAGAACTGTTGCAGAGAAAGCATAAAACAAGCAAAGAATGGTGAAAATTCATTTGTTTTACTCTGGTGTGTGTTATTTTAGATTTTATTTAGGGCCACTGCAGTGGAGATAACTGCTTTATTCTGAATTTCAGGAGAACGTGATCCTTGCAGGAGGCTTCTTATAATTTTTCTTGTCTGTTTCCCTTAATTTCCTTTCATTATCCACTCTTTTCTCAGAAAAAACATTCATTTTCCAGTGACAGCCACCTGACAAAACAAACTCAAAGGTGCAAGTTTGTCCCTTCAGCCTCAAAAATCCAGGGAAAAGCAGAGTTCTTTCACTTCTCCCTTCCCTCCCTCGTCTGCTCGGCTGAGAGGGGGATCAAACAATCCTGGTTTTTGGGGATGGAACAAGCTCAGGGATCCCAGCTGGAGGGATTGAATCGAGGGTTTTCCGAGGCTGTTTAATTCTGGCAGCACTCAGCACATTTGCAAACGCTCCAGATGTGCTCTTGCAATGAGATTGCTCCCAGAATCAGCTTCAAATCAGAGCTCTTTCTGGAAGCCAAGATGAATGAAAATTATTTTCATGAGCTGGGAAGGAAAGAGTGGATTTTAAATCCACTAAGTTGGATGACAACATTCGTGAGATTTTTTTAAAAAATATTCAACTCACGAGTTTGGGGTTTTTTTTAAATATTCAGTGGGATGTTCTTGTGCACAGAAATCCTGCCATTTTAGCCCGTGTATGTGAAAAATCAAGCACTATCCTGGAGTTTCTCTTTGAGTAACATTTTATGACAACAGAATTGTACTTGCCAGGGCTTGAGCATCTCCTGAAGGTGAGGCACATAAAGATTTTTGAGTTACTCTAAGCTGTGACCTGAGCAACAGGGGCAGGAAAACGGATTTTTGGGGTAGACTGAGTTTTAACCCTTTCACTTTTTGGCCTTTTTAGAGACTTTCACTGACTTGTGGATCTTGTCCTCTGGTTTTGCTGACAGGAAATTGCTGTTTTGGTGCAGGGGAGGGTGTTCCCTGCCCTGATGGAGGAGTTGATCTCTTCATTTGCTGCAGCAGCCTCAGCAACTTGACAGGTAGAGACTGTTTTGGGGCTGGAAATTAAAGGTCATCGTGGTCATGTCTATCATCACCTCTCATCTGGGGAGCAGTGGGAGCAGTACCTTGAATTTAAGCACTGCCACAGATCAAACTGCTAAGTGTTTGATGGGTTGAGATGCAAAATCCTAATTTACATGAGGGCTGAAAGTTTGGGGAATGCAGAATAAGTTGTTTCTAAATAAAAATCGTTGTCATTATTATTATTATTATTAAAGGCAAATAATAAAGGCAACCAAATATCTGATTTAGGCACTGCCTAACCTCCAGGTTTAATATTTAGGATCTTTCCTAGTTCTTGTGCTAGGGGAGGATTTCCAGCGAGCCTGTGAATGGCCACACTGAGCCTTTCCTGCTCTGACTTCTCCCATTCCAAACTGCTTCTTGGAGGATTCACTGTTGGCTTTGGGCCCCTGGGGTTGTGCTGAGTTGGAAAGGAGTGTTGTGCCCCTGAGGGTTGTGTGACAGTGCTGCAGGAAAGGGCTTCTCCATTCCCCTCATTCCTAACTTCTCCTGGTTTAATCCCCCAGGGTGGAGCAGCTCAGAGTGTCCAGCACAGCTCATTCCCTCATCCCGACACCTTCCACCCTCAAACAGCTCCTGGGAACTCCCTGTTTGCTGCCATGGGCAGAAACCTTCCTTGCTTGGGAAAATGGGCTGCTGGGAACTGACTTCCAACGTCCCTTGGGGCTGAAAAATCAAAATATGGGGAAAAAAGACATTCCAAAATGAAGCATTGCAGGGTTTGTCTGCTTCCTTAGCTCAGCATTCCCCATTCCCAATCCTAGCTGAGTCTTCCAAGAGCTTCATCCTCTCCTGAACTGTGGGGTTTTTTCCCGGGAAAAGAAGGTTGAAAAAAGGTTTAACCCAAGTTTGGGATTCAGCACCATTTTTTCTCCCTCCCAACACCTTGGTGTGAGCAGAGCTGCTGCCAGCAGGGCCAGGCTGCAATCCAGTGGTGGAGGATCACCAAACACAGGAATTCCTTCATGGTTTTTTCCCCTTTTGTGTCTCTTGTTCCCTGCTGGGTTCTGCCCTTCTGACTTGAATCACCTTGAACATTTCTCCTCCTGCAAAGATGCTGAACTACTTTAAATTTTCTAGGAAAACACAGGATTTATCTAAACCCACAAAATTACAGATGGATAACTTAACATGGACTTTTCCTCATGTGGAGTCCTTTGCTGATTAAACAGACTTTCTACCCTATCTAGTGTCAGGGATGGAAGGTTGGGGGTGAAACTCTGTCTTTGCACAGGCAGGGCTTGACAGCTGCTCTCAGCCTCCCTCTTTTTGACCCTGTCTTTCAAAATAAAATTTAATAAAAGCTTTCATAGGGTTCTGGTTACACTTGAGGTGAGTTTATCACTCCAACCTTCCGTCAGCTCTTATCCTGCTTCCCTACAGCCTCCAGTGAGGTTGAGATCCCTTTGCCATGGGGAGCTTGAGGTGATGGATAACAATTGCAGACATAAACATGTCACTATTTATTATTATTGTTATTAATATGATAGTGGTGTTGTTTGGGGTTAGATTAAAAAGCAAAAGGGTGTTTTCCTCTCTGAAATTGGGTTTAGTGCCCCCTGGGCTTTGCAAAGCCAATAAATAAGTTGTTTTCCTCAGCCAAGCCTGTGACCTGGATGACTTGAGCAATCCTGATGTGTTGGCAGATTTTCCTGGAGCACAAAAGGAGCAGAAGGGGCTGGGATAACACTGATCTCAGTGTGTTCAAGCACTGCAATATCAACAGGGTCCAAAATATGAATCCTGTGACACCCGAGAGTGGTGTCTTGTAAAGGTCCCCACGCAAAAAAAAGGTGAAAAGTGGGAGATTTCCAGAGACACAAATGGGAGCTGAACTTTTGACAGCTGGACTTGATCCTCTCAGAGGCCTTTTCCAATAATCCTGGATATTTTGGATGATTTCCAATTATCCAAAAGCTGTTACCATTAGGTGGGAGGTAGGTGTTTATTTCCACATAAATGGGTTTTTCATTAGGAAAATAAGGGATAAATTCCCTTCAAAATACAAGTCATACTCAAATCCTGAATGCTGTTCCCTTATCCAGGTTTTCAGGTAATAAAGGTGTGGTAATTAAACAGCACAACCCAATTTTCATGTCACCATCCCCAGGAAGCTCTGAGAGGACTTACAACCTCGAGACGGGACAAAACAAAGGTGAGTTTATGATGTGTTGCAATGAAAACACCTGTATAGATCCAATTATCTTCAAATTTCTTAAAATGGCTGAATTCTAAGGTGGAAAAATAGAAATTTTTGAAAAGAGAGGCTCGTGTCTTTTCCTCACCTGCATATTCACAATCTCCAGGGTCAAATTGCCCCCAGGCTTCTCATTCCTTCGGGCAGGGATGTTTTTGGCCTCAGGTTTGGAAGATGATGGTTGATTTTTGGTGAATTTACGTAGTGTCAAGGCTGAGGAAGGAATAAAAGCAGCTGAAGTAGAAACAGAATTTTCATCTGTGTGGCTGAGAAATCTGAGCCTGTCATTTCTGGGAGAACTTGTAATTTTTGCGTGTTATTAAAGACGCTCCTCCGGTCTTTTTGAAGTCCCTTGAACTAATAAACTCTGCCTCTTACTTAAAGCACAAAGCTGACAACATCAGTTCTGAAGAGCAGAGAAGGAGGAAGCTGGGAAAAAATATTCTCTGGTGAAGACATCTCGGTTTTTTGGCTTAAAGCAAACGCTGAGGCCACGTATGACCCTGTGGAAAATGTTCCTTAAAATGCTCCTTAAGATACCAGTGTTTACAAACTAGCTTTCAAAAATAATTAGAATTAGCCCAGGGAATGGAATCCATGGGGATGGATTTAGGCAGGGAGCCCACATGGAGCCCAGTTGACTCCAGTGGTTCAAACAGACAATAAACTGGCCGATACTGGGGATGATATTTCAGGAATATGTTGCTTGAAGGAACCTCTCAGATCTTTTGGGCACCAACAACATTTTAAAGTATTGCAGGTAGAGCATAAAAGAAGCTCTAATTGAGAGGGCTTTCTAAAAATGTGCAGTGGATAATAAATGATCACCAGAAGAATAAAGAGGTTTAAAATCACCCGAAGCGATTTTGCTGGAGAGCCATGTCTGTAGGAATTGATGTTATAAAATAAATGATATAAAAATCTACTGAAGATAAATTGTAGGAACTTCTGGCATAGCATTTTTTTTTTAATTCTTTAAGTACCATAAAAGCATCCTAAGTATAAATAGGATTAGAATTTTCCTGGATCCTCTGTTCCAGTGGGCCCAGGAATGAGCACCAGTGGCTTTTCTGCTTCATCTCACAGTGGATGAGCACTGGGATGTTCTAGATATTCTAGATTGTTTTGCTGTCTGAATAATTCAATCTGGTGCTGTAAACACAGGTTATTCTGGTGTGTCAGGGCAGCAGGAATCCACAGTGATCCCAGAAACTCCCACTGTCCTCCTTGCAGGACAAGAAATGAAATATCCCTGGTGGGAGGATGGTGAGGGAAGGAAAACTTCTGTCAAAGGAGTTTTGCGCTTACTCAGGTAAATCAGGCACTGGAGGGACCTCCAAATCCGTGGCAAAAATGAGGGAATCAAACTTAAGTCTCCACATTGCAGTCTTCTAGAAGGAGGTGTTTATTTTTCCCTGAAGCAACGTTCAAACCAGCAGAGTGATAACACGATGTTCCAGGCAGCAATTCCACCTGCCATTTGGAATGCTAATTACTGCAAAACTTCTTCGTACCCCTGTTTAACTCCAAGGCTTGGTCCCTGCCTCTGGAAAACTGGCTGGAATCCCCTGGGTCGCTGCTTGGATGCATCTGAGTCCATCAGTTGGGAACGAGCAGCTTTCCTGTGTGTGGGGCAGGTATTTAATAAGTCACAATTTCCCCAGACGAAGGAATTTTGCATGGGAATTTATTGCAATCAGGCTCCTTAAGCTGCTCCTTAATTCTCTGTATCCTATCCACAACTGCACTGATGGTTTGCTTAATAAAAGGAAAATGAGGATCAATTAATCAATCCATATTTTCCAATTCACCACAGGCAGAATTTATTGGTATTAACACTTTTTCCAATAGGGCTAAAAGAGATTTCACACAAACAGAACCCAAAGTGTTGTTTCACATCCCTAAAAGTACCAGATTAATTTTTGTTTGCTGCCTGTCAGTGTTTAAAACCCGGGGGAGGGTTATAAAGCATCACACGCATCCATGGGAAATGGGAATAAGGAGTATCCTTGGACACACTGGTGCCCAGTAAGCAAATAAAGCACAGAAATGAGCCCACAGTGTGATATCTCCAGAGGAGACACGAGGAAGGTTCAATGGGGGTGAAGATAAGAAAGCAAAACACTATTTTCCAGCTTCAAAGACAGTGGAACTAATGTTGCAGGGACATTAATTACATGGGAAAAAATTTAAAACTCTCAAAATGCACTTGACAGAATCCCTTTAAACTAATATAGTGTTAGAGCCTCCTAATGGGTTCTGGCTCCAATAAGTTTCCACGATTTTCTCTTTACTTAAGTCTTAAACTCCCCAAATGAAATGCAATTGGAAAATCAGTTATCTTGTTTTGCTTTATGCTCCTGCTAACTCAGCATCGTTCTATGAGCTTGTTTTCCACTCTCTGAGTTTTCCCTCTCTGTCACTGCCACAAAGTCGGGTTGAAGCAGAGCTGAATTATCCCTGGGTTAAAATAGGGTTTCATTCCTCTCTTCTTCTCTCCACAGGCCCCACTTCCACTGAACTCCAGAATTCATCAACTATCACAAAATTATTCCTGGGGTGGGCCCAGGAAGGGGGCTCTAAAGTCTCTTTGGAATGGGGACCACAGGGAAAATTAGAAGATCCAGAGTGAAGGGACCTCAAAGCTCATCCAGTTCCACCCCCTGCCGTGGGCAGGAACTCCTTCCACTATCCCAGAGTGCTCCAGCTGGCCTGGGACACTTCCAAGGAAAATCATGTTCTGCTGAAGCCTGTTTGAGGCTGGGAATGTTTTGTATCTGTCACACCTGCACAGTCCTTTTGTCACGTTGGTGTTACTTTTTGGGATCTGTATAAACCATATTTCTATAACTATTAGTACTTAGTTAAAGGAAAGCAGAGTGTCCATATGGGAATGCTGTTCTGACCCATGGCTAATCCCTTTTTAGCTCAGGAAACAGAAATTAAAACCACTGAGGCTCTTTTATACCTTCACATGGGTCAGTTTTAAATCCATATCACAATATAAATCAAGAGATACTGACTTAAGAACTTATTTATATAAAGCTAGATGGGAAAAATCTGTTTATTTATGCTACCAGATGTGATCAACAGAAGCACAAGGCAATGGGGCTGCCATAAAATGAAGTTCTGGAGGAAAATATTAATCAAAACCCCAAAAGGGTTTCCAACCCTTCTCTTGTCTCTGCTCAGCAAGTGTCAAAGGGAAAGTTTGTCCTCATTTTGCAGCCTGAGAAAAGGCGCCTCTGCTGAACTCCTGCTGAGCTGGAAAAGGTTATGTTCAAACTGCTCCACTGCAGAAAAGCCACGTTTAATTGGGATTCTCCTCTCCTGGGAGCTCTTCCTTGGTGAGGGAAGGGAAATCTCTGCCTTTGCTGCAGCATCAGAGGCAGAGAGGGGGAAACCCAGTGCTGGCACCAAGGAGGGCAGAGGAGCTGAGTCAGGGCTGCTCCAGAGGGTGGGAGGTCTCCAAGGAGCTTCCTGGGGAAGGCCTGGCTGGAGGATGGTCTGGGAGATGCTGAAGGAAGGAGGGATGTGCTCTGACTAAGGCAGTTTCTTCCCTCCAGCTTGTAGGACAAGATGTAACACCCATCTAAGTGGTCTGGGAACAGCAGAGCTGCCTTAATGGGGGTTTTCTGAGCTGACCTTTTGTTTGCTGGTGATTTGGCTGATTCTTTTCTTTTTTTTTTTTTCCCTAAAAAAGCTGTGCAGTTCATTGCAGCAGTCTGAAAGTTATTTTCTTTTGAAGCATTTGCAGGGTGAAGGGCTCTGTGTGCTGCTTACAAGGCGTTTTCCTGATGGATGTCCCGCATCATCTTACACATCTTCCCAGAAAATCTGGGAATGGCTGCCCCATTCCTGGGAGTGTCCAAGGCCAGGTTGGACAGGGCTTGGAGCAACCTGGGATAGTGGGAGGTGTCCCTGCCCATGGCAGGGGTGGGACTGGATGGGCTTTAAGGTCCTTCCAACCCAAACCAGTCTGTAATTCTGTGATTTTTATCACTTATCAAAATTTAACAAAAACCTCAGGCCTTAACGAAATGGTGACCAATGATAATGTTTAAAACCCACTTTTTCCTAGTGAATCATTAGCATGGATAAAAGTCCGGGATTTTTAGGACCCTGAAGTCAGAACTGAAAGCCTGGTCAAAAGAAGTGGAGGAAAGGCTGCAAAGTAAACCCAAACCTTTCAGTGATTCTGTGATCTTGGCGTGTTTTTTTGGGCAAACAGGAGCTGCCCCAAACTTCTCCCCACCACAGAAAAGTCACAACAACATTAAAATGCTGCTGTTATCGTGGGCAGAGTGTTCTGGAAAGCTGGGGAAGGAAGGAGCAGCTGTAATGAAGTGATATATTGTTGGTCTTGGGGCTACAGTGGTTAAGGAGAAGTTATAGCTCTGCCTAACAAGGAAAAAAGCAATTTCTTAGACTTGAACTTTGCAATAATGAAATGTGAAACTGTGTGTTGGAATCACTTCTGTAGCTAAGGGCCATCTGCTGCTGATGGATCAGAATGTCCTCAGCTCCAAAGACATTCACTGAAAGGCCTAGAATAGTTTTTTTTTGAGTTTTAGAGCATCTCGGGGTTACTCATAACCAGCAATACCTCAAGCCATAAACCCGCTTTTATTTGCAGGAAAAATAGAAAGACTCCAACTCAGAAAGTAGAAAAGAAAAAAAAAAAGAGAAAAAGTGAAGTTGAATTCAAGTCTGTATTCGAGGCAGCAACATCAGGGAACGTGCAGAGCTGTGTGTGGCTCTGAGAACATCACGGATGCAGCATAAAAAACAGGATTTTGCAGAGCTGCTTCTGCAAAACACGGATTAAAAATAAGAGTATCACCGTTTCCAAATATTCCTTTTTACATCAGGCTCACCAGTATTTAAGTGTGGCCCTTGTGTACTCCCCCTAATGTGGCTGTAAGGAGGATCTAGCAGAGTAATTAGAGATAAGCCACTTTTCAATTATCTGCTACCTGCTGCTACCCACTGGTGGACATCAATTCCTGGCAGATAATTTTATCCTTGTGTTACTTGAGAACCTTTGGACATCATGTGCTTGACCTAAATTTTTAATGGCATTAGGAAGGCCTAGTTAAATATAAAAATAAGGGGTTTGGAGCACAGCTCTCTGTTAAAGCTCCTTGGGCTGTGTTTTTCTTGTGTTCGGCTCAGCATGGGAATGTTTTTGTGTTGTGCTTTGGCTACAGAAACTGGCTTTTAAACTTGAGCGTGGACTGACTGACACAACCCATTAGAAGCTGCGTTGGAGAATGGGAGGGAGCACAGAAAACTCATCAAAGGGAGTTATGACCATGGTTTTGACAAAGGGTAACAGTGAAAAACAAAGAATAACAATCCAAGGGACTGAACACAGTCCAAATCTCACTCATGATGCATCATTTTTTGAACCCCTAATAGCCCTGAAATGTAGGATGTACAGTGTTTCCAGTGAAAAAAAAACCAGATATATTTCAATTTTTCTGTTAAAATAATTATGAGGTGTTTTTTAAACTCAAATCTAAACTCAGTCTCATCCAAATAATGGAATTTAATACAGAACGAGGTTTCTACACTTAAACACTCTCAAGTTTTCTACTTTATAAAGTTCCAATTAAGAAATAAAATGTTGCATCCAACAGGTAAAAATTAATTATCAAGCTTGTGAAATTAGTTTTATAGCAGGAGGGAATCTTGTGCCTTATTCCTCCTGCAACAAAAATATCCCAGGTAAGGTTGGACCAGATGATCTTCCAAGATCCTGGGCTGTTTTAGGCTTCTAAATGTTCAAAGGCGTGAAAAATCCTTCTTGTGTCACCAGAGTGGTTTAAAAATCATGAGAATTAGTTTTGAATTTTTGGAAAGTAAAATGGCTTCAAGTTTTTAGCTTTTAGGACTTGGATTTTTGGTCTTTTTCCCATCACCCGCAGGTGAGACTTCATTTAAATACAAACTGAGACTCTTCCACTATGACATGAATCATTCAGAAATTTGGGAAAAATATGATATGAAATAAAGTTTGCAATGATGTAAATTAGGAAAGCAGTGGAGAGGCAGCATTTTGGGGGCACATCTTACTAGGCTGAGTCGAAAGAGGGATGCAAATGGAGCTGTTCCGGGCTGGGATTGGGGATTCCAGAGGTTGGGCAGCACCATGGGACCAGCCTGGGGACAGATCATCTCCAAATATGCTGCAAAAAAAAAGGAATTTTGATGAAAACAAAGCCCAGTTTTCAGGTGAAAACAACTAAATCCTGGGATTCCTGGAAGTGGGAAGTACATTCCTCTGTTTGCACGTCCCTGGGAGGGATTTGGTGGAGGTGGCAGAGTTTGGGAGCAGGTGGGATGGAGTGGAAGCAAATCCATGGATGTTTACACAGGGTGACAGAGCAGGGGTTGTCCAACCATGTCCAAATCTCAGGTCCTTCTGAGCCAGATGGGAATGTTCAGGAGGGAAAAATCCTCTGGTCTTTGTCATCAGTGCTGCTCTTCCCAACTGATGATCTCCATTATAAAATCCACGGAACAGGGAATTAGGTAGAGCTGTCTGAAGAAAAGAGACTCTAGAAATGGGTTTCCAGGGGTTACCTTTAATCTACTATTTTTAACTTGACTTTATTATTAAAAAGAGCTGCAGCCTTTTACTAAAAAAAAAATAAAAATCAATACTTTATTTGAGTTACAAAAGTAAAAAAAAAGAAACAAACTTAAAAAATCCACAATTTTTGATTTGGTTAATATTTCTTTGCAACTGTTTCCAGGCTGAGAATCTGTTCTGTTGCTGAGCTGGAGGAAGATTTTATGTCTGAGTTGCAAACCCCCTCTCCCTAAAAAAAACAGGAATCCCATAAATGATGGGGAAAGATCCCATAAATAGGGAAAGAAAGAGATGTTGGTAAGACACAGATAAGAGGAATTTATCAGAGCCAAGGTCAAGGGAAGGAAGAACCACAAAAATGGATGTGAAAGTTCTGGAAGTGGTGACAAATCCACGGAAAACATCGTTATCCAAAGGACTGATGCCCTGTGGTGACAGAAGTATCTGCCTGTATTTGATTTTCCTCCAGGGATGGATCCTAAAGTCCAGCTCCAATGAAGATGCACATCCACGGAATTCGATGGTGAGTCAAAACTAAAAATATTGTACATTTTTTTTCAGCAAGAAACCCCAAGTTGTGCCTTTTGCAAATTTTGAACTCAGCTTTCTTTAAGGAATCATCTGGTCTCAGCCAGACCCTCGAAGTGTAAAGTTGCAGGAAAAATAAAAAAATAACCACTTTCTCAGACTTTTCTGGACCTTAAAAAAAAAAAGGGTTTGGCTCAGGGTGAGCTTGAGGAATGAGCAGCACCACTCAGAGGTTCCTATTTTCCCAGGCAAGCTGTTCCATCCCAAACTTTACGGTGGCGAAAGTCATCGGAATAAATTTCCCACTTTTCCGTTTGTGTTGGGATAAATCACTTTTACACTGATAGTAAAAAGCACAGGAAACTTGGCAGGTTCCCAGCTGGTCAGTTATTCATGTGCTGCTTCTCTCTGGGCTGAAAAGAGACTTAAATATGGGAATTATTCCCTTTTTTTTTTCCAGAGGGATAATCTCTGGCCTGAAGTCCCAAGCAGCATCATGTCCTGGGGAAACACCTTCCATTTCCATCACCAAAAAGATTCCCAAGAGATGGATTGAACAGTGGGGAAAAATCAAAGTGATGT
>NW_016690370.1:1347427-1414736 GCF_001604755.1 Lepidothrix coronata
CCCTTTGCATCCCTCTGATTCCTGCCTGGAAAAATAAATTTTTCAGGCAACTCTAATTACTCTGAGAGGCATTTTCTTGGTGGAGGGATGAGGATGGTGATGGCCAGCACAGCCATTCCTGCATCCAACTGGAGGCACTGGGATGGAAATGGGATTTACAGACGCTGTGCAGGGTAAGCACAGAGAATTTATTGTGTATAAAGTCATGTTTATAAAACTTTAGCTGTATTTATTATTAAATAGCTTTACTGGCATTTTGATATGCGATTAATTCAGTGTTAAAAGACCCGAACCCTTCTCCAGGCATTCCCATGGAATGCAGGAGCCGTGATTTCGATGGATGCCGGAGGGAAAAGCTCCCTGAAATGCATTTTGTGAACACAAGATGGCACTTGGATCCCACGGACGGGGCAGGAGCCCAGCCTGGACGTTCCCTGCACCACGGGAGCACTTCAGGGAAGAATTCCATTAGAAAAGCAGGAGAAACCACATGAAGGGAAAGGGAACCCCAGAGCTGGAGGCAGAACCGCAGGTGGGGTGTCCCTAGAGGGGACAAAAATCCATCCCAGGACACAAAGCATATCTAAGGCCAGAATGCTACCCAGTTCTAACATTCCTGCAAGTTTCTGTGGTTTATTTTGCCATTAATACACGTTTGTAATCTGAATTTTCCTCTATTATCTTGTCCATATTGTCTTGTCCGTTATTTTCCGTGTTATCTTGTCCTGTTCCTGTCGCAGCTCTGAGCTGGTCCCTGGGTTGGGGAAGGGCAGAGAAATCAAGTGTTTGTTCACAGAAATGCTCCTGGGAAGGGGTAGGTCTCCCATTCCCCTCTTGTCCTTAATGTAAAGCTACAGAACTCGTGTGAGCTGGAAACTAAACACGCTTGGAAGGGGGAAATGCAGCTACAGGTGGTTTTTAAAAGGTAAATTCAAAACCTCTCCTCTTGAGAAAAAAGGAGGCAAAAGCTCTGCCTCGTGCTGAGGGAAGGTGACACGAAAAACAACTCAATTTCCCTCAAAATGCAGGATAAAAAAAGCCAGACATTCACCTCTGCCTGCTTTAAATAAATCAGGCTTCGAATAATAGAGTCGTGATTTGATCTCAAACAAAAATTTAACTCGGAAATAGAGGAAACAAGAAGGGGAGTGATTTCCCATTCCAGTGAGTTATGACAGGCTCATCCATTACGATCAAAACACAAGCAGGGATGGGAAATGGAACTTTAAAAGTGGAAATGCCAGCCCCAAAAAATTGCTCCTCAGTGATCCGATTGTGCTGTAAATTTGATTGGGGCTGTAACTTCCCGACAATTATGAACAACAATTATGCATTTTTATTAGTCCCTGTAAATTAGGGAAGGTTTTACTGTTGAGTTATGGGAGAGAGGGAAGCCCAAACATATGGTTGAGATGTTCAGAGTTCTCCACATCAGAGAAAGCAACGATCATCCCTCACTTAATTCATATCATGTTTAATAGTGGATTATTTTCCTGCAGAGATTTACCACACTCTCAGGGAAGGAGCCAGAGGCTGGGTAACCTTTCCTGGGCCTTTGGGAAACATTGGCTTTAATCCTCACTAAAAAACCAAACTCTGCTTTAGTTTTCTGTCTTTTTTGCTTTTAAAATTTATCTTGATTATTGAAGATTGAAAATCTCCTTGTAAACTTTTATGAACATCTCAAGATGAACCCTTCAGCTTTCCCAGCTTTCTAATTTACCTCAGCTCTGCCTTTCCAGGAAAGGCTGATTTTAATTCCTGAGCACTTCATTGTTAGAAACCCAGAATTTTTCTCTGCAAACCTCTAATTTTCAAGTCCTTTTGCATCCCTCTGATTCCTGCCTGGAAAAATAAAATTTTCAGGCGACTCTAATTACCCTGAGAGACATTTTCTTGGTGGAGGGATGAGGATGGTGATGGCCAGCACAGGCATTCCTGCATCCAACTGGAGGCACTGGGATGGAAATGGGATTTACAGAGGCTGTGCAGTGTCTCCTTCCCCTCTCAGGGAAGGAGCCAGAGGCTGGGTAATCTTTCCTGGGCCCTTGGGAACAAAAGTGCAGCCCAGGGTGTGATAATTCCTGGGAATGAGGTGCCTCCTCGGCAGGATCCTGCCAAATTCTGGGATGAGACAAGCACGAGGAGAAGACCTTCCTGGAGGGAACTGCTCAGGCCTCAGGAGCAACCACTGGGACAAATTAAACCCCTTATGGTGGGTCAGACTTTATTCACTCCTTTATCCTTTGGCAGATCCAGAACATGCACAAATTAAAAGGGATTTTCTCTAGATTTACACCAATCTGAAGCAGGAATTGATCTGCTGTCTGTACGAGCCTGTTGTTCAGTGGAATATCCTTAAAAATGGGAGTCACAGTCAATTCCTCTGCTAATTTTGGGCTTCTAAGGGTGCTGGATAAAATCTATATTTTTTTTCATTAAAAATATCCAAATATTAAAAAAAAAAAAATATTTAAGAGTAATTTGGATAAAATAATTAAAAAATAAATCCAAAAATATTCAAGAGTAATTTGGATAAAATAATTAAAAAAATAAATCCAAAAATATTTAAGAGTAATTTGGATAAAATAATTAAAAAATAAATCCAAAAATATTCAAGAGTAATTTGGATAAAATAATTAAAAAATAAATCCAAAAATATTCAAGAGTAAGTTGGATAAAATAATTAAAAAAATAAACAAAGCAGCTTGTTTTATCCAGGGAGAGCTCTTGTTCTTTCCCCAAACCTCTCTGTGGGAACTGAGTCCAAAGAGTGATGGTGTGGCTGTTGATAGGGATCAGTCTCTCCATCAAGCAGAATAATCATGTAATCAAATGAAAAGAGAAAAAAACCCCAGCCCCCAAATGTTTCTCATGCATGAGGCACCTTGAGCCTGTCAGGAGGAATAATTGCCAAACGATGCAGCAACACCCGACTCGCTGAGCTCTGTGTCAGCTCCAACTGGGAGGGAAATAATACACTGAATTTAAGGGTCGAGGTTCCTTGCATTCCAATGTCGTTTTAGTGAAATACTTCACCTGTCACAAGTGCCAAAACTTGTCAGTATTGTACAGTCACGTCAAGGGAGGGCTGAGCATCCTTTGCCCTCACAACCGACCTGTTTCCGCATCCCAAACTACCTGGAGCAACCCTCTATCAGAGGGAATCTGATCTTCCCAAAGGAAAAACAAGATTACTCCAAATAGCTGGAAAACAGGAGCCTCAAAGGGAAAGAAGAAAGTTTTCTGAAGTGCCCGGTTCTTCCCCCAAATTTATGGGCTGGTTTTAAATCTCACTTTCGTGCTGTTGTAGGATTTCAATCCCCAAATTTGAAAACTCCCGAGGGATGGACACGTTGAAAACGTTAATCCACCTACAGGTGAGCAAAGGTAGAGCTGGTTTGCAAGGGAAGAGATGAAGGGATGTCATGGGAAGTTGTCAGAGTGAGGTTTTCCAATCAGGAATGATAAGTCAAGATTGTTTTTCTCCCTGTTTAAAAAATAAGTGCTGGGGATTTGCAGAGATGAAGGAATAAAAATGTTCCCAGCCCTGACTCTCCAACCGATCACATCAGGAATATGATCCTATAAATTTCAGCCTCCCAGGGCAGGATCCTCAGACAGCATCAGTAAGGAAAGCTCCATGAATACTGGGGAGATAACGTAGTTTTTGGGCAGTGAAATGTCTGACAGAATTGATATTTTGGAGTTCACAGATCCATTGGTACAGTCTGTCTTCCCCCTAAAATCTTTGGGGCAAAACCAGCTAATAAAAGCTGCAATATTCACAATAATGGGGCAAAACCAGCTAATGAAGGCTGTAATATTCACAATAATGGGGAAAAACCAACTAATGAAGGCTGTAATATTCACAATAATGGTGCAAACGAGTCCTGTGCTGACCAGGGCAGGGAAATCCAGTCCTTTGGATTTCCCTTGGGGAATATTTGTTCACCAAGAAAATTTCCTTGTAAACCTCCTTGATTGTAAACCATTGCATCAGCCTATCTGCTCATCATTCCAATCATCAACTCCTCTATTTCTCGTTCCAGAATCAGTTTAGAGCCAAATAATGGGAATTACCCATTAATTTGCTCCACTTCTCCCACACCCAGCACCAGGAGAAGTCCAATCCCCTGCATCAAACCTCAGCCAGAGCAGAAAGAATCAGTATTCCTTCTTTGGAAGCAGCAGTAAGGATGGGAAAACAGGGAAAGGGCAGGCAGGGAGGAAATCCTTGGTAGTGAGCCTCCCCTTGCTGCCATTTTCCAGAAGGATCCAGCTGGAAGGTTTAGGAGCAGCAAATTGGCATTTCTGTGCTGTGGAGTGTGTCCAGGGGGGTAAATCCAGAGCCAAGTGAGCTCATTAGAGCTGGCACAGCGTGGAGCAGGGATGGCCCTGCCCTGGGGCAGCAGGGAATTGGCATTTGGATGCTCCAGCAGAACTCCAGAACTGCATCACTTATCCCTGGGGGTGCTGGTCAGAGGTGCTGCCTCGGGAAATCCGGGACAGATTTGTCTGGTGCCAAATTCCCTGGAGATTTGCAAGTCTGGTGCGAATGGAAAAATTCCATGGGGGGGATAAATGGAGATGCTGTGAGAGGAAAATAAGTTGGAGTGGTTTTGTGTGGTAAAACAGTTCACTTTGACTAAGGAACTTCATGATATATTTTAGTGGACTTGGTGGTATCCAGCTGAAGGTTGGGCTTATCTTGGAGGTCTTTTCCAACCTTAATGAATCTATGATTCCATAGCAAACACCAGCAGGGACCACACCTGGAGAAGTCTTTCCATTTTTTACTGTTTTCCCTGAATAAATTTCCTGTGGTGTCTCCATCCATGGAGATGTTCAAAAGCCACCTGGACTAGGGCCTGGGCAGCCCAGACTGGGTGGCTCTGGCTGAGCAGGGGGGACCTCCAGGGCTCCCTCTGGTGAGCCTGTGAAAGGCAGGGCCTGCAGGAATTCCCATTTTGGACTCCTCTGCCTCTCCATGCCAACAGGTCACACTTAGAACACACCTTTGGTATCTTCCTTTTTGAGGCTTCAAAATTCTTCAGGTCACTCCGTGTGAAATATTAAAATGTGTGCTAAGAAGTGAAAGCCCTGGCTAATTGTGATGTCCTGATTAATGTCAGTAGACAAGTGTGGCAGTTCTAATGAATATTCATATTTTTTAGGCTGGGAGGCAAGAGGAACAAGTTTTCCACACGAGTAGAGATGTGGGGTGGATCAACATCTCCTTGGCTTTGCCTGGTGAGGATCTGGAGTCTTTTTGGAGGCATCAACTCCCCCTTTGCAAACTGTGAGTAACCACACACGAGCTGAGAATGTCTATTGCCTAGAATCACCCCAAAATTGCTGCCTGAAGGATGAGTGAGGGTTATATAGATATATAAATAGATATATAATATATAGAAATATATATAATGTATAATATTTAGTGTATGATATATAACATATAATATTTAGTGTATAATATATAATATAATATATTATAATATATTATTATATATTTTATTATATAGTATATACTATATATTATATAGTATATAATATATTATATAAAATTTTGTATTATATATCACAATTTTATAATATTATTTACATTATACATAAACCTAATGTATATGATATGTGTATATATATATATATATATATATATATATATATATATATAATGAGACTGTTCTTAGCAGCCTGGATTTGTTAAATTCATCCACGAAACAATGAAAATTAACTTTAAAAATTTGCGTGGAGTTTTCCTCACGACAAGTGCAAAATTCCAGCTATCTGAAGTGTGAATTTGGAAATTCCCAAGATTTTCACCCCAAATCCGAGGGATTTGTGCCATCACCTCTTTTAGGGACTGAAGAGCAGTTCATCCTGACAGGTATCCCTGTCTCTTTTCCCACTGGAATGTGCTTGCCAGTCATCTGGAGGTTTTCCATGGATGTAAATAATCCCTATTGCTCCTGGAATTTGGATGTAGGGAATCCTTCTCTGGCTGCTCCAGCTGCCTCTCAGCTCCCAGGGCCACACGGAGCAATTAAGCTTTTCTATGGAGCCAGATGGATGGAACAGCAGCTCCCATCCAAAAACTCGGGCACATTCCATGGAGCTAAGTGAGACAGGAGAGGTTCCAGTGCTGGGGGAGGTTTTCTGGAAGGTTTTGCCTTTTTTTTTAATCGAAAAAATATGATTTTTATTGAATTTAATAGATAGTTAATAACAAACCACTTATCTAATTCCTGTCCATTGTATTAAAATAAACCCCAAAGCACCTGAGGAGCTGCTGACCCTCCAGAAATCCTGGTGATTCCTTCCCTCCTTTCCTTCCTTTCCTTCCTTTCCACCCTCCTCTTTAAAAAGAAAAAAAGAGCCACACTTTTTTTATGGGCCTTTGAATTGAAACCTGAACGCTTGGTTTTTATGAAAATGGTCTTTTGAGATAGAATGGCTTAAAAAAATAGAATAAAGAGTCATAGAACTGACTTTTTATTGAATGTGGAATTTCTAAGTCATAAAATGACTTTAAAAAATCCTGGTAAGTTATTTTTGAAAGGGTTTTTTTGTGTGCCTGATTAAATATCCCATTTCTATGGATTATTCCCAGCTGTGAGATGTTTCCAGATTATGATCTTGTTTCTATCAATTTTGGTTTTGTTTTTTTTTTTTTTTTTAATTCCCTTCCCTTTTTTTAATTCGCTCCAGCTTTTTATCCTCACCAGCCTTACACCCATGGGAATGTGTTCCCATTGTTACATATCATGGAATCACAGAATCATGGAATGGCTTGGGTT
This sequence comes from Lepidothrix coronata, assembly GCF_001604755.1. NCBI lineage: Eukaryota > Metazoa > Chordata > Aves > Passeriformes > Pipridae > Lepidothrix > Lepidothrix coronata. The sequence goes on from NW_016690370.1 coordinate 1,354,228, forward strand.
GGAGTGAACCTCAAAGCTCATCCAGTTCCAGGAAGGGACACCTTCCACTACCCCAGATTGCTCCAAGCCTTGTCCAACCTGGCCTTGGACACTTAAATAGTCATATTATATTATTATAGTCCACAAAATAACAAAAAGAGTGATTTGCAGGCAGGCAGCTGCACCCATTAATGCCCAAACTGAGCATTCCCTGCATGGAGCTGCAGGTGATGGTGGTTGAAATGCTTGGGATCCAGGCAGGAATTCCCAGGAACAGGGCAGTGTGTGTCCACAGGGTGAGGAGGCCTGGGGATTGTGCTGGGTTATTTCTGTCCCTATTCAGAATTCCTTTTGTTTCAGTCAGGCAAAGCTCCTGCTGGAGACAATAGGACTTTTCTGGCAGCAGGGAATGCTAAACAGGCCCCTCACTGAGCAAACTGCAGCTCTTTTATTCCAACCCTGAGCTGGATGCCACTGATATTATCGGGACTATAACGGGCTGTTCTTCCAATCACAGGCTTGGTTTTTTAAAAAAAAAAACAAGTTTAGCTTAAATATTAGCACTTCTTCCTCTCCTTATCCACAGGCATCCCTGGCAGATTGTGGGATCCAGGGGGGGTTGCAGCCCCCGGCCCCTCTCCTGTGAAGTCCTCACCTCCCAGGCTGCTGGGAGAGCAGAGCAGAGATTTGCTGACAAACCTTTTCAGCCTAATCCTTTATTATCTGAGCGCAGTCAAGAGCCCACTTCACATGAAATATTCCCTGCTACAGATGGCAGAGCCTGAGCCTGAGCCAAGAGCAGGGTAAAAATACATTTATTCCAACGCAGAGCCCTCGGCCAGCCCCGTTTGCTCTGTTTGTCGTGGTACAGGAGGGATCCTCCACCATGGCTCAAATTCATTAAAGGACCACATGGACAAAACTGGCCTGTTTTAATCAAATGTCACAATCACAGAGCCCAATTTGCGTGCACAGAACAGGGAGAAAGCTGGCTGTGGGCTCTTGGGTTGGTCGATCTGTTGCTCTCCACTATGAAATGTTCTTGTTAAGTCATTACTTTTTGTAACCATATTGCTGGGAAACTTTCAAACTTCCTCTCTCTGAAAACAGTCCTGATCCAGATTTGGAATTGTTTGTCCCTCTTTCCAAATCTGACTGATTTAGAAAACGATCTGGGTGTATTTTTCCCGACTGTAACCTTGTCTTTGGCCACTGCACTGGGACCTGGGAAGATGCAAAGCTCTCCATGCCCAACTTCAGGTAATTCCCAATATCTTGCAAAACTGGAGCAGCTGAGCTTGGGGTTTTTCCCAACCCACCTGCACAGCCAAAACTGAATTTCCCAAGACTCTGAGCTGCATCCCATGAGGATGATCTTGTAATTCCTCTCTTCAGGTGTGTTGTTACATTCCCTCCCTCAAATCCATTGCTCCCACATTTACTGTCACAGTGGGTGGCTACAATGGTGACAAAGAACTGGGCAAAGGGAAAAATTCCCATGACTCAGATTCCATAGGTGTGGTGCTTTGCCAAAACCCTTTCATTTCCAGAAGCAAAACACCTGATAAACGTGGTTATGAAAATATCCTCCAGGTTTGGGGTTGTTTTCCTCCCCTAAAAGTGTTATTTCCACTTTCTGTCCCTTTTTAATGAAAAGCAGCAAACAGCTGTTGAGAGGTAACAACATCCCAGACCTCTGCTTTCATGCATCAGCGTGCCCAAGGATATGGAAATCTTTAATGGAATAAAAGATATTCTTAGAAAATGGACTCTCAGGCTTCAGTTACAAGAAAATTTAAAATTGCATCCATATTTTAACAGGAAAAAAAAACAACTTTTTCTCTTCTTATCTTCATGATGGTGTTTCTTAATGCCATAGGAACTCATGGTTTGCTTTATTCCATAAAGTAATTACCTTCTGAAGTAATTCATATGCTCAGATAAAGAGAAATAAGCATAAAATTGCTTATTATGTTGGTTTCTACAAGGGCAGAGTTCATGCCTTTCCCAGTATCCCTACATTTTATAGGATCATAGGATGGTTTGGGTTGGAAGGGACCTTAGAGGTCATCATATCCCAGCCCCAGGGACACCTTCCACTATCCCAGATTGCTCCAACCTGGCCTTGGACACTCCCAGGGATGGGGCAGCCACAGCTTCTCTGGGCAACCTGTGCCAGGGCCCCCCCACCCTCCTAGGGAAGGATTCCTTCCTAATATTTAATTTAAAGCTGTTTTTGACAATCCCACTTCTTGGAGTTGTAATAATTTCCTTTGGAAGTGTAATTGTTGCAAAAAAAGCAAAGGAAAAGGCCCCTTTCCAAATGATCAGAACAAATGCTTTGATTAACCTCATCATGTTTTTTTTTTTCCCCTTTGCATATTTAGTTAATGATTTTTTCTGAGATGCTGCTGGTTTGATTTAAATTCATGATCAGAAACGTGAATACTTTCCCCAAAAAGAGAGAAACAACTCACACAGCTCTGAGAAATCCCCCAGGCTGGAGCGGGAATGAAAGTGCTTCTGGATTTCTTTTCCTGAGATACCCAAATGCATCCCAATAATTACGTCCTTTTCCCAACTGCAGCCCAGCCCTCCAGCATTTTGATTAGAAAATAAAACAACCTGAAGGGAACAGGCTGGAAGTATGAAGCTGAGGGACACTGAGCTGCACGAGTGCAAGGCAATGATGGAGGAGGTTCCTCCTTATTCAGCCCTGGGTTTAATTCCAAACTCTCTCCCCAGAACAAAAGCACACACTTGACAATGATTTGTCTGATTTCTGCACCACCATATTCTGGGCAAGAGCCCAACTCCTGCTAAAAATGAAGCAGTAGCTGGAAATGTTCAGACAATGCAAATGTAACTTCTCCATGGCTTTATTTTCTCCTCTCCAGGTGAGAGGCAACTTTCAAATAAATTAAAATTACGACGTTCCAAGAGTCATCCCCATCGCAAACAGAATTAGCCTGGCAGCAAACCACAGGATGCTGCTTTGGAAAAGGCCTCAGAAATGATAATTTTCCAGCAATTTTCCTCTGTGGGGAAGGCTGAGACCCTTTAATCTGCTCTGGGTTTCCCAGCTGTACTTTAGTAAGAGCAGGATTCTCGTTTCTGCTGGGCCAGAATCATCCAGAGCAACTTTGTGCTCTTTGGGATGTTCCTTCAGCTCCCCAGCGTGTCACAAGAAGCAGAATTTGGCCCCAAAATTAGCTGCAATTAATCTGGGATAATGTCACTGATTGGCTGTGATGATTTACCCCATAAAATGCAGCTGGTTGGGAATCAGTCACTAATGCAAGAAATCTGGGAATTAATGGAGGGAAAGGAAGGCTCTGCATTTTCAGCTGCTTTCACTTTTGGCCTAATTAAATGTCTCTAATGCAGCCCAAAATTAAGGGGAAACCTCATAACTGGTGTTTAAGACGAGGGGAAGTTTGAAGGAAAGGCAGGAAGGGTTTTGTGCTTCCAGCTCCTGCTCTCAGCTGGTGTTCTAGGATTGGAAAAATAGAGTGATCTGAGGAGTTTGGGGTTCATTTCACCCACAGCAGATAACAACTTTTGCCTGGTGCAGGAAGGTAAGTTGTAATAATATTTCAGTGCTTTTGGACTATAATATGATAAACTCATATTTAGCTCAATTAAACTCAAGAATGGGGGAATTGCTCTTCCAATATACAATTTTATTCAGATTTCTGACTACCTGACTCATCTCCTACATCAGCTGCTTCATGTTTTTGGTTTTTTTTTAAAGTACAATTCTATATTTCTTTCTCAGCTGTGACCTTTTACATTTTTATTGTGTTTTAATAATAACATTAATGTGCTTATTTTACAAGCACCTCTCCAAGCGACTCTGTGTTGCTGTAGCAGTTAAGGGTTGGTTTAAGGAACATGTTTTTGGCTTCAACTATTTATTTAAATTTCTCATCTTTAAAAGTTGTAATTTTTATAGAATCCAGGCCATCTTTCTAATAATTATATCCCAAATCTGCTGCCTTATTAACAGTGGGGATCTGCTCAGAGACCTTCATGATAAGGTCAAAAAATTGGGGTCTTACTCTGGACCTCATTTAAAAAAAAAATATCTGGAGTCTTTTTTGAAAAATGCAAAACTCCCTTATTTTTATCAGCCGGGTTTTCCTTGGAATCCCAAATTGGGATTGACTACATTTAGTCATCTGCAACCTGCTGGCCTTAAGTAAAATACCATTGTAAACAAATTTGGAAGGTTAATTTTCAGTTTGGTGTTCACTCATTGACTTTTCCAGACGATCCAATGTGGGAAACCAACCAGGAAATGTCTCTTTAATTTACTGGTTATTGACAATACTCCCTGCATAATTACCATGGAAAATGTAGTGTTTCAGTATTTTTATTCTAAGACCCCAAATTTAGATAATAATCACCAAGTTCAGTTGAGCATAAAAATGGGGAATCTCTCTTCCAATATACAATTTTATTCAGATTTCTGACTACCTGACTCGTCTCCTCCATCAGCTGCTTAACACTTTGAGGTTTTTTTTAAAGTACAATACTTCTGTATTTCTTTCTCAGGTATGACCTTTAACATTTTTATTGTATTTTAATAATAGCATGTGGAGTATTTCAGGAGAAACTTTAATCAGTGGGTGGTGGAAATATTTTGCTCTCCTCTTTCTCATCCTGTTGTTCCATTTCTTTAATGCTGTAGCTGGTAAATCTTACCGAGATGTTGTAATTAGTAACGAGGTGTTTAATGTATTGATTGAGGAGATGGTGTGGTTGGAGGGGCTGTGCAAGCTCTGGGAGTGTTTATTCCCAATAATTTGAAGGAGTGGGCTGTAATTTCTGGGAGAGATTTGCTACAGAAACATCCCAAGCATCCAGTGAAGGAAGTTGTGTCAGCTCGTGAATATTTACAAGACTTAAAGAATAAATTATAGAAAAAATAAAAATAAAACCCCCAAAAATCCACCCTTTTGGATTTTTACCAACACTCAGTTTTTGGTTAAGAACAACTAGAGGGAAGGGTAAATAGTCTGGAAATCCAGATGGTGCTGAAGCTGCTCCCAAAATGGGTGTTTATGTCTGTCATCTCTGCAGTGGTTACTCAGCGCATCTGCTTCCCTTGGGAAGAAGTTGGATGTAATTTTTTAAGGCTCCTGGTTGTAATTTCCAATGGAATTATTCCCTCTCCTGAGGGTCTTTCCTGCAGGACAGCCCAGTCCGAGGATGGTGGAAAGGAGGAGTTACAGAGACCTGGTGGGATTGGTGTGGGATATGTGGGATTTGGGGCTGCCCAGGGCAGGGGGGGGGCTCTGGAAGAGCAGGTGAAATGGGTTTTGTCACCTGCAGCAGGAACCTGGATGTTTTCAGGGAAAAAAAATAGTCTCCCTGGCACCATTTTAATTTTTTTGGGTTGCTATTTCCCTGCTGATTTTTAGTCTTAAATCTTAAATTTCTATTATTTTTATCATTTTGTTAACAAGGACAGAGAGGTTGTCTGCAAATATCTGATTTTTTTTTTATTTTTTTTTTTGCTGGGTGGAGAGAATGGAGTGAGAGAAGAGCAACAATGTCCATGAGGACTGAGAGCTGTTCATCTCCTTTTCCCACTCATTGTGACAAAACTTTCCCACTCGTCCCAACAAATCTTTGCTCAGTTACAAGCAGTTAATGTCAATCTAGAGAATTATCTGGATAATCTCGATTAATATGTGAATTTATTAATATTTCAAAGGAGAAGAAGGCAAAGAAACTCTTTTCCATATCCAAAAGTGAGACACACGAGCCCAACTCTACACAGTCCTCAATCCTGCTTTTCCCACAAATGACATTACTGATAATCAGCATTATTTACAATTATTGATGTTCTACCTGAGGGTTTCTGGCCTGTGCAATTTTTGAGGGGTGTTTTTGAGCGAGGAGAAAAGTCAAGTTGGAGACGTTTTGCAGCCAAACTTTAACTATGTGTCCCCAGCCAGCAAGAGGCTCTCCAGGTGAGGCATAATGAGATATCTGAATCTTTTGGAATTAATAAATGCTCTGGAAGCAGCCCTTGTATAACAGCAGAGATGGCTCTCAAGATATCAGAGGGGGAAGATTGATGGGCTATGCAGATGCAGCTGCCATTAAAAAGACCTTCAGAAAGAAACAAAGGAGGATTGCTGAAAGTGGTGTTTGAAAATTAATGCCTGACTTTGAAAACAAATTGATGCCCCCCTGAGATAATTGAAAAAGTTCGGAAACACAATCAGGGAAGAACGAAGTGAGACTCTGGGAGGGACAAACAAAACCCCCAGACAGAGGAAGTCTTTAAATTCTGTTTCCAGAGCACTGAGAGATTTCTCCTGTCTGAGGCTGATTTTGGTTTTCTTTTTGTTTGGTATTTTTTTGGCCTTTTTGTTTGTTTGGTTGGTTTTGTTTTGGTTTTTTTTTTTTTTGTTTTGTTTTGTTTTGTGTTTTGTTTTGGTTTGGTTTGGTTTTTTTTGTTTTGTTTTTTGTTTTGGGGTTTTTGCTTGCTTGGGGTTTTTTGTTTGTTTTTTTTTTTTGGTTTGGTTTTCTCTTGTTTTTTTGTGGCTTTGGTCTGGGTTTTTTTTGGTTTTGTTTCTTTTTGGTTTGGTTTTGTTTCTTTTTGGGTTGGTTTTGTTTCTTTTTGGGTTGGTTTTGTTTCTTTTTGGGTTGGTTTTGTTTCTTTTTGGGTTGGTTTTGTTTCTTTTTGGGTTGGTTTTTTTTGTTTTTTTTTTGTTGGTGGTGTTTTTTTTTTTTTTCTGTGTTGTGTTGTTGTTGTTGTTTTTTGTTTGTTTATTTGTTTTAATTGTCGTACTTTTTTTTTTTCCTGCTCCAGACAGTGCAAATCTTGACTTTGTAGGTGGGACACAAATTAAGGTCCTAAAATGAGGTTTGCACAGGGAGTTGGGTGCAAGGCCTTTTTTACACCAGACACATTGTGTGTTATAAAAACAAGTGGTACCGTGGCAGGAAAGTGTTGGCAGTGAGGGAAGTTGTGGTTGTTGTTTGGGGTCACTAAGGACAAGGGGGAATGGTTTGAACTGACAGAGGGGAGGTTTAGGTGGGATATGGGGAAGGAATTCTTGGCTGGGAGGGTGGGGAGGCCCTGGCACAGGTTGCCCAGAGAAGCTGTGGCTGCCCCATCCCTGGGAGTGTCCAAGGCCAGGCTGGAGCAACCTTGGGCCAGTGGAAGGTGTCCCTGCCCATGGAACCAGATGAGCTTGAAGGTCCCTTCCAACCCAAACCCTGCTGGGATTCACTGGCTCTGAAATGTCAGGGTTTGATCTGCTCTCCTTGCTCACCTCCCACCCGTCCCCAGCTTTTTCCAACCCTCCCCTGCCCCACTTTGTTTCAAATCAGCCTCTCAAATCCAACTAAGATGGTTTTGTCTGAATAAATAAACCGTCCCATCAAGCAACTTTTTAAATAATCAGGTCCACTTGTTGTGCACGTCGTGGTTTCCCCACTCTTCTAACAGTGTAATGTGTCAGCCTGATGTTATTGGCTCTTCAGTTAACTTTCTAATTAATGATTAATGGCTTTACATTCTCATGAAACTGAATTCTCCCAGTCAGCTGTTAAATACTGCAACTGAGAATGTAATATTGAGATAGATTAGACAAGAGCCTGATATCGAAATGATATTGAAAAGAAACCCAACTCTGCTCCTTGGCCTTGGAATTTTGCTCTTTGATAAATCTCTCTCTGTGTCACTGATGCCTGTGTTGTGATTAGTTCAGTATTGATAGTTTATGATAATAAAATTCCCCATTTAATTTCTCTGTGTCAATACAGGCTCTTGTCACGATCAAAATTTGTTCCTGAGCAATGAGTAAATCCACAGAGTGACTCGTGAGATGTTATATCAAAACTGCCAATAATCTTTATGGAATCAAATATTATTTGCTTACCAGTGTGGCATTTAAATAAATGCAGCCCTGCTAAAATGTCAGTTGACTTCAGCAGGAAAGGAAGGCTCATAAATTATGGGGCTGGTATAACACTCTCCTAACTAAGACTGTCCACACTTTCCATGATAACTGGCCAGGAATTATTTCTACTTCTTGAATTCCCATATTTTCTAACTTTTTGGGGGGCCAAAAGCATTTTCCAGCCCAAAGCTGAGGCTTTCCCTGTGTCCCTGGAGAAGGGCGTGGGATCTGCAGGTGCCCATTGCTTTCCTGACAGCAGCTTCATGACTCCAAGTCTCCCCTGTTCCCTGGGTTTTATATTTTGCTTGTTTTTCATAGTTCAGGCTGAGATTTGAGAGCATCAGCACATTTCCTAAAAGTCTGAGGGCTACCTGAGGCGGGACTGAATGTAAAAGGGAATATCTTCATTTAAACTCTACATTGGGAGCTGGTTTAACCTCTGCACTAAATTAAACCCCCCAAAAAAGAGAGAGAGCCCCCACTTTAACCTGCCCTTCAACACTTGGAAAGCTCTGGTGAGTTTTTTTACAGATTCCCAACAGGAGAAAAAGCAATTTGCCACTCTGAGGACGCCCCTGGAAGGGGGAGCTGGCAGGGTCCTGGAGGCATGAAGGCAGTTTTAAGCTCAGGATGCTCCAGGGAATATTTTGAGCAGTGTCAGGGCAGCAGGAACAGGATCTGCTGAGTAATCCCCACAACAACTATTTGTGTGCTTATTTTTAAACGCATTTCTCGCCTCAACCCTGACACCTTCAGGGAATCATTTAATTTCCTGTTTAATTTGAGATGTTGCAAACGCCTTAAGGTTGCTCTAAATTATGTATAGAACTATAAGTTCCAGTTTCTATCCTTTTGCTGGGCGTGGATTTCATTTGGAACTGAAGATGCTGCAGAGCCCCAGCCGAGCAGGACACGAGCTTGTTTCCTTTGCAGGATTTTTGTTTTGCTCTCTGCAATCAGCAGCTCTGAAAGGTGTGAAATGTTTTATGTTTCACTGCAGAGTAATCTCCATGTTAAACAGCTCGTTGTGAAATCCTGCTCATTTGGGAGGCATTCGAACAGCTCAAAGCAGGGAGGCACAAAGTCCTGTATTCAGACTTGTACAGATGATATTTCCACGAGTTCTTTGCTGCTTCTCTGTACTGATATTGTTAATGCCTATACTCTAATTATATTCTAATTACAGCCCCAAATTCTGAACCTCCTGGGTTCAGAAATACAATATATTGCATTATGTACAGGAATTCCACTGTCTTTTGATGAACTTGGGGTAATTAATCTCTACAAGGCTCACTCAAACGAGTTTGAGTTGCTGTCAAGACATTTAAACTGAAAATTTGTTGTTTACAGACTCTTTGGGTTTTTTTCTTTTTACAAACTTTTTTTTTTACATATGATGAAAAGAGAATTAAACTAGTATGGGTTTCTTATATATGAAGGAAAACCTGGATAAGCAGAGCTTATATTCTCTTTTCCAAATACTTAATGTTATCAGAAGCTTTGCAGACATCACAAAAGGACCAATCATGAAGCTCTGGTTTATATCACTGCTAAAATAGCTGTAAAGACACTTTTTAATATCTGTAAGTCAGTTTTGAGTCTGGATGTTTCCCTGTTGTTCCCCTGCAACTGGGGTTGGTGCCACAGGAGCACTTGGGTGGGAGCAGATCCCCCTGAAAGGCTGGAGGCATTAAATACTTCTTAGTTCCTGCTTAACTGATGTTATAAACCATTAGCAAAGCCTCCTTATACTCTGGGATAATAGAAGTGAAAAAAATAATGTGTATATATATATATACACCCAAAAGAATGGAATGTTTTAGTGTGAAAATGCATCAAAGGCTGAAAAAAATCACATCTTAGTAGCTGCAATAAATAATCCTGAAGATGAGGCTGAGTGAGGTCAGGGGGATTTACTAAATCCTGCTTATTATTTTGATGAGATGATCTCAGGCAAGTGGAGCTGGTGAAGAGTCTGCACTAGTGAACACTGATTAAAAATGATTGCAGGGATAATACCAGTGATCATCATTAGCAGCGGCTGGGCTGTTACCTCGTTAAAAGCACTTTGTTTTTAGCATCTCCTACTTCAGGCACAGTCGTAGCAGGGAGAGTTGATATCATTTAATAATCAAATATCTGGTTGGTTCACACGATAGGAGCTGTCCAGCAGCTGCAGGGTGGGAGCTGAGCAGCCTCTCTGCAGGCAGGCTCAGGGACTTGGCCTAATTAGCAAGGTGGAACACCGAGGGCAATGAGAGAGGGCTGGAAATTGGGGGTCCTGTGCAAAGTCCCAACAAACCACCAAGTATTTTGGCCCTCCCAGGAGCTTCTCTCTTAACTAAAGAGATATTCACACAGATTCTGAAGCTTAAGGAGAAAAAAAGTGTCCTCGTTTCAGCCATGAAGTCACGATGTAGTTGGTATGTCTGTCTGCGTTTCAAATGGTTAAAATCTTCTGCCTTTGTGTTTTCCTGAAAGCAAAGAGAATTTTCTAATGTCTGAAATCCAATATCTGAGAGGTTTATTAGCTCTTTAAAAATGGAGCAGCACAGAACCATTTTTCCTTCTTAGATTCCTCTGCTAAGAAAGGTTAGAATGAGCTCAGCTGCACAATAGCAGGGAACACTGTTCTTGCAAAAAAAAAAAATCAACTTGAAAACATTTTCAATGTTTTCATCAAGCCAAGCAGCAGCCAAAATAAATTACAGCATCATTTTGCCTCCATTAGGCAAAAATCTTATTTTGTTGCTGCCAACACGGGTTTGTGACTCTTAAATGTGAGGGAACCTTGGTCAGTGGAGAGTCTGGGGTCAAAACCAACTTTTTCTTCCACGTTTTATTCTGGCAGCCTTGTGTTTCCAGGGCTTCCAGTGCCAAGGCAAAACAAAGCTGCTGGGAGCAAATGCTGGTGCAACAATCCTCTGGTAACAGGAGTGTGACAATTTTTCTGAAGCCACAAGTCAGCCACAAGCATTTTCAATGTTTTAAAAAAAATACATTTGTAGAAACCAGTGAAAAAATGGAAGATCCCATTTCTCTGGCTATCTGTACACCTATATTTATACAGATTTTATATAGATTTTTTTAGTTTATGTTATCTGTAAATACTGAATAGCACAGAATTCTGTGATGCTGTGATATGATCTCCTGCTTGCTCCTTTTTAGGGCTTTAAATAGCATTTTTTGACCCGTGACATGCCACAAGTTGAGCCTGTTATTGTGTATTCCAGATTAATGAGTCCTTTTATATCAATTAAATAAACAGTCTGCTAAGATAGCTGAGAGCATTTGTTAGTTGTAAATGATTTAGACAACAATCTTTAGTGAATAGTTCTTTGGAATGCACTCGTGGGTTGGAAATATTCATGTCGATAAAGACCAGTGAGAGGAGCAGTTCTAATGGAAGGAGAGAGAAAGGAAATATAATTAGCACTTTATGATTTATTAATGGTTTATAAATATATAAACAAGATCATTAGACTAATATCAACAGTTGCAGGCAGCGAAAGGCAGAGAAAAGCCAGCATTGTGGATCTGGGTTAATGCTCCCAGTATCCTGGGGAACCCAGGGCTAGGACTGGGGAGCAGAAACTCCTTGGGATGTGTTTCATGGTGTGGTGTGTCCTGCAGCCCAGCTCTGGTGGCCTTGGGGCAAGGGAATCACGGATTTGCAGCTGACACCAAGCTGGGGGGGAGTGTTGATCAGCTGGAAGGCAGGAGGGCTCTGCAGAGGGACCTGGACAGGTTGGAGAGTTGGGCTGATTCCAACGGGATGAGGTTCAACCAGGCCAAGGGCCGGGTCCTGACCTTTGGCCACAACAACCCCCGGCAGCTCCAGGCTGGGCCAGAGGGGCTGGAGAGCAGCCAGGCAGGAAGGGAGCTGGGAGTGGGGATGGACAGGGAGCTGAACAGGAGCCAGAGTGTGCCCAGGTGGCCAAGAGGGCCAATGGATCCTGGCCTGGATCAGGAACAGTGTGGCCAACAGGTCCAGGGAAGTGATTCTGCCCCTGGACTCAGCACTGGTGAGGCCACACCTGGAGTGCTGTGTCCAGTTCTGGGCCCTCAGCTCAGGAAGGACATGGAGGGGCTGGAGCAGGTCCAGAGGAGAGCAACGAGGCTGGGGAAGGGACTGGAGCACAAGTGCTGTGAGGAGAGGCTGAGGGAGCTGGGGGGGCTCAGCCTGGAGAAGAGGAGGCTCAGGGGAGACCTCCTCACTCTCTGCAACTCCCTGACAGGAGGGGGGAGCCGGGGGGGGTTGGTCTCTTTTCCCAGGCAACCATCAGCAAGACAAGAGGGCTCGGTCTTCAGCTGTGCCAGGGGAGGTTTAGGTTGGATATTAGTAAGAATTTCTTTCCAGAGAGGGTGCTCAGCCATTGGAATGGGCTGCCCAGGGAAGTGGTGGATTCTCCATCCCTGGAGGTGTTTAAGGACAGACTGGATGTGACATCAGTGCCATGGGCTGGGAACCACAGCGGGGTTGGATCAAGGGTTGGACTTGATGATCTCAGAGGTCCCTTCCAACCCAGCTGATTCTATGATTCTATGAATTTTGGAATTGTTCAGGTTGGAAAAGCCCTCTGAGATTGACTCCAACCATCCCCCAGCACTGCCATCTTCATCACTACCCCATGTCCCCAAGTGCCACATCCGTGTGGCTTTTGAATTCCTCCAGGAATGTTGACTTCCCCCCTGCCCTGGGCAGCCTGTTCTGTGAGAACACAGAACTCTCTTACCTCAGCTCCTGCACATGATGGATGTGTCCTCATTAAGTTAAGAACATTTAGGCAGTTTCCTGCACACCTGGGGATTGCCTGCCTAAAATAGAAATAACACTTTTCCTGTTGTTGGTGCTTTGGAGAATTTCTCAGCGCTGAAAATTCCTCCAAGACCAACTAAACAGTCTGAAAAGTAACTGAGTTAATTAAACACCTAAATGATATCCCACTCCTGCAGAAATACACCACTTTGGGCATTAAAAATGAGCCTGTGATGTTTGTTTCAGGAGGATAGAATTCCTTGGATTTTTAGAGGCTTTGCAGAGCATCAGGTGACCAGGAGAGTGCTGATGTGTAGAATAAAACATGACTAATTATGGAGTGTAGGTTGCTTAGTGAAGTAAAATTTCCATCATATGTAAGGTGGTTCTTGCAGGCCACATCAGGGATGTGATGCATTTGGGATGACTCAGATTCTCAGAGTCACTGTGGGATATTTGACCCATCCAACAAGGCAGGGAAGGCATCCAGGATTAACTGGCCACTTGTTTCCGTCAGACTCTCCCTCCTCCCTTTGCCTCCTTCACAACCTGGCCATAAACAGCACATCCCTGGAGTGGGGTGTGAGTGGGCATTGGGGGCCACTTCCATGGGACTGGAACGGTTTGAGTTAGAAGAGACTGTAAAGACCAACTTGTTCCACCCCCTGCCATGGGCAGGGATCCTTCCACTAGCCCAGGTTGCTCTGACCTGGCCTTGGACACTTCCAGGGATGGGGCAGCCACAGCTTCTCTGGGCAACTTGTGCCAGTGTCTCACCACCCTCACAGGGAAGAGTTTCTTCCCAATATCCCATCTAACCCTGCCCTCTCTCAGTGTGAAGCCATTCCCCCTTGTCCTGTCACTCCAGGCCCTTGGAAATAGTCTCTCTCCATCTTTCTTGTAGCTCCTTCAGGCACTGGAAGGCCCTGAAGGTCTTTAGGTCACCCCAAAGCTTCTCTTCTCCAGGCTGAACAATCCCAATTCTCTCCACCTTTCCTTTCCCAAAGGCTCACGAGGAAGAATTTCTTCCTAATACCTAATCTAAAACTCTTACCAAAGGGTTGTTATTCAATTTTAAGTTTCTTTGCAGGGTTAAGCCTGGTACTTGGTGCTCCACCCTATGAGTGTAGAGGTTTTATTACCTTTATGACTATAATTGTTCAGCTCACAGCCTGGTCCCCTTTTTGCCTGATAAACAATGCAATGAGTGTGAATCCATCTGATCAGAGACAGGAGGGGATGTGAAGAGAGAGTGGCTGCTGAGGGCACTTGGTGTGTTCAGCTGGAGAAGAGGAGACTGAGGGGAGACCTCACTGCAGTTACAACTCCCTGGAGAGGGGACAGGAGGGACAGCACCCAGGGAATGGCTGGAGCTGTGCCAGGGCAGGCTCAGGTTGGATCTCAGCAAAAGATTCTTCCCCCAGAGGCTGGTTGGGCACTGACCAGGCTCCCCAGGGCAGTAGACACAGCCCCAAGGCTGCCAGAGCTCCAGGAGGGTTTGGCTGATCCTCTGGGGCACAGGGGGGGACTCTGGGGATGTTCCTGTGCAGGGCTGAGGGTTAGACTGGATGATCCTTGTGGGTCCCTTCCAACTCTGGGATTCCATCACCCTTTTCTGAGCAGTGTGGTGCATCTGCTGAGTTTGTTATTCCCCTCAGCATGTACCAGAAATGCAGATGAACCCAAACCCAAAGGGATTTAACTCTGGGACTGATGTCTGTTACTTCAGCTCTGCAAAGAGAAATAAAGGCAGACAGCAGGGACATGATTTGGTTCGTGATTAATAGGGGGAATCATTACAGAATAACCAGCCCTGTGTCACTTCCCTGGATTTAAATGCACACTCTCCAGCCTAAGCTGCAGTCTGCAAGTCAGGTTGACTAAACATTTTATTATTGTCATAAATTTAGCAACTAATAACTAGTAGGAAGCGAGTCAGAAACTGCTCCCGGGGAGGAAAAAAACCCTCTGAGAATTTCCTTTGAATACTCTGAGATTCTGATTTTTAAAAAAATACATTACAATTGATTCTGGTCATCTGTCCACAGGTAATAAAATCTAAAGCCAAAGACATGAGACAAACTTTTGGGATTTTTGGCAATACTCTCAAATTGATCTGAGCCACGTCTCCAGTCACCAGGAGTGTGTCAAACAACCTGATGTTGTTCTGTTTGATGAAAATCCTGCTTGCTTACAATGAGGACAGTGGATATATCCTGGGGAATAAGGCTCCTCGTAAGATCCTACTGCAGAATTAAGGGTGTTCACCACACCTTGGTAGAGGGTTTTAGATCCTGCTCGATGCTGCAGATGTTACAGTGAGATGAATCCGTCCATTTGTCTTAAGGAATAAGCAGGGATCCATCATGTTTCACTGACAAAATTGCCATCTAAGGTAAAATAATAACATTGATTACTGGGGATGGAGAAGAACGAAGGAAAAAAATTGATTTTTAAACGTCCCCCGTGCGATTTGGAGAGATTAAAGTTAGATAATTCATAATAAACATAGAAATGGGGAGAAGAAGTAAGAACCCTCTTTAGACCAATTACCCAGGCTCCATTTTCATTCTGTAATAAATTCCAGATGACTCCTTAGCAAAAATATAGTTTATGGAGCTATAATATAGGAGCAAGTGGAGAGGCTGGATAAAAACCCTTCCTACGTTTCAGCTGGGCTGGGAGGCTGAATAAAATGGTGCAGCTCATTCTGGGTGTATTTCCATTTAAAAAATATCTGTGCCCCGAGGAGGGTTTGACTTGATGTGTTGCTGTGGTTATCACACAAAATGTCTGACAGGAATATTCCTGTAGCTCTGCCTAATTGCTGGGGCTACCTTTTGATGGAAATCTGAGCTCAAACTACTCGGAATATATCCATAGAAAATACCTTCTTGGGTAAAAAATAAAAACCAGCTAAATACAGAAACCTAAATACAGCTTTAGGAAATTAGACTTGGTTTTTTTTGACTTTTTTATTTTTATATTTGTTTCCTCCAAATTATGAAAGACTGGGGATGAAAGCCATGGTCTGATTTCATTCAGGCTGCAAAATACACCCATTTGTGAGGCAAACTCTCCATCTCTGTGAAGAGCAGGTTGGTTTTCAGCAGCAGCTTGTTCCTGCCATCAGCAAAATTGTTGTCAAAACATTGGAGGAGATCATGGCAGGTGAGTCTGGTCACTTCAAGCCATCACCGAAAGGTCAAGGGCTGAGTGTACAGCTGAACAAAATAGCTGGATGGTGAATTTTTTGATGTGTATCTCTCCCAGATTGTGTGACACAAGCTCCTGGGTGAAGAGAAGTGACTCTCTTGGAGTTGTGGTGTCATGTGAGGTTTGCCCATCAAACTGTGTCGTGTCACATCACACAATGGGATGTGACAGCTCACGTGGCACAGCTCTTCTGGGCCAGCTGGAAAACGTCCCATTTAAACAAAGTTTGGGAAACACTGGTTTGGGAGAGGCAGCAGGGAAGGGTGTGGGATGAAGGGGAAAGAAAGGAAACCAAGGAAATATCATGGGAAGGAAGTTTTAATATCAGGATGAAGACTTGAATTTTTTTTTTCTTTTTAAAACTGTTTTTAGTTTTTAAATTGGTTTGTGGCTTCGTAATTCAGCCTTGAGATCTGTCAGGACAGAATTCCAGCCTTCATAGTTCATTTGAATGGGGAATGAAAGGAGAGGGAGATGCAAACCCTTGGCAGGTGGGAAGAACATTTGGGAAGATCCTGTGTAAATCTGGAGTGGTTTTGTGGTGGGAGTAAAGAACAGAAACCCCAGGAGCCTCAGCTGGAAGCCTTTGGGAATTCCATCGCCTTTAACATCACTCTGGACACTTTTATTACTTTTCTACTGAACCTCCACATTTTTCAAAGCATCGTTTGAATGCAAATGTTGAGGAAAATGTCCTGAATTATCCTGATCATGTACAATTACAACAAACACACAGATGCAGCTGGAGGTTTGATTTTCTGTTTCTGTGAGCTTTATTCCTCATTAAACTCCGAGCCCGACGTCCTTCGCTTCCATGGGTTTTAGTCCAAACTTTACTGATCTTGCCTTTATTGATTCCAGTGGAGTTCAACAGGCATAAAAAATGAAACTAGAAGGAGAATCAATTCCACATTAATTAGCCAGTGTGCACGATTTTCTGTGCTGCTTAATGACTCTTGTAATCATCTACAACTGTACAAAGTGAGCAACAATCCTACCCAGGCAGGACTAAAAACCTCCAGCAGTGAATTCACCCATTTTACACATTTTAGAGAGTGTAGAATTTTCTATAAAATCAGATCTAGATTAGAAATGGTGACAGGGAAGTGGTGATTATAAACAGCCTTATATGAGTTCACACTACTTCTTTTTTCCCAGTAAAAAGTGCTGTGGAAAAGCCCACCCAGGCCCTTCATGAGCTTTCCTAGTTTGGAAGGGATTTGGAAAGGATTTGCAGGATAAAGCTCTTGGAATCTCATCTAAAGACCCCTGAAACAAGGGAAAGATTATTTACAGCTCATTTTAGTGATTCTTTGGCTTGTTTAGTTACTTTTCTTTTTCCCTTTTCAAACCAAAGCAATGCTGGGGAAGGTTTTGCTTTGCAGGAGGAGCCTCAGGGTTCCTCACACTGGGACTTGTGGGATCTAAAAACCTTTGGATATGGATATATAAACAAGTCAGTGCCTAATACACCAGCATTATGGCAGTGGGGGGCTTCTCTTTTTGCTTATTTGGGCCCTCTCTCATGATGCTTATTTTATTTGAGGCTTGGCCTTTATTTTTTCAGACTTTATTCCAAACCTGCTCTTTATATATATCAGTCTCTTTTCATTCCCTTAGTGTTGCAGGACTCATTAACCCTCAGGTTGTGTTCTGGTTTAATAAATATAGAAGGAAACTCCTTTCCAGCCTTTTCCATGCTCCTGTGCTCAGAATTCCTCTGGAATTCCCAGCTGATGATGCTGTTTGACTGTGAAATTCAGTGTTGCTCACACTCCCATCTAAGGGATCCTGGTAAGGAATTTTTTGTGGCAGATGTGTGAAATGATCTAAAACTTTTCCTTACAGGGATGTTTGATTTCTGTCTGCAGAGTGGTGTGACTCAGTATTAAGGGTTTGCCTTTGTAATCTATTCAAGATATGGATTGATAGACAGAAGTACAGTAAGTGAACATATTTTGTAATAAAATGTGCATTCCTGAATGAGGCTAAAACCATAATCCTTTTTATGTTTAATATTTACCTCTCCTTTTATCCCAGGAACACAATGAGAGTGATTGCTTAGATACAGATGACATTATGGTCTGTCTTTGCAGTACTTTTTTCCCCCCTTTAACTGTGCATTTACACATGAATGGGCCATTGGCTCTAAATGGCAATAAGATCACAGTGAATTATATTCACTTTAGTGATACACTGTCAAATTCAATCTTGTATAAAATTCCACATCCTTTCAAATGGAGGAAACCATTTGAATTTGTATCATCAGCAGCTGAACTTTCCCTTTCATGGTTTCACTGGTGGCTGGGAAGTTCATACACAAAGTCTCCCAGACATCTCTGAAAAACAGAGTTATTTTGAGAGTCACTTAAATAATAGAAAGGGAATCTTCTTTTCATTATCGAAAATTAAAACAGAAGAAAAACTTATTTGCTCAAATGCAGGAAAAATCGAGGAAGTTGCTGCTCAGAGAATTTATCAGCAGGAAAAATAAAGAAACTTGTTGCTGAGAGTATTTACCAGTAACATAAAGCAGTTCTATAGAAGGTCTGGGATGGAGAAAAGCAGTTGTTTCATCTTAACACTGCCCCAACTGTGATTATTTATGTTTTATTATTTATTTATATATTTATTATTATTATTATGCCTCAGCATCTCAAAGCAGCAGGTGCAGACTGAGGTCTCGTTCATGGCTGTGGTGTTCACTGGGAGACCCTGCTGGTGTTCACTGAGAAATCCCATTAAAACCTGCAGGTTTTAACATTTCTGAGGCCACTGGAAGGACCAAAATGTTGGATTCAACACTTGTGTAACCAAATGGAAACCAACGGGCTGCCTTTGGACTTAAAGCAACATTTATTTATGGACTTTGCTCTTAGCTGTGAGGTGGATAAAGACATAAATGTGGGCCCAGTTTATGGTTATTTTGTCGCTGCAACAGCAGTGGGATGATGCTGGCAGGTGTGATCCTTGCTGGCTGCAATCTGTGCCAGGACCTCCCCACCCTCCCAGGGTGGAATTTCATCCCAGTATCCCACCCAACCCTGCCCTGTGTGAGTTTAAAGCCACTCCCCTTTGTTCTGTCACTCCACGCCTTTGGAATTGTAGGGGAGAAGGGAGTTGCTGGGAAACTCTGGCTGGAGGAAGTTGGCAAAGACTTTGAGATGGGAGAAGCAGTGTGGAAAGAGGGAGAATGAGGAGAAGGAACCTTGTGGCAATCACAGCTAAAATATCCCAAAGGAAGTGGCTGTTTTCCTGGAAGTGCTCCAGTGCAACCAGTGTAAGGTGGGTTTTGTCCCCACTGCCCAGACCTTTGCTGTTTGCTCAGGTTTAGCTGCTCCTACAGGACTGACCTGGAGGTCATGGGCAGGTTTTATCCACAGGGATATGGAAGAGGACGATTAGGCAGGTTGGGATAAAGATTTTCATGCCCCATGAAGCTGCAGTTAAGCTCATTCCAGCCTCTCACAGGGGCACCAACCACCATGGGTGGAGACTGGAAACATCCTCCACATCTCTCACCCTGTGGCATTTGGGCTGAGTGTGTTTCTTACAATTTTGGGAGTTAAAACACACTCAAGTGGGCACATATTCGGGTTTTTCTCTTGGCATACTGACTCCACAGCCCTGGAAAAAAACAAGAAGAGAAGGAAACTTCACCTGCACACGTTTAAGTGTGTGTGTTACCCATCGTGTTGCTTTAATGCCCATTTCTCTCCAGTGAACTTCCCTTGGGGGTTTCAGGGATGTGTCACTTCTGTGACTCCTCACAGAGGAAAACAGGAGCCTTTGCTGTGACCAGGGATGGTTTGGGAGTGATTTGTGGGGTGGGGAGCTGGACTGGGCACAGTTCCAACTCCAGAGCTCTTGATCCCATCGATTTTTAGCTTTGCAGCTCCGGTCCTTGCAGCTCCGTCGTGGAGTTTTGTTTCATTTTCAAACCCATTTTTGGGAATTGATTTAACATTAGACAGCAGAACACCAGCACTGTTTTATCTGGATTGCTGAGATTCTAACAACTAGGCTGCAGTGCTCATTAAAATTGTCCTAAACCCAAATAATTACAATTTTAGTGCCCTAATTCTAATATCTTCTCAACTTATTACATTTCTGTATTTTCAGAAGTAACCTCCAGCCCACTGAAAACAGGGCGAAGGAGAAAATAAGGCCTCGCTTTTACATTTTAATGGAATTATTGATTTTAGTTGTGTTGGTATATATCCATTTATCTACTACACCCAAATATTCATAAAGACTTCTTAATTTTAAGCCTCTTCATTTTACCTTCATTTATATGTCATGACAAAGTGATTTATCAAGGAGGAACTTCACCAACAAAACTAGGCTGTGGTACCACTCCAGTAGCCATTCATCAAAGACAAATACCACTCAATTTTTTCTCATGTCTGCAACTTCATTATCTGTCAAAATCCATTAGAAGTTTGTTTTCTTCTTATAGTTATGGACTAACCAAGAGATTTTTATACTTTTACACACTTGAGAACATCTATTCATCATTATCTTCACAACATTCTGGACAAGACATCTAATAATGTCTCCTACCATTTGTCTTGGCCTGTTGTTGTGAAGCATTAATGACATTTCAGTAATTTGAAAAAAAAATAGTAATTAACTGTGCTATTATAAGACCATTAATTTCCTACATATTAATAAATATTTTTTCAAAAATTAGGGATAAAAGGTATTTTTGGGCTCAGACCTTCAGCATAATGTGCATCAGCTGCACTAAATCCACCAGGTCTGTGTTGCCTGAGATGACTCCATGAACGGGGTGGGACGTGAGTACCCTCATTTTTGGGATAACAGGGACACAGAGATAGGAAATCTGGGCAAAGAAGACCAAGTTCAAGCATTTTGGGCACCTCTTAAATATGGTGTGGATAAATATCCCCATTTCTACCAGTCACCAAGATGATTTCTCCCCAAACTTGCCATTTTTTCTGCCTTTTTGTGAACTTCCAATAGAGTCAATTTTCTTTATAACCATAATTACCTTAATTTCTGCCTGAAATGTTGAATCTGCTCTATGAGGGGATAATGCTGCAGCTCCAGGCTCTCTGCAGCAATGACTGATCCTGATAAATTCAGCTTCAGCCTCTGGCTGCTGTTTATTTTGTCTCTCGTGCTCATTTATTGTGGTACAATCCCTGTGGAAGTATCACTGCAATTTTAGGAAGGGCTTCCATTTCTGAATTTAGGAAAAAAAAAAGGGGCAAAAGAGGCTTTTTAAAGTGTATTTTGAGGAGCAGAAAGGTTATAGTTGCTAATCATGAACTTAGGAGAAACGTTGCCATGTAGTGTGTAGTTGGTGTTGTTCAACATTGTTAAGGGAATGCTGATTTAGCATAATAAGTATTTATGATCATTTAATGTTACTGGAACCCTAAATGGTGATTTGGTGTAGTTGAATTTTCTCCCAGAGTTGGTCTGAAGGCATCATAGGAAAAGTCATGGATTAGGGACAGAGCTGTCAGACTGGGCTCGTTTCAGCTGCCAAGACAAAGGGTGGGAAAAATCCCAGAGAAACTTTCATTTGTGGGCATCAGCAAGAAAAATATATTAAATATATTAAGAGAAATATCTTAAATATGTCTGAACCCATGTTTGTGCTGTGATTCTCCTGACCACAGTAGTGCAAAAAGAGCTTCTTCAGGATTCATCTAAGGAGTGACACAGAGAATAGGAAGAAATCAATTTAAAAGGAAAGCCTTAGGTGAATATAGGCAAATTTTATATAAATTGTGAGCTATCAATGCCACCTTTTAATTGCTTCAAAATATGGGCCCATTTGCATTATTAGGTTGAAACCACGTGTTTTCTCATGGAACTTGAAAGTCTGTGGATTTGTTTCTGTGCCTTATTCCGGAGACTGAAGCGAAGAGTTCACTTATCCCTTGTTCCTCAGCATTTATTGCAAGAAGTTTGATCAGCTGTCTCTCAGTTTTTCATGGAATCTTGATTTAGGTGTTTTTTGAAGCACATTGCTCTGTGTTTCTGCTTTGAGACACAGCCTGTGTGGTGCCGCGTCTTGTGGTTCCCCAAGCGGGTTGTCTCCGACTCTCCATGAATTTTTCATTTGCCTTTCTCGAAGCCTTGCAGACAAGACAGAAGTTTCTGGCTGCTTTAAGGCAGCACAGGCAGAGATTGAAATATCTTGTGATGGAAAACTAAGTTTATCAGCCGTTTGATCAAGGACGAGGGAAATGTTCCTTAAGGAGAACACCTCGGTATTCCTGATTATTTGTAACCTTGAAAGACAGCACAGACAGGGAGAGATTGCATGGAATTATTTTTTTATTTTTGAAGTTGTGACATTAAACCATTGTCTAGATGTGACAGCTTTCTCAGCAGGTTTGTTAAGAATGAACATCAGTCATGGGAAGTGAATCTCTTTTACTCAACGTGGGATTTTGGGCTGTGGGAAATGGTGAAATGCAATGTTTATAGTATAAATTATTCAAGATCTATGAGGTTGAGTAGATTAAGTGCTCAAAGACACTGACTGTGATTGCTGGTTCTATTAATGGTGGATGGACTTATTTATGCCCCATCCCTGGAAGTGCCCAAGGCCAGGTTGGACGGGGCTTGGAGCAACCTGGGCTAGTGGAAGTTGTCCCTGCCCATGGCAGGGGGTGGAACTGGATTAAGATCCTTCCAACCCAGACCATTCTGGGATTCTATGAACGAGTGGAGGAGGTTTCAGACAGACCAGGAACTCTTGTGATCCTGCTTGTTCAGATGAGGTGGCTCATGGGTTATTTATTAATATACTGGTTTGTGTTTAATCAAAGTATAAGAAGTCTAGCCTATAGAACTCAATAAAGTCATCCTGGTTTGGGCACAATTGTGGGGTAATTTATTTTTGGTTCATGTGATGTTGGAGCTCTTGAGCAGATTGACAGCTGTGGTCTTTATTCATCTAAGGTGGGTTTGGAGTCTGAACCCTGGTGAGGAATCCTGTGCCTGTGTGGCCATGAGTTTTTATGCCTAAATTCTCCAGCCATTCTGCACAGACGAATTAAAAGCATTAAACTCTTAAAAAAATTGCAATTATGCAAGAAATATTAATCAATGATGCATGAGAATAAATATATTAAATGAAACCACTTGAGATCTCGAGATGTGAGCCAGTTAACACTGGGTGTGTTGTATGACCAGGGCAGTGTTTGGGATCCACATCCACAGCAAACAGTGCAATCTGCTACATTTGGAATCAATGGATTTGCATTCCTTTCTCTTTTTCTGTTGGAGAGTCCATCTCATATTTTGATGTTTGAGGAAATACATGCTATGATATGTAAATATCCTAAAATTTAATCAGATGGCATTAGATTTGTTTCAGTAAACAAAGCCTGGCAATAATCAGGGGATATTATGGATTTCTGATTATTTCTATCATTTAAATTTAGTCTGATGTCGTGCAGCTCATTACTGAGGAGAAAATGGTGATTTATTCCGTGAGAGTTTATCCTGGCTTAGGACAAATCCCCACCTGTCCATTCTAGGTGGTATCTGGTGAGGAAATCAGAAGGAACGGGATGTGTTATTGGTAGGAACAAAGTGATGGACTGAAGTACACCTGGAATTCGTGCCAGCTCCCAGAGTACATCATGTATTCATTCAATCTGACATGCACACACCTTGCAATGCTCTTCTCCAGAGACTCACGAAATAAGGCTGGAAGAGATCTTTTCTCTTGCTCAGATTTGCAATTGAGGTGTAAATCTTCGTGTTCTCAACTCTCTCTGCAATCAGAATTTCTCCCAGCTCTGTCCAGTGTTGGCCTGTCTGTGGGTCAGGAGCCGTAATCACAAAGGCTTTATCCCAATTAACAAGGGAAACCAGCTGGAAAGTCAAACAGCCTCTCCTAAATTAATTATGTTGTTTCTATATGTCATAAAACACATTTTATTACACTGGTAATGGTTTGGCTTTTTAAAATCCCAGAGAGATCTGGAAGCAGCATTTCATGGGCAGGTTCAGCTGATGACTGAGACTTTGTTGAAAAGAGGGAGGCCCTGGGTTATTCCTGAATTTCCCTGATAAATTCAGGTTCCTCTCTGTGCTGGTGAAGGCTGGGGGTCTTCATGGGACCACCCTGCACTTGGCTGCACCTCATGAGTGCTCTCCTCAGATCTGTGTTTGTCCCTCCGATAAATGTTGCTCACTGAAGTCCAAGTGGAAATTTCCTCCTCCAATTCTTTCCTCCTCCAAGAGGGAAGAATTAATATAAGTAAAAAATGATTTTTTTTTAATTTGAGTTTTAAATGACACATTCAGACACAACAGTAATAATTTACAAGCGCCTACAAGGGGATTTAAATTTTATCCCAAGTGCAGTGAAGTGCACGGAGAGGGCCTACAAAAGAGCTGGAGAGGGACTTTGGACAAGGGCATGGAGAGATAGGACACAGGGAATGGCTTCCCAGTGCCAGAGGGGATACTGAGAAGGAATTCATTCCTCTGAGGGTGGAGAGGCCCTGGCACAGGTTGCCCAGAGAAGCTGTGGCTGCTCCATCCCTGGAAGTGTCCAAGGCCAGGTTGGAGCAACCTGGGCTAGTGGGAGGTGTCCCTGCCCATGGCAGGGGGTGGAATGGGATGGGCTTTAAGGTCCCAACCCAAACCATTCCATGATTCTGAGAAGGGAGAAAACCCCTCAATGGCTCCTATTCTGAAGTGTTATTAATGTGACATTCAACCAAGCAAAAGAGAGTGGCTTAAAAAGGAGTTATTTAATTTGATTTCATCTGCAACAAGGAACGGGGAATGAGGGTAAAATAAACAGGACTAGAACAGAAATGGAAGGATCTGATTTATATTGTGGCCCAGAAAAACAGAAATTTTGAGATCTTGAGAAAAACTTTGTAGTATTTTTCTCCAGGCACTGGAAGGGAACAGCTCTTGCTCCAGTTGGGCTGTTTTGTGTCAGTTTTAGCTGAAGTTGTGCATGGTGCATTTGAGAAGGGAGCAAGGTTTGTGCCTCTGTGACGCCAAAGAGAAGTAGGTTGTTCCTCATTACCCTCACAAGAAGTTTATTTTAATGGTAGGTTGATTTTTCTGCATGTTGTATAAAGCCCCTCTTTTTTTCCCCCCAAGAATTACCAACAGGAAAATGTCCCATTAAGTGAGACAATAAATATTTAACCCATTTTCAGAGAAGAACAAACACAAATTTGAAGAAAACTCGTGAACTATCATGCCTCAGATTTAAAGTTACTCCTTCAGGGTGACCAGTGATCTTTGGATATTGAAGAGGGAGGAATTCTGATTATTAAAACACTTATTATTAAGCACAATATGATGGTGTTTAACTGCTGAGCACTGATGGCTATGCCAGAGTACACACAGGGATGTTTTCTGCCTGGGGAGTTTGAAGTCTGGAGCAGGAAATTTGAGCAGTAATTTCAATAATTTATCCACTGGGAGCCAAAGGAGCCTGGTTTCCCATGGAACATGTGCATTCCCGGGCACAGGGGACACGGTGCTGCCCAAACAGCTGCATTTCTCCCCTTGTGATGTGTTTTGATCAGAAGATGGCAGCAAAATCTTATTAACTGTATCACAGGCTCTCCTCAGCCCTTTCCATCCGTAGGGGTTGGAGATGCTGTGAGGGGTTTGCTGGAGCCAGCTCTGATACCATTCCCTGCTTCAGCCACCCCAGACAAAGCCTGATGAGATCCATGGAATGCAGTGGGCTGGATCCTCTCCCCTCTTTCATTTTCCAGCCCAGCTGTTGCAGAGATGCTTTCACAGTGGCTCTCTTCACGCCGACTGCAAAAAGCACATTCCAGAAATATCCCAAGCCTGCAGCCAGGCTCTTCCCAGTGGTGCCAAGAACAGGATGAGAGGCAACAGGCAGAAGCTGATGCCCAGGAAGCTCCACCTGGACACGAGGAAGAACTTTTTCTGTTCAGTGACTGCACACTGGAACAGACCAGAGAGGGGGTGGAGTCTCCCTTTGGGGGGGTGTTCCAGAACCATCTGGACACAGCCCTGTGCCATGTGCTCTGGGATGCACCAGGTGGGACCAGGGGACCCACTGTGGGCCCTTCCAGCCTGCCCCATCCTGGGATTCTGGGAGCATGTGGAAGCTCTGCTGCCCCACAGGGCTGGTGGGCTCCTCCCAGCTGACTGGGGCAAGTGGTGCAGCTGGGAGGGCTCCACTCTGGTGGCCCCCTGGCCACAACCATCCACCTGCTCGGGGCAATTCCTGGTGGCATTGTGAAGCTGATGCTTCTGGACAAGTGGATGAAGGCCTCAACCAGGTTTCTGTTGCTTGGCTGGACCAGTTGTGCTCTGCATGGTCTGTCTTTGGTGGGATCACTCAGGGTGGACCACTCCTTGTCCATCCAAGTCCTCTTGGTGTGGCTTTGTGGTGGCTATGTGGGGGTTTGTGGTGGCCACCTGTGGGTTTGTGGTAGCCACCTGTGGATGTAGGTTTGTGGTGGCCACCTGTGGGTTTGTGGGTTGCCACCCGTTCATGCTTTTGGCACAGCCAGCCCAGGTGGGCCCTGGGCTCCTTCCCAAGGTGTCTGGAGCCAAAGCCCAGGTTTCCACAGGCCCCATTCCCCCTTCTCTCTGGTTCTGAGCCACCAACCTTGATCCTGGTCAACCACAACGCCGTGGCTTTGCATTTCTGTGCCTGTTGCTTCAGCACCCAGTTGTTGGCTACTGCCAGAGCACTGCTCCCGTGGTGTGGGTTCAGCTGGAACCAGCACCAAGATCTGCTGGTTGCTTTAATCTCTTTAATCTTTCCTTGGCTCACAGTCGCTTTTTGGGAGCTGGTGTTAGAGCTGAGGCTTTCCTGGAGGGCTTTGGCTGCACACTGGTGTCTGTCCTTCTGTAGAAAGAACATATCCAGAGGCACCTTTCATTCCTCTTCCTCCAGGAAAGGCCAACTGCACAGCTCTGGCTGCTGGGGCCACACACAAGTGACATATGTTTCTATATATTTTAATAGGAAGTAATATTTGTGTAGACTAATGCTTAATATAATCACATGGAGTTCATACAGGACTCATGATTTGATCCAAGAATTGCTCCTTTTCTTTTCCTTTTTTTTTTTTTTAACCAAAATGCTCTTAGATTAACTTCAAAAATAGGCATTGAATTTCTCCGTAGCATTCTGGGTATTTTCTCTCTAAAGAAGTGTCTGTAATTTATGATCTGTAATTAGAATCCAATTTAATAATTACATGTCCTGCAAGGAAATGTTTCTTGAGCAGGCCTTTGTTCTTGTGCAGCTGCTGGAAGCACAAAGCTGTGGATTATAAGAAATAGTTCAGATGAAAATGGACTGTCGAGGGCAAAGTACCTTCAGAATTGATCAGAATTGCTGAATGACAAATCTAGTTGATCAAATTGACTTTGCTGCATTGTATATAGTGTCAAGATATCCATCTCATAAGCCTGCATGGCATAAATCACTCTGAATGCAAAAAAGATTAATTTTTATGACTGTTTAATGACAGATTTCTATATGAAATTTAGCAGATCAAAGACAGGGTTTGGGTGATTTGTCTTTCCTCTAGGAAATGCCATCACCAAAAAACTTAAACTGAAAATTCCACTGCAGTTTTTCTAGGATTTCCTTCTTATGCTCAAAAAGATACACAAAAGCCTTTATCCACTATATTATTATCCTAAGGCTAATTCGGAATGATTTTAGCCTTAAACATGAATAATTTCAGACTGACCTGATGACAGGTTAAAATTCTTTCCTAAACTATGGAATTTAGCTAAAGGATCATATACTCATTTCATTAACTTCTTCTTCCAGGCAATATTGTACCTTGGAAATGACTTAATTAGTTGAAATTCATAGCAAAGGTTTTTTGGAAAGCTGCCTGCACTAGGAGATGGGGATCATCCACATACATATTTCTAGCTTGTGCTCTATGAATTGATCATATAAATTGGTCAGATCTTCAGAGAATGCTGTGAAGTTTTAATTTAAGGAAATGGGCAGTTTCTATAATTGCTGGGGGCAACTGGAGGTCTGATTTGGTGTCTCCTCACGTGTTTTATTCCCCTGCTGTGTTATAGTGCTGAGAAAAGAGTCGAAAGGAGGATGGCAACGGGCTCAGGTGATTGGTAAAGGGTGGATAATTTACATTAGGAAATTCAGCTGGTTTAATTTTTTAACTGAAAAGACCTCCAACCTGTGCCCGATGCCCACCTTGTCCCCCAGCCCAGAGCACTGAGTGCCACGGCCAGGCCTTCCTTGGACACCTCCAGGGATGGGGACTCCAAACCTCCCTGGGCAGCCCCTTCCAATGTTTAACAACCCTTTCCATGGAGAAATTCCCCCTGATGTCCAACCTGAACCTCCTGGTGTCCAACCTGACCCTCCCCTGGCACAGCTTGAGGCCGTTTCCTCTTGTCCTGTCTGATGGTGACTGATCTCCTCCCCAAAACATTTCTTGGCATCGTTCATCGTTCCGACTTAGACCCCTCAGCTCATTGAGGGGCTGGTAAGTCCTGTGGGTCTGAACTGCAGAACTGTGGGCAGAGATGGACCAGGTGATGGGTGGAAGAGGTCAAAACATGTTTGCAGCTGCAGAGCAGAGAGGGACATATTTATAAGAAGGATCTGAAGCCATTAAAGAGTGCCCAAAGGAGGGAAACCAGGATGGGGAAGGGCCTTGATTTGAAGCCGTGTGAGGACACTGAGGGCACTTGGTGTGTTCAGCTGGAGCAGAGGAGACTGAGGGGAGACCTCACTGCAGTTCCAACTCCCTGGGGAGGGGCAGAGGAGGGGCAGGGACTGAGCTCTGCTCTGGGGGGACCAGGGACAACACCCAGGGAATGTGTCAGGGCAGGGTCAGGTTGGATCTCAGGGAAAGGTTCTTCCCCCAGTGACCAGGCTCCCCAGGGCAGTGGGCACAGCCCCAAGGCTGCCAGAGCTCCAGGAGGGTTTGGCTGATCCTCTGGGGCACAGGGTGGGACTCTGGGGATGGGCCTGTGCAGGGCTGAGGGTTGGATTGATGATCCTTGCGGGTCCCTCCCAGCTCAGCACATCCTGTGAGTCTGTGATTTCCACCTGTGCCTGGGTAAGAAAGCAGTTTAATGCTGGTTTTCCAAGTACACAGAGAGAAGTGAGTGGAAACTCTCTTGAAGGACTAGAGCTTAACTGTGATTTGAAATATTAATGCAACCTCATTTTCAGGCAGTGGGACTTCCCTGAGCAAAGCCATATGTTGAGGTCACTGGGGAGAGCAGGACACTCAGTCTGGGTTTGGATGAATGTGACAACACTGACCTCCAGCACTGAGACAAGTTCAGGGTCTTGACAGTTTTCTGCTCTGTCCTTTCTTCCTCAGATATTCCAGGAGATGTGCAGCAAGGGCAGGCAGGGTTCTCTGTATCCTATCGTGTGCTGAGGTGTCAAACCACATAGAGTTTTTATTTTTTTAGGCTGCTGCTGTACCTTTTCCTGCACTTCAAAAGATTAAATTGAACTCCTCTTAAATGAAAAGCAACGGCCCAAGCTGATAAATCAAAGAAGATGTTACCCTGTGCTCCAGCATTAAAGATTGATGTGTTCACTCTGAATCTCCCTGGCGTGGAAAACATGTTATTTGGCCTCTCCTTGGACCTCTGTCCAGAGCTGTGACTGTGGGCTCATGGCATCTTGCCAGTCTAAATTTTCCTGCAGTGATTCCTCCAACTGCAGAAGTAGACCCAGTGCCTCCAGCCTTTTTTGGGCTTTTCCTGGTGTTTTCCATGGTGAAGGAGTGAGTGAGCCACGTGTTATGTCCATTGGTGTAGGACATCACCTGCAGCACTTGAGGTCTCGGCAAAAAGGAGGTGGCTGGTGTCTGTTGTGACTTTATTGAGGTGTCTGTGGTGTCTCCTGCAGGTCTGGCATCCAAGAGCTGCCTGTGGCATTTGGAGTTACTGATGGAATGGCTGCAAGCTCAGCCAACCCTTCCCTGTCCAAACAGAGAGACTGTTCCAAGAGGTTTGCAGGGATAGATGTGGTTGGGCATCCCCAGGCAGTTTTGGAAGTAGGCTTGGTTTAGTGAGGCCACCTTTGGAAAATTAAGACCATTATCAAGCCCAAACTGGAGCTGCAGGTGGGTTGTGAGGACAAAAGAATGTTTGTCACATCAAGCACCTGCAGCACCAGCACTGTGGGACGTTTTCAGAGCGTCACAGGAGCATCTGAGGGGCCCAGTGTTGGGAGAAGGGATCTCCTCCTCCCTGCTGGCAGCCAAATTACAGAGTGCCCTGGCTAATTATGCATTCCAAGTGTCTCTAACATTGCATTTCCACATAAAAAATTGCCATCCTTGTCCTGGGAACGTTACAAAGTGTCCCAAAACCACGCTCAGGAGTCCAGGTATTATTTTGTACCTGAACAAGGAGAGTGATGAGTTGCTTGTCCCCACACAGATGATGAATATGGGGTGGTACAACAGAGTGATTTTGTCCTGTGTGTGAAGATTGATGGATTTGGGCGATGCTGCTTTTTTTCTTTTCTCCCTACAACCAAATTCTATTCAAAATCCTCCAATTCAGCAACTCAGGAAAATTAATGGAGCTGCTTTATGTGCCTTGGACTTATTTCCATATTTTAGCCTACCCTTTCTAAAATAATTTAAAAACCTTTCAAAATCCCAACAGGCAGAGGCTGGGAACCAACCAGACAGACATTCCAGTGTTATTCCTGTTAAAATATTTCATATTATTGCAATTGAGCAAGAATTAGGATAATTTTTAATAGTGACATATGGCAATTACTGCTGAAAATGTTTCTGAGATACTTCTGACTTGTTTATATATTGCTGCAAGTGTTATAAAAACAAGGGGAAATTCCTCTGGAACTGAATATTTGTTTATTTTCAAAGTGAACTGTTACATTAATCACACTGTGTTTAAAGGGCAGCATTTGCATTGGTCTGACCAATGAATCATAACCAACAATTTCCTTTTTTTTTAGAGCTGAAAGGAGAAGAGAACATACACTATTAGTAACTGATCCATAAACATCCCCTGCAAATGACAACTGTACACTGAAAATTTTCATTTTGGAGAGTGAAAAACAAATCCAGTCATGGTGAGGGCTCCAGAAAAGTCATGACCCTTCTTCACATTGGTGAGTAATTTCAGCTTTTTAGGGATGTGAAGTGGCTGATGTGGCACCTTCTGGCCTCTGGAAGTCCTGAAGACTTGGGGTTTAGTGGATTTTTCACGGCATTAGGTTTGTTTTTGAGCTAATTCAGCACCACTGTCTTTTAGTGTAATCTGGAGTTATTTTAGCATTAAAAAGAATATATTTGTGGAAGTCCTTGGAGACTTTCCCAAAAGAAAAAAGTAGCCATGTGAGAATGTGTAGTGAACAATATCCACATAAATTACGGCTGGAGGGATCTTACATATTCTAATGGGCTCAGACCACGAACTCTTGAAATTCTGATATAAATTCTGAGGCTCCCATTAATTATTCCCTTTCTTTTTGAGAGCTGGTGGTGGCAGCAGCATGAGAGATGTGCTGTGGGTGATGGTTCTCCCAGTGACTCACTCCTGGCCTCGAGCAGAGCACTTAATGTGTCCGGGGCTCACCTCAAAAAAGGGCCAGTGTTGCTTTTCTCAGGGTAATTCTCCTGAATTAACGTCTGAGAGATGCTTCCAGTTCCTAAAATAAAAGATGCCTCCAACAATTCAGCATTTGCCAGGGAAAATCAGAATTCCTACAGCTGATGCAAAAGGAGTTTGAGATCCTGCAGTGCCCTTCTGTTCCACGCAGAGAAACTCTGAGTTTCTTTAAAAATGGAAGGGGGAATTGATTATACTTTTTTGGAGTTAATGCTGCAATCAAAGGAGGATGACAGTGAATTTGTTATATTAGAGACACATTATACTTCTGATATTCACTGCAGCACCACCTTTGGGAGCCTGGGATAAATGAGGACTTTTTAGTGGCAAGTCTTTGGGTGTTGTGAAGGTTTCTGGTCACAGAAGTGCTGCTTTTCCAGGGATTTCCTTTCAGTGAGCACAGCTGACCAAAATGCCTCTCCGAATGCAGCCCCTGAGACTTCTCATCCCCTCTGGAGGTGACTCCAGTGAAGATCTGCCAGTGTTTCATGGGAATTCTGATGCAGGGAGAGGCAGGGAACTGGCACTGGGGTGGCAGGAGGGATGGTGGGAGGTGGGGGGTGCTGACAAGTGCCAAGGAGAGGCTTTGCTGTGCAGAGCCATTAATCCTCCTGCTCCTGCTTGATTGCCTTTGGCAGAACACAAGGCTGGGAAGACTTCAGATAAATCAAGGAGCTGGTTGTCTCCTCCTCAGTGCTTCCACAGGGGGATGTGGAATGGGTGAAGCTCCTGCCTCTGCTGTCCCCTAAGGTGGCCAAGCAGTGGCTTCCCAAATTAGTGAGATGCAGCTTGTACCAGTGCCCAACCAACACCTAGAACCTGCATTTCCACTTTCTGCTTTTTGATTGTTTCTGATTTATTTTCCTGGGGTTTTGTGTTTGTTTTGATTCGTGCACCTGCTGGGGAAGGTGAGAAGCAATTGTGGTACAAACAGCTTTCCGTCAGGGAGTGAGGTTGGTGCAGTTTTGCAAGTTTTATTGTCTCAACTAGATTCTCAAAGCACCAGAAGCAGCTCCCCTCTCAGCTTTCCTCCCTAAAAAAATAATAAGGAAAAAAACAGGATCATTTTTTCTCTGACCAACCTCCAGCATCAGTTAAAAAACTGAACTGTTAAAAACAGAACAAAAGGAGAAAAATAAAACCCTGATATTGCTAAGTGAGTGGAAAACAGATCTGTAGAATCCTATAATGGTTTGGGTTGGAAGGGACCTGAAAGACCATCTCATTCCACCCCTGCCATGGGCAGGGACACCTTCCACTAGCCCAGGTTGCTCCAAGCCCTGTCCAACCTGGCCTTGGACACTCCCAGGGATGGGGCAGCCACAGCTTCTCTGGGCAACCTGGGCCAGGGCCTACCCACCCTCCCAGCCAGGATTTCCTTCCCAATATCCCATCTATCCCTGCCCTCTGGCAGTGTGAAGCCATTCCCTGTGTCCTGTCCCTCCATCCCTTGTCCCAAATCCCTCTCCAGCTCTCCTGGAGCCCCTTTGGGCTCTGGAAGGGGCTCTCAGGTCTCCCTGGAGCCTTCTCTCCTCCAGGCTGAATAATCCCAGCTCTCTCCACATCTCCACAGACAAGGGGTTGTCAATTGTGGTGTCAGTTGTTGCTCCTCCACAACACAACACCAAGGTCTGGTCCCACCACAGACCCCATGTCAGACACCACTGCCAAATGCCCATCTCAGTATCTTATATTTATTATCAATCTACAGGTTCTTATTACAATACCTTGAGAAGGTGTTTTCCCATTAACAGAGATGTGTGGAGCTGGAAAGGAGGAATATTGCACCTCTCTGCAGGAAACAAGGAAAGAGCAAGAGATGGAGCCTAAAAGGCCCTGAATGGCACTTTCAGAAATGGTTTCATTTGCAGTTGATGTGAGTTTGCTTTTCCCATGTTCAGGACAAATCAGCCCCACTCTCACAGGCAGGAGCTGACTGGCTCAGAAAGCTGAAAGTCCTCATTGGAAATTCCTGTGAGGTGTTAACTGAGCACATAAACTCTCCTTGGCTGTTCCAATAAAATATAAAAAACCCCCCAGATTATATTAAATCCCTGCCTTGGGATAAGGGCAACCACCTGATTCCAAGCAACCCATGGTCAGAGTAATCCATTCCAATAGAGTGTTTGAGGAGCAAAAGTTGTGCTATTACTAAAACTAGAATTAAAATAAACATATGTATAATAATAAACATGTGTATACAGGGAACAGGACTGTATTACTTTTTAGCATGGACTTATATTTTTTGGATTGTTTTGCTTTTATTATCTTTACCTCAATGCTTAGGTGTGACTTGGCAGTGTTCCTTCAAAGTTTCTGAAATCCTTTTGGTCACGTGGGCTTTTTAATTCTGCTCAGAGTCCTTCAGACTGCATCAGCAGAAAGTGGTCCTTAGCGTTTGCCTCTTGTGGAGCTGGGGAAGAGCCAAATTCTGTCACTTCTGGAAGCGACTCTTTTGGCAGAGCTTAAGACTGAATACTAAAATATTGAATAATTGACATTCTAAGGTGCAAGTGGAGATTTCTCATCGATATGAGGCAGCTGCTCCTTCCAGTGCTTGTGGAACAGGGCAGAGAAATCCATGTTTGGGGCTCTGTTGGAGAAGCTGGTGCAGGTGGAGGGTGGGATGCACACCTAGAAGGCAGTGATTTTACTTAACAAAGGGGAAAGGGACACCAAAATATGGCAAAGCTGGTTGGAATTGAAAGCTACAATATTATTTAAACATTTTAATAGGTTATTTTAATGGTTTGGTGGATGAAAATATTATGGGAAGCGATGCAAGTGGGCAGGAAGAGCTGAAAGATGAGCAGGAGAGCAACGGGTGACTGTGGGAAGGGATTGAAAGGAATCAAACAGGGATGGTGGAGGGTGAATATTTGTGATAGAAACACAGTTAAACAGAAGGAAATACATGGAATAATCAGGTCAGCAGAAGCAGGGATAGAAGGTGGGTGGATTCTTCGGGATGTCTCCAGGACATCCCACCACACCCCACCTGGGCAGGTCCCTCAGCCCTGCAGTGCCTCTGGTGGTGCTCAGGATGCAGATGTTGAGAGATGCTTTCAGTCCCTGATTTTGCTTTCAGTTTTTGGAACAACTAAACCCATTTTGGAGAAAATACGTCTCAACCTGCAAAGCAAACATTGTCCATCTAAAACACTGAAAGCCATTTGAGTGAAAATGTGGCTCAATTTGCTTGCTCCAAGTGCCACTTCTTTACAAAGAACTAATTTGTGTTCTAAATGCATCCCTTTTTCTTCTTAATTCATATATGATGTAGCCAAAACCACGGGTATTGCAGATGATTGCCTGGTGTTTGGATTCTTTTAGTTTAAAAATCTGTTTTAATACTGCAGGTGGTGATTAAGCACAACCTCCTCCTGGGCAGAAAAGCAGAACTTGACAACGAATTTTCAAGTGGTTTTTGTCTAGTTAGAGCTATTTAACTGGAAGTCAATAATATTAGCAGAATAATTAATAAAGTCCGGTTTTCCTGGCCAGTTTTAACACCACCTTAAAAAATTGCATGTGAAACTTTGCCCACACACTTGAAATTACTCATAGTTTGCAATAATTTATGTTATTATATTATATTATTATAATATTACAATAATATATAATATTATGATAAAATATCATACAATATTATTATAATATTATTATAGTATTATATTATATTATTATTATATATATTGTGTTGCATATTATATATGTATTATAATATTATTATAATATTATAATATTATAATATTAATTTACATTTTTTTATATTTCCCCCTAAATGGTGTCTGGAGGTCCAAAACTGTTAGGAATCATTCCTTCCCTTGAAAAACAAGATTTTCCCTCTGAGCATCCCTCCAAACATCCCTCCCAGCATCCCTAAAAGCACTCACAGATTGAGGACTGTAGGACACCACATATCCTGGGGTGACCTGATGTGATTGAAAAGCAAATATCAGCTTAAACAGCAGCTCTGAGCGATACCAAAGGGATAAAATAGCAGATCCTTTTATACAATCTCAAGCTTCTTGTCTCCTCAGCACAGTTTGGTATTTAAACCAATTTCTTCCAATAATTGAAAATCAAGTTGAGGGGATTCACTCCCATGTGCATGAAGAGGTTGTTGCCACGACCCAGCTGGCTTTGGCTGATTTCTGGGCTCCAGATCCTGCCCCAGCTGGGGAGGAAATCCTTCACAATCCTTTCTGATTGACAAAAATGATGAGTCAAAGCCCTAACAGAACTGGCTAAGGGGAAATAATAGCAGTGCAGCTCCAAACTGCCAGGCAAGGCTGACAAAGAAAGCACAGGGACAGTGTGGGGTCTCTGAGAAGAGAATTAAAGGAAAATATTTCATGGAACCCACACTGCTGCAGTCCTGAAGTCCTGAAAGTCTTCAGCAAGGAAATAGGGAGCACATTTGAGTCTGAAAGCTGAAAAGTGGCAAAAGCTAAGTTAGGAAATTACAGAATCATTTGGGTTGGAAAAGACTTTGAGGTGGTCGAGTCCAACCTTTGGCCAACGTCCCCCTTTTCAACCAGAGCAGAGCACCAAGAGCCACGTTCAGTGAGCAAGGATGGGGACTCCACCACCTCCCTGAGCAGTCCCTGGAGGAGAAAAAAACCCAACCCAAGCCACTTAGACAACAACAGCAACCCTCCCTGTGTGGTGGCAGTGAGCAGATGGCATCACACCTCACGGCCTGTCCTTCCTGCGGGGGAGCTCCTTCACCTGCGACCTCTCCGTGACGTCCTCACTTCTCCACCACCTGTCCCCTCCAAAGCTGCTGGAGCTGAGCAGTGTGGCTCCTAATTTCGTTTATTTTCTCATGTAGCAAAGGGGGAAGGCTGGGAAAGCTGGGAATGGGTCTGTGCCACCTGTACAGACGCGTTTGTAGAGAGGAGCGCTCGCCTCCCGAATCCAGCTCGTTAATTCCCCGCTCCCGCTTTTCCTCTTTAACTCGCAAACTGCAGCTCCTGTCAGTTATGATTCTCTTCAGGAAAGCTTTGAAACAGTCAGAGAAGAGCCTGTTTTCCCCATTTGCTCGACTATCAAGGCAGTTTGGAGGAGGCAGAAGGGGATTCAATTTAGCAAGCTCAGCTCCTGCTGCAGATGTCAAAGCACGGAGCTTGTTTGTCATCAGCGTTCGGTGGGGAAAGTTTGCTCTCGAAATCACTGCAGAAAACAACCTTTGCTTGTATAACAAGCTTGCTTGGCTCCTGTATTTTCAGACAGATGAATTCTTTCCCCAGATCAAATAGTTGAAATACAATCCCTCGCCAGGTAGAGGAAAAAAACGTCATCGTCTGCATCTTTTTCAAATAGAGCTGAAAAACGCTTCGGGTTCTGTGTGGGCTTTTTTTCCTTCATTTTAAGATCACTGACTGTGCTGCTCTGGCACTGGCAGGATCAATGATAACAAGCATGTCTAGATAAGACATCAAAATTCCCTTTTACTGGTAGTTAGGACTCGGTAGAGCTGCAGTGCTCCCAGGATGTTCAGCGGTATATATTTATTTATGGAGCATTTGTTTATTCATTTATATGCTCTAACGAAAAAAACCGAGTGCATTTGGTAAAGAAAAAAAGTTTTCAGAGAGTGTTTCTAAAACATAAGCCAGTCCTGTGCTTTTTGCAGTGATTGTGGGTTGTTTCCTGTTGTATTTACAGAGTTAATTAAATTTTGACCTTTCATGAGGCTGGACTGGATCTTAGAGGTCTTTTCCAACCTAAATGATTCTGTGACTCCGTGACCAGTGGGACTTTTTCCCGAGTAAGGGAGCGTTCAGGCAGCACATCTAGGGAGGGACTCTGGCTCTTAAATCCCATCCTTCATTTCTTGTGCTTTAATTACCTGTGATCTGGAGTGATTCAGTGGCAGTTAAGAGAGAAAAGGTGCTTTATAAATAAGTCATTTTCCTGCTGAGAGTCCCAAAACATTGGTTTCACAGCCTGTTATTAACACAGGGTCGTGCTGTTCAAATGAATTTTAAGCCACACTGAATTTTATACCTTGTTGTTATAAAGATCATGAACTGCAGTTATTTCAGTTCGCAGAGGGTCAGCTCAGTAAGTTATTGGGGAGCAGTTTTATTTTAAACTGAGGTAAAATACAACCCAAAGAGGTTTCATTTGTCTCATTAAAGTCCATTTATCTCAACAGGCTTTATTGGAAAAGGAGGAGTTATTGTTGTACCTTGGGGGAGGTGGTGCTGTCCAAACCATGACTCAGGCATGTGCTGAACTCTGACTTTTTTAGGCATTAAGCTTGGAAGAAAAGGTGAAAAAAGTGAAGCTAAAGGTCAGGAGCACCTCCATTCCCAAGGTGTGTGGTCATGGAGGTCCAAAGAAAAGCCAACCCTAAAGGGATGAGTTATTAGCATGGATGGAGGCTCTTTTTGCTCCAAGCAACTTTGTACGTTTTCACTTTCGAATCATTAAATTTTTCTAATACCAAAATTCAATAAACCAAATCCTCATAAAAATTAAGGAAACCGAGTGCCCAGAGACAGATTAGGATTTATTGGACTGCTGGGCTGTCTGGCAGAGCAGCAGCTGGGAGGTCCAGATCCCACCTGAGCTCTGAGAGGAAACCATCCGGCTCCTGCTCCTGCGAGAAGGATCCCGAGCGTGAAGACATTTGCATCCAAGAAAATTAATTGCTGGCTGTGGTTTTACTTACTGAGCTTCCCCCTGTGAGGTTCAGCAGTTTTGCAGCTCAGAGCCATGGGATTTGAGTGACAAGCACTGGGAGAATTTTCTCTGCTGGGAAAACATCCCCACGATCCCAACAAACACCGGGAGCTTCCGACAATCCGTCTCCCTCGGCCCGTTTCACTTGAACGCGGTTGGAAGGTAAGAACAAACTTCAAAACGTCCAAATAATCCTAAAAGCTTCTTACAATGGCTCACTGCAGAGTCCCTAAAGTCTTGATATAACAAAATTTATATTGGATGTCAAAGCCCAGCGACTGATTTGTAGTTGCATTAAATCTAGTGCAGTCCTGGAACAAAAATCCAAGGAACAGGCACTTTCTGCTGCTGAGTGTTCAGCCTGTAATTGCAAAGAGTTTCTTCTCCTGTTCCTTTGGAAGTAAAAGGGCTTTTTGAGATAATTTTCCAAATGTTTCAATTAATCTCTCCCCTGTGCAAGTTGATTTAGAACTTCCCCTTGGTAATTAATACACATGTGAAGCACATTGGGTAGCCACTGTTTAGCATTTCACCATTTCCAGCCCTGACATAGGAGAGAAAGAGCCAAAGCAATTAATAATTCACCTAATTTAGAGTCAACTACATGATTTCCAACAAAAGGCATTTAAATGGCACAATTTGGAATTGAATTGGCATCTCTGGTTTTCTAATTTGGAAATGGGGGAGGACTTTAAAATTCGTGGTGTGTTTACAAGGGATTGTTCATAAGTGCAGGGAGAAGCTGTGGCTGCCCCATCCCTGGAAGTGTCCAAGGCCAGGTTGGATGGGGCTTGGAGCAACCTGGGCTAGTGGAAGGTGTTCCTGCCCATGGCAGGGGTGGAATTAGATGGTCTTTAAGATCCCTTCCGTCCCAAACCATTCTATGAGGATTCTAGGAAATGCTGAGGGTGTTGTGACATTTCCCACATCCTTATGCATTTTAACTTCATCTTTAATGTTGTAAACTTTGATCAGGAGTTAAAAGTCCACATAAGAGCCAAGAAAAACCCAGAGGGACATCCACATTTCTTTGCCACTCTGAAAGTACTCCCAGCCAAACCATTGGTACAAGCTTGGGTATGAGGTTGGACATCAGGAGGAATTTCTTCCTGGAAAGGGTGGTCAGGCACTGGAAGGGGCTGCCCAGGGAGGTTTGGAGTCCCCAGCCCTGGAGGAGTCCAAGGAAAGCCTGGCTGTGGCACTCAGTGCTCTGGGCTGGGGGACAAGGTGGGCATTGGGCACAGGGTGGACTCAGAGATCCTGGAGGTCCTTTCCAACCTGAGTAATTCCGGGATTCTGTGACATGAGTCTCCCAGAAGCTCAGCCTTCCTTCACAGCAGGCACATTTCTCCCACCACAAGCTCTGTTGGGGCTGCATTTGGGCTGCACAGGGTTTCTTAGACAACTAGGATCCAAACAAAACAGCTTTTCCTGATGTTTTTCCTTACTGGAATGAACAGCCAGCTTGGGAAATACAAACTGGTAGATAACACACAGAATTGCTTAAACTGGAGGCAAGTTTCTAACCTGGTGTAACATTGTACAGATGCACCTTCCTTTGATGCTCCTCAAAAGCACAAATTGGGTTTTATTCCAAGGCAGCAGCCCCTGATCCACAGGAGCCCCACACAAGGTAATACCTGCCCACCCCCCAAATAAAAATTCAAAGTTTTTACTTTGACAGAAGATTCTTTTTGTCCATGTATAGATTTAATATATGATTTAATCTCCAGCTACACTATTTCCTTTCTACCCTGCTATTTCCATGAAAGGACAGAGATTAGGAGGTCTGATTTTATCTTATTTAGATGTAAAAAAGGCAGGAATTGATGTGTTTTGCCCAAATATGATTGAAGCTGTAGAGCAGAGCACTATTTACATGCAGAAAAGTGAGACAGGAGTGGTCTTTTTAACAGAAATCAATTCAGAGTGGGAACCCAGAAACACTTCAAGGAGGAAGAGAAGTTGTTTAGACCCTCATTTGCTGAAGTTGAGTGAGTTTGCAGAAAAGAATTTATTTTTTTTCCATAGTGATGGGTGGAGCTTTGAAAAATAGAATTTTTTTCCATAGTGATGAGTGGAACTTTGCAAAATAGTTAATTTTTACTACAGAGATGGGTGGAACTTTGTAAAATAGAATTTATATTTTCTGTGGTGATGGGTGGAACTTCTTGTTACCAGATCACCATCCCTGGGAGTGGTCAAACCTGAGCAGATGTGGCACTTGGTGCCAGGGTTTAGGGGACGTGGTGGCATCAGTCAAAGGTTGGGCTTGATGATTTGGGAGGTCTTTTCCAACNAACTTTGCAAAATAGTTAATTTTTACTACAGAGAT
The DNA here is from genome assembly GCF_001604755.1 of Lepidothrix coronata. Lineage (NCBI taxonomy): Eukaryota > Metazoa > Chordata > Aves > Passeriformes > Pipridae > Lepidothrix > Lepidothrix coronata. Next base: position 1,394,759 of record NW_016690370.1, read on the forward strand.
GGGTGGAACTTTGTAAAATAGAATTTATATTTTCTGTGGTGATGGGTGGAACTTCTTGTTGCCGGATCACCATCCCTGGGAGTGGTCAAACCCGAGCAGATGTGGCACTTGGTGCCAGGGTTTAGGGGACATGGTGGCATCAGTCGAAGGTTGGGCTTGGTGATCTTGGAAGTCTTTTCCAACTGGATTGATTCTGTGAAGAAAACACAAACATTTAAGTAAAAATAAACCGAGAAGAAGCACAATACAGATTCTAATTAGCCACAACCTCATTGCCTTTGGGGAAAATTAAATAAACACAGAATCACAAAATAGAAGGGACTTTAAAGATCATCTTGTCCCAAACCCCTGCCAGGGGCAGGGACATCTTTCACTAGACCAGGTTGCTCAGCTGAGTTGGATGATTGCATTTTTAAATGGGTTTAGCAGGTAACATTCTAGTTAACAATGGGTTAGTCATGGTCAAGTGCCACCCAAACTGGGAGTAGAAATAAGAATTTCCTAAATCCCTCTACAAATACATTGTCCTAAAAAAGTAGGCTAAAACCCAAGGCCATTTGTACATTGGAAGGTTCCCTACCAGAGCTGCCAGATCACTATTAATTTATTTGGCAGCTTTTAGGCTGAGCTGGGATATTAGAGCTGTCATTGTAAAATACTTCCATTTTTCCTTCGACGCTGCTTTGAGATGCTCCTGCTTTGAAGTTGTGTCAAAGTAGCTCTGAATCAGGAGAAACTTTAAAATTTTTTTAAGTTGAAAGTCTGAACAGCCTCAATCTGCTGCATAAAATTGTTCAGAGGATCGAACCTCCTCCTCCTCCGGTCCCCTGGAGCATTCAGTCGCTTTCAATAAATCTCTTTTAATAATTTCTCACTTGTCCTTATTATTACTAACAGCCAGAGCATCTCAAGGCAATGTCAGAGTAAAGGCTTCTTCCAGATGCAGGAGTGAGGCTTATTTGAAAGTTAACATGAAGGCAAAGTAATCCAAATGTGAACTTTTGGGGGAAAGTGACTTTTTTTTTATTATTTTTTTGCCTGAGTTTACAGATGCCTGGTGTCGATGCTGTCAAAAAAAGTCTCCATTGCTTTGATTTCCAGAAGTTACATTTCAGTTTAAGCGTATTGAGAGTGGAATTTTTGGAGGTCTGTTTGTCTCAAGTTTAAAGTTTTGCTTTAATTAGGTTTTTTTTGTTATCCAGAGAAGCTGCTTTCAGCATCTGCTGGGAATATCTGCCATTAAATAATTTTTGAGGGATACGGATCTGGGCTACTTGGCTGTGTCCCAGTCCTTCAACAAAACATCCCTGACCACAGCTTCCCATTAAAAACATCCTGTGAGTTTGGGGAAGGGTTTTGATTTAGTTTAAGTACCTTGAATTAGTTGTAAACCCCTTTATTGACCTCCAAAATGTTGGTGGAGAAAAACTGGAAAGTGTCTTTTGTCTTCAGCTGGATGCCAGGCTGGGCCTGATTTCCAAGGAATTTATTCAGATAGGGATAGAAAGCTAATTCCTAACTCTTACCCAACTAATTACCTGAATAAATAAATGTAATTTAAGTGGATCAAAACAAAATTGAGGTCGATAAAATAAAAGTTTGGCCAACAGGTCTTTCAGCACTTCTGGTGGGGTTGACCCTTTACTGCCCACACCACAAACCTCTTCCCTAATCCTAATTCTTGTGGGTTCTGTGATCCAGACGATATTCTCTGCCCCAAAATTCATTTCCTTGTGATCTGTTTGTTTAAAAATGTGGTAGCTGAAGAGACACCTCCCCCCCCAAAGCAATTGTAGCCAAAGTGAAAAGATTTCTTCTCAGGACTGTTCTGCTTCTGAATTTTCAGTTGTTCTGTTAATAGTGGGAACTACAGAGCTGGAGAAGAGGCAAGAATTTAATTTCGTCAGTATATAAAATATATAAAAGTCAAATTTATAAAATATAAGTCTGAGATAGTATTCTCTGCCCTTCTTTCCCTGAAAACCCTTCCCAATCCCCAAAGAAACCATATTATCTGCAGAAGATGGTACTTCCTGTGGGAGGGTATTTGATAAGGGCAGACAAAATCAGGAAGAAACTCTTCATTTTTGGTGTTTCTGTGGGTTTTTTGTTGTAGGACTGCCAGGAAGTTTTCAAGCAAGGTTTGGGCAGAGCAAGAGAAGCCAATTCTCCCTTTATGGTTGCTTTTTTCTCATAAACAAACGCTCAGCTTTGCTCCCAGTCTATCAGAGGAGATTTAATCTATATAAAACCCTTGACAACTGCAGTGATAATTTCAGCCCCCTGCTTTATGAGATTATAAAAGGCACTTTACTCTCACCAGCCTGAAGAGCTGGGTTTGGACAAGCTGCAGTTGATGATCCAGAGGATTCATTTTGAGGCAAAGGGAGATGCTGAGGCTTGGTGGGGTCTTGTGACCGAGTTACGTGGTGTGGTTTTGAAAAAAAAAAACCAATTTTATAGAACTCACTGGTGCTATAAACCAAATAAAAGGGTCTTTTCACAGTGTAGCTTTCAAAATATAACTATTATAATACAACTAGTGCTGGTGATTGCAGGGGTGACAGGAGCACGGGGAGGGGAATCACCAGGCTGCATTTAATAAACAATAATATAAATTGCAGGGTGTTTGTACAGGAAACAGCAGTTTCTTACCTACAGTGAGCTTTTCCATCAAGCAATTTGGGGTTTGGCCTCTTTCCCTCTGATCCTGTGGGTGTGGCTGTGGGGAATCCTCCAGGCTTGGGGATTCAGAAGATTAAAAGCAGAAATCTATTTTGCCAAGAGCCCTCAGGAGGGAGGGACACCAAACATGAGGTGTCAGGAAACCTGGGGGGGGTGGGAAATAGGGACATCTTTGGTCAAATTTGGCTGAACTGGGTCAAAAAGACTTCAAAGGGAAGAGGAGGAGGCTTCTGGAGGGGGAGAAGGATGTCTGAGAGACTCTCTGTACCTCAATTCCCCGGGAACCGGGGTAAAAACTCATCAGGTCTGCTCTCGGGGTATTGATTTCTTGAGGGGAAGGTAAAGTCTAATATTTAGATTTCTTTCTGACTGATGGGACTCTGACTCATAATGAGAAAAGACAGAGAATGGGAAGCCTTGGAGAAGCTGCAGAGGTACCAGAGCAGTCCTGGAGATGTTGCAGATGGTCCAGAAACACGACAATAGGGGTAGATAAATCTTTTAATTAAATATTTCACGTATCAGTCGTAATTACTTCCAATTAGCACTAATGAAGTAAGGACGGTGCAAACAAGCAATATAATCTGGTGATAAGCATTTTTTAATTAATATGAATGGCAGGGATAGTACTAATTGAGTCAGTTTGGGTTTGGGGTTTTTTTAATACTTTCCTGTTAAAAGAGTCTCTTATTTTTTTGAGCTACTGTCCCCTTTCCTCACCCATTTCCTCTCCCTTTTCCTCTCCTATTTCTTCTCCCCTTTCCTCTCCCTTTCCTCTCCTCCCCTGCATCATTATTTTCTAGTTGTAATTAAAATATCTTGAGTATTCCAAGCTCACTTTTATCCAAGACAGAATAGTTTCAGGTTTATATTTTATATATATTTTTTATACATTCTCTATTCTGATGAAATTAAGTTTTTACCTCCCCTCCATCATTCTAGTTCCCATTATTATCAGAACAACTGAAAATTGGAGGTTTGTGAGGCATAACAGTAAATTCACTGTGCAATAAGGAGACAAGTTCAAATGCCAAACCATCAAACAAAATTTGAAATCGTGTACTCTCAGATATTGACATTCTTTATCAATATTTAAGATTTCTTTTCAGGAATCCTGGGCACGGAATATTTTGCAGATGGAGAATTCAATATATCATTGTCTGCAAAGGGTGGCTTTGCCAGCCTGAATAAAGCCTTCAAAATAATCCTAAATCACATCCAGAAGATTTATGTGATGGTTTTCTCTGTAGCCATTTCATGGAGTGCAGGATGGAACCATCAGATTTTGATTCTGGGCTGGCCTGGGCTCTTTGAGACCCAGTTCAGCCCCTCATGTGCTATTTTGGTTTTCTTTTCCTACTGCTGATTTTTGTACCAATCCAACCGTTCTTTAAGATTTGGAGGGAAAAAAAAAGCGTGATTTTTACACAACTTTATTGGAAGCTGATCCAGGAATTGGCACAAGGAACTCCTCCACCTTTTGCAGAGCAGTGCAGTTGCTGGGAATTTTTAGGGAAGAAATCACCACGTCTGGGATTAACCTGTAAAGTTTGAGGGGTGGGAGCACAAACCAGAAACCCACTCCTGGCAACCACAGTCCTCTCACCGGCAGCAGAATGAATCTGGTTTATAATTTGAAGGTCAATAATTTCCTTTGATTTAAATTAATCCCCTGCAGTAGCTGAGGGACCTTAATGACTCCTGGAGGTGCAGGAGGTCCAGGTCCATTCCCTTCCTTATCAGCACGGGGGACATAATGCAAAACTACATTAAAACTTGAGAAACATTGATTAAAAAGATTGTAATTTTTATTTTGGTGCAGCCTCATTTGCTCTTTTAAAATCCATCAGAGGGGGTAATTCCATCAGACCCAGCCCCTGGATCAGGGTGATGCTCTTAATTCCCTTTGCTCTCTGTGGAATTTGGGAACATTAAGCCCATTTCGATATCAGCCCTTGCACAGGAGATCATAAGTCTTTCTGTTCCTAAACCCACCTATTTTAAAAAGGCATTAGGAGATGGTACTTGAAGAGAGGCAAAATAAATGAAATCATAAAAATGAGGAACAATTATTTTCTCTGCCCGTTCGAGGCGAGCTCTGTCATCATAAATCATCAAAGTGTCCAATTTTGGGAGCTGCAGGGACCTGTGAGCAATTCAAAGGATTTCAGGGAGCAAAATGAACCAGGAGAGAGCAGCAGTTTTATTAAAGTGCCTCCATTTCCAAGACAGATTGTGTGGTTAAGTGGCAAATTGGGGAGTCTATAAATAAAATATGTAAGAAGCAGCAGACTCCGAGCTCCTTGTTTTTTCCAGTTTGTCCCTCTCAGTAAATATGTTTTAAAAGCTGCCTGTGGGTTGATAAGACTTGTCTTTTCGAGTCTGTTTGAAATGATGTTGTGTCATCTCAGCACCAAATCTCATTGTGCTGGTCATATTCTATAATAAATGTTCGAATAAATGTATTTGCTCTGGTTTATACCTCCATGGGCCCATTGGTGCAGGTAATTAGACCTAAAATTCCCCCTCTTGATGACAACTCACAGCTCACAAACAGAAGATACAAGTAGAAAAGTGTGATTTTCATTTGGTAGGTTGCTAAAAGGGCCTTATTTTACAGGAGATACCATCGGCCTAAATGAAACAGGACTAGAGAGGAGGAAGGAAATGACTCTGAATTAGATTTATTGCTTTATTTTTAATACTATAAAACTTCCTTTTTTTCCCCCTCTCATGGGATTGATTAAGATTTGCTGAGAAATTTAGGGAAGGAACTGAGCCCTGTATGATCCACACAAACCTCGTGCTCAGAGTCCTTCAGAAAGAACCACCTGGATTTTTCCAAGTGGAAATCCCTTTGGGCAGGGCTGTGCCCAGCTCTGGGGCAACCAGCACGTTTTCTGCCCTCAGAAGCTTTTGGGGAAGTTGGGATTTTGTACATCTTGGCCTTTTTAGAGCATTAAATGGTGTGAAATTATTGAGGGAGGTTTCCTCTGAGCTCAGGGTTGGAGCCTGGCTTGCCTTTAACTGAGGGGTTGAAAGTTCAGGAGATTTTCCTGAAAGTTCAGGAGAAGATTTTCCTCCCAATTCCTCTGAAGCCAAACCAGACCATCCTTTCTGGTTTTGGAATGTGAAAAGCAGAGGATCCTCTGGTTCTTAGTGATATTTATTGCCTCTTTCCAAGAGAGGAAGAACTTCTTTTATACAAATAATCTGTGGATGTTTCATTCTGTGGAAAACTGAAAATTGTTGCATCCTGAAAATTTCTACACCTCATTAAACTTGAAGGACTCTGGTTTGATCTGACTTCAAGCCCAGGTTAGGAAAGTAGTGATGGTAAACTGGTTTGATGATTAATTAATGAATAATGCAAAAATTAATCTGTTTGGAGTCTTTTGAACCAATTCTTGTTTTCTTACAAGCTAAAAGCCAAGCACTGAATCAGATGCCCTCCTTTTCTTTTGAAAGGGTTAAATAATATCTTTGTCTTTCTTCATTAAAGCCAAATTTTCCCTGCCCTTAAAGCTGAGTTTGTTTCCTGCACGTTGGTCTTTAGTACAGGCAGGAAAAAAACCCCAAAACCAAATAAAAAAAAATTCATTAGCAATAGAAATCAGATTTAGGCAGAACCAGGAGATCTGAGACAATTTACTCAAGAAGAAGTATATTTAAAGAAGTCACTTGGTGCTGAGGGAGGGCCATTTAAAGATAAAATGAAGACTTTAAGTTACAGAACAACCCAGGAACTTCCCAGAGTCATCCCAACCAGGCATTAAAAGGTCCTGGAGAACTTTAATGTTTCTTAATAAGCTCTGGTGAATAATGAAAGGTTATTTTCAGGATAAGAAAGAGATTTCAGGATAAGAAACAGGAAGAAACAGATGAAAAAATCAAACAGGAATATATTTCATATGCTCATTGCACAGTGTCCCACCCAAATGTGAGATTTTGGGAATGTGATCCTAAGATAAAGAGTACATTCCCTGTATCTTTAGGTACAGGAAAATGAAAAACTTATAACCTAAAAACTTAAAATTTAAAAATACAGATTGAACCGAGGTTGAAGTTCTAGGTGGAGAAATTAAAGAAGAGAGAGATTTAGACTGTGTAAGAAATTGTCTGTGCTGGACCTGATTTTCCAATTCTGTGCTCCCAGAGCTCCCTTCTCCCTGGGTGTGCAGTGCCATGGGCTGCCACAAACCAGCGTGGCACAGCTGCAAACCCCTCTGGAGGGTGTTTTGTTGCTGCTGCTGGAGCTGCCCCTGCTCCTGCAGACGGGTCACGGCACAGCCCTGATGGCATCTGGTGCCCAGGGCTTGGCTTTTCCCTTCCTCCCCCAGCCAGGAGCTGCAGCTGGGCTTTGGGGGAGATCCAGACCTCAGGGTTGGAGGCACAGGAGCAGAGTGGGAGTGTCCCTGGCACTGCTCCACTGCAGGAGGGTCAGTGCTGGAGCCAGAGCATCCCTCACCAGCTCTGCCTCAGAGGCACTGCTGCATTTATCCCTCTCTCCACCAGCTATTCCCGAACTTCTGCAGTCTGTGTGTTAACAGGCAGTGCTACAAATGCTATAGAGGATCACTAAAATGGATTTGGAAATAGAAAATCTCCTTTCAGTGCTAGGAACGTGTTTGCCAGGTGAAAACTCTGCTGCCTGTGTGCCTTGAACTCTCACAGAATCAGTTGTTTGAAAGAATCACGGAATGGTTTGGGTTGGAAGGGACCTTAAAATCACAAAATTCCACCCCCTGCCATGGGCAGGGACACCTTCCACTGTCCCAGGTTGCTCCAATCTGGCCCTGGACACTTCCAGGGATGGGGCAGTCACAGCTTCTCTGAGCAACCTGTGCCAGGGCCTCCCCACCCTCCCAGGGAAGGCTTTGTTCCCAATATCTCATTTTAATCTACTCCTTAAGCCCAGAGCCATTCCCCCTTGTCCTGTCACTGTGTGCCCTTGCAAAAAGTCCCTTTCCAGCAGAAAGGAACAGGAAGAAACAGATGAAAGTGTCAAACAGGAATATATTTCAATTTGATTACGTTGCCCATATAGTAGCAAAATATTTATAAATACACTATTAGGGGAAGGGCACCTACAACTCCTTTTTTACCTTTTTTACCTTTGTAGAAATCTCCATTTGATCAAAGAGGAATGAAATCCTGCACTGCTGCAGGAATATTGAATAGTCCCAAGATTATTTGGAAATTTCTGTAAGAGGTGCTTCCCGTAGAACTTGAAGGGCAGAAATTCTGTAGGTTTTGTCTCCTGAAACTTCCAGAACTGTGTATTATAATGTGCAAAACACACCTTCGGTGTACTCACCATATTGTCACAGCTCTCCTATGACCAGACCTTTCCAAAAGTCTTTCAGACTTTGCAAAAATTAGGATTGAGCAGCTGGATCCAGAAGATCTGAACTGATGGTTCTGGTCTTCTGATAGGGGAATGCATTTTCCTTATACTGGGCTGAACTGAGTGTCCCACAGCATGTTTTTTGCAGCCCCAGGTTGGAAAATGGACCTGTGTGAGGTCACACTGTGATGCTGTTTGTTGTGTGGAAAATCAGGCAAGAAATTACTTCATTTTCTCTTGTTTTAATCCCAAATTTTGCACCTTCACCAAACCCTGAGACTGCCTGGGGTCAAAAGAGGTGACTGATAAATCAGGGTGTCAGAAGTGCATCACAAAAATTTTGAATTTCAAATTGCTTTTAATTAATCTAATTAAAATTAATTGCTTCTGCTTCTTTGGAGAGTCTAGACCGGGGTATTTTCAGCTCCCACATCCAGCCCTTCATCTCCCCTCGTTTGCTTTGAAGTGAGTTTTCACAGCACTGCCATCAGCTAAGAGGGATGTATTAAGGAAGTGGAAAAGGCTCTGCTTGTCTGTCACATCCCAAGATGTTTGGCTGGATTTTATAAACATGGAGTTACCAGAAAATTATTCACTAAGGGGAGATGAAATAAAAAAGGTAAAACAGGTGTGAAAGCTCTCAGGATCACAGAACACTTCTCTTTCTTCATTAGTGATAATATGACCATTGGCTGTCTACACATTCCTGGTGGTAGATTTTGATAAATTTTGGGTCAGACAGTGAGTGAAAACTCGATATGTTTAATTTTGCATACGTTTTGCTGTTTGAGTCTGAAGTAAAGCCACGACTTATTTAAAAATAGGGCTGTTCCCGATGATTGGCAGCTGCTCCAGTTCCATGAAACTCTTTGGAAAGGCTGGATCTTGGCTGAGGACAGGATTGGCTGCAGTGGTGCCCATCAAAAGGCAGCGTTTGCCAAGAGCTGCCACGTGTTGCCCTCGGAGATGCTGCAGTTCCATGAGCAGTAGATGATTCCTGTGGTACCTGTGCTGTTATTTAAGGCACAACAGTGACCTTGAGCAGGGATTATTGCAAAGCAGCTGCTCAAAAATGCCTCTCACATGATGGAACTGTGTCAAAAACAATAATGCACCATCTACACAGCTTAATTATCATTGAACAAACTTTTAGATATTCGATGACAAGATATTCTTTACAATTTTCTAAGGCTAAAAATCAAGAGGGTTGTCGGGGTAAGACTTGAACACCATAAGGGGACACAATAATTTAAAATTCATGTTCATTTGCCTTTCACTGCCTTTAATTGTTTTCTTTATTTGGATTATTATTAAAAGGGGAAAAAAAAATCCAGTTTAAGGGCTTCTTCTTCTTTTCACAATCAATGTTTCGCCCTCTGTGGTCCCGCAGTGAATGAATTATTGTGGATTTATGAACATATTAATCATCTCCATGGAAACACTTGGCAATTTCACAGCGCAGGAGTTTGAGTCCCCTGCATGGCAATGAAAAAGGGAGGATCTGAGGGGAGACAAAACACCCCTTCAAACTCAGGCTCAGTCAAAGTTATCAATAACCACTGTCTACTCCTGGTCTGGGGGAGAAATCAGCCCTTCACCTTTGCAACCTGCAGGCAACACCTCATATCATGTATCCTACAAAAGACTCAACCTGCCCACCAGGAAGGGCTTTCTAAGGGTACTTATAATTTTTTTTACCCCCTGAAATGGTGTCATTTGAGCAATCAAGTCTCTGGTTGTGTGTTTTGTAATGGTTTTGAACTGGGGAACCTCAGCAAATGAGACATATTCACTGCAGAGGGAAAAGTGAAGGCTGCCCAGAAGAGTGGATCAATAAGACAAATGTCAGGTGTTCAGCATAAGGGGAAGGAGAATAAAGAATAAAATTTTAGAAACATGCTGTGATACAGCAAAACTTAAAGAGGGAGAAAAAATAGTAGAAGAAAAACCACTCAAATTTTTTTAACCAAGACATTCTGGAATATTGGAACATTCTGGAAGATTGTGGGAACGTTGGTGTCCCTCCTCTGGACTTGCTCCAGCAGGTCCATGTCCTTCCTGTGCTGGGGAACCCAGAGCTGGGAGCTTTTTGAAGAGGAGGGAATTGGACAGCCATGAAATGTGTTGTTCAGGGGTGTTTCCCCCAGTGGAATGACTTCTCCTGGTCTGCACCTGCTCTTGTTAAACCTCCTGAGATCCCGTGGAATATCCTGTTATTCCAGGTAGAGTCCAACCTTTTATTTTTAAATAAAGTGTCCAGAGGGATGTGTGGTGGTGGTCCCTGCCCTTCACAGAGGGTTCCTGGCAGGTGGGTGTCTGGAATTCCCTCCAGCTGAAGGAATTCCATGTTTGTTATCCCTCCCACCTGTGGGAGATCTGTGCTGCAGAGCACGAACAGCTGCTGCCAGCAGAGCCCCTTGGGAAGGAGGGGGCTCTGGGGAGGAGGTTTATCAGGAAAGGAAGGCAGGAAGTGGGGAAAGAAGGAGCAGAGCTCTTTGGTAGTGCTGTGGAGTCCATGGGAAGGAGCAAACAGAAGGTTTGGGTGTCCCTGGGAATGGGAAAACTGCTGCTTTCAAGGTAAGAAGTCCAAGTTGTAAAAATCTCTCCCAGAGCAGGAGATTGAGGATGAGTTTGCTCCCTCTGGGATGTTACTGTTTTTCGGCTGCTGTAGGAGAGATGATCTCCCAAGGGTTGCTAAATTCAGCTGTTTCCAGTGGTATATGAATTCCCAGGATCTGTGTTTATGCCAGGAGACCCAGCAGGCTCTGGTGGGAGCACAGTGCTGGTGCCAGGGTGGGAGCTGGCTGTTTGCCTTCCCCTGTGCTTTGGGAAGCATTCCTGCGGGAAGGAGGTTTCCCATTAGTGCCTCGAACATTGGGATGGTTTCCCACCAAATTTTCCTTCCCTTAGTTGAAGGGTGGACACCCCTGATAAGATAGGCAACAGTTGTCCCTGTAGGTACAACACCAACCACTGAACTTTAGAGACAGGGCAGGCAACGGGTGCCGTTCTCCCAGATGCTGGAATTTCGCACAGAAAAACATGACCATTCCTTCCATCCGACCATGGATCGGGAGGAGAATGAGTGACACCACCATTGGTTGTGTTGTCAGGGAATTGTTCAGCTCCCTCAGGAGCTCAGCTGCACAATCAATCACTTCCCACAGCTAAAACAATGCAGTTCCTTGGCAGCTGCCAACCCAAAGTGCCGGCTGCCAACTTCTCCGGCTCGGGGGTTTTTTGGTTTTCCAATTGCACATGGATTGGGGTCACCCAGCACTTCTTTCTTCCCATAATGACTTTGATTTCTGCGTCTCCCAGGGCGTGACAGGCGAGTCAGCACAATTGCTGGGATGAGAGCTCTGTTAACAGGGAAATCATAACTTTTGTTGGTGCAGCAGCACTTCTCAGAGCTTCTAAATGAGATGGATAAAGAGATTAAATAACAGCAGTATTAAAAATTTATATATTATATATATTACCAATTATTATATTTTTGTGTCTTTCTTGTCTTTCTAGTGAAAGAGCATTAGTCTTAGTATTTTGAGCTTCTGAGGATTTATTTAAGGCTCTTGGTTTAATGTTTCAAAAGTCACCAGCAACAAGGAGCTGCTGCACCTTGCTGCCATTGATCTTTGGGAATTGATATTCCTGCTAAAAAATCCTCCCTGTGAACCTATTTCAGCAGAGTGGATATTGCTACACCAGTAGTCTGATAACTATATATGTTATGATATATAGTGGGGATGGAGAAATATTTGTCTGGAATTCTTTCAACTTTGCCTTTTTTTCATACGCAGATGTTTTACTTGCATAACTCAGTTTAGGTCGAGGGAAAAAAAAATCTGTGATGCAGTTCACTTCCCAGCTTTGATTAACACTTTGTAGGTCTCCAAAGAGGTCTCTATGTCATGTTTCCAGTGTTTTAGCAAGTGTAAATTCAACATGAAGTCAAGGAGGGATTAGGTAGCCTGTGCTAGACACGGCAGCTGTGGTGGAAAGGAGGCAGAGAGATGAGATTGAAGAGTGTTGGTGAGATGAAGGGTTAACATGCCCTTGTGAAAATAAGGGGTTTATTTATGCCACATGAATATTTTGTAACATCAGTGTCTGCTTTAATGTTTAATATCTTGCTCCTGACAAGAAACACTTTTTAGCATGGGGGTTTTTGCTGTGCTGGAGAGGGACAGTGAGGTTGCCTCGTGCTCAGGGAGCTTGTTGAGAGCTCTGGGGCTGTGATTCAGCACTGTCTGTGCAGCCCTGTCTTGCCTTGTGGGCATTCCTGGCATCCCAACCCGGCTCTTCCCACCAGGAACAGCACTTCTAATTATGCCAGTGAGCAGAAGCAAGTCTCACACTGGATCATGAATTAATCACGGGCTTGGCGATGGCTGTTTGCTTCCCTGCTCGCCCGTGTGCAGGGGTGCACTGAGGGCTGGCAGAGAGGGAAGGGCCCTTGGCTGGCAGGAGTGCAGCTGTAGCTGCTGCCCAGAGAGTAGCTGGGAGGTGGGATGGGCTGGGAACTGCAGGGCTCGTGCTAAAATCCCTCAGCCTTGTGTCTGCAGGGTCGTTGGCACCACTTCTGCTCAGCCCTGGTTAGTGTTGGAAAGGGGCACAGTGGAAAAGGACTTGGATGGTTCTGGTTGGCAGCAGCTGAACGTGTGCCCAGGCGGCCAAATGGAAAATAGTGTGGCCAGCAGGGTCAGGGAAGGTTTTGTCCCTCTGTGCTGGGCACTGTGAGGTCACACCTCAAGTCCCGTGTCCAGTCCTGGGCCCCTCATTGCAAGAAAGACACGGAGCTGCTGGAGCAACTCCAGGGAAGGGAATGGAGCTGGGAAGGGACTGGAGCAGCAGGAGCAGCTGAGGGAGCTGGGGGGGCTCAGCCTGGAGAAAAGGAGGCTCGGGGGGGACCTTCTGGCTCTGCAACTCCCTGACAGGAGAGGGGAGCTGGGGGGAGGTCGGGCTCTGCTCCCAGGGAACAAGGGACAGGAGGAGAGGGAACATTGCACCGGGAGAATGTTTAGATTGGATATTAGGGAAAATTTCTTCCCTAAAAGGGTGGTCAGGCACTGGAAGGGGCTGCCAGGGAGGTGGTGAGTGCCCACTCCTGGAGATGTCCAAGGAAGGCCTGGACATGGCACTCAGTGCTCTGGGCTGGGGGACAAGGTGGGCATCAGGCACAGAGTGGGACTGGATGATCTTTGAGCTCTTTTCCAACCTTAATGATTCTGGAATTCTGTGTCTGTTTTGGCCCTGGTGGGGATCAATGCTGTTGGTACAAAGGTGGTGACTATGCAGTTTTCTTTCTGAGCTGACCAGTGGGTTTGCCCTGGGTACAGATTTACTCTCTTGAGATTGCCCATCCTTAACTCAGATCACTGGATTTGATCTGTAAGAGTTGGGGAGGATTTAACTGATGATGATAATCCAAATGGAATAAATTTTTTTTTCTTCTACTCTGACTTTTTTGTGACATCCTTCTTTCACATTTTGATGACTGTGATTGGAAGGTTCTAAAATGTTGCTTCTCTTTAGATTTTAATCAAATCTTTCCTACATTGATGGCTTTCACTTCAAAACTCCATAACTGGGTAGATTTTTTTGAAGCAACTGTAATAATTTGTTTACTGCAAATCCTCACAGAATGAAACCAATCTTACAGAAACATTCAATGACAAAAATCCATCTTCTTACATTACTGTGTTTCAAGATCTGCTTTTCCTCAGTGTTTCCCAATTTTGACAGTGTTGTGCAAAAATTAGTGTGTTGAACTACATCTGGTGAATCTCCAATCAATGCACAAGTATCTTTAAGAGACTTTCCTTTTTCTTTGCTTTAACTGTGTTAAACTTTGCACATATTGATATTGAACCTCAGGGTCTGCTTCCCTTGCCAAATGGACTCTGCATTCCATGACATGCCTCAAATATTTGCTCTTTAGAAACAAGGTGGACTTCATTTGAACTTGCCATTTAGTTTGTAATGCCAAGAGAGCTGTATTTTAAGGAATAATAAGGCAGTTGTGTATTTAGTTCTACCTTTTTGCCACAGCTCTCAGGCACTGATGGTGTCCACTGAGGTATAAATGAGTTCTTTTCTCTAAGGAAACCAGGAACAAAACCTCATTTCCTTACCTAGGGCCTCATGGGCAGGCTTTTGGGTCTATGAAAACTCCATTGCTTTGGTCTGTTGGCATGGAATTCTTTCAGGAACTGGGAAGAAAAAAAAAACACCAAAGAAAAGGGGAATTGGAGGAGTTTCCCAAGAGAGTTTTTTCTCTTTTATGTTCTTTCCAGTTCTTCTGAGCTGGGTTTTGGGTGGCATCTGGAGAAGTGCTGCTCTTTTATTGGGATAAAAAGGCAGTTTGCACATGGAAATTAAATAAAAAAGGAGGGAGATCTGGATTATAAAGAAGTGAGCTAAAGAAGCCAGAAACCCAGGAAGCACTTTGCAATAAATCCAAAAATGGAAGTGACCACCAGGGTGTCATCTGGTCCAAAATCTCTGCTCCACCAGGGTCTTCTTAGAACACATTGCACAGGATTGTATCCAGAATGTTCTGGAATATCCTCAGAGAGGGAGACTGTGAGTTGGAGTCTCTAAATAAGCTGGCAGAGCTTTGAACCAGAGCAAACCCACGAAGACCTGGAACAGTCTCGACATTGTCCTGCAAATCTGTGAGCTGAAATCTCGTCTCACTTTCCTGGTGAAGACACCACAGAGTCACAGACAATCAAGTTGATTATACAAGAAACCATTGAATTTATTCAGAGAAGGGCAGATGAGAATCTTTAACTTTCTTGTGATTTTTAAACTGCGTGTTGCAAGTCCTTTGTCAGGACTGAGCTGCTGCTGAACGTCTGCTCAAGGCAAGAGGCTTGGAGGAGTTTTATATTTTTAGCTATTTTTCCATGCTCGTGGTTTTTATATGCTAATATGTTTGTTTCTTTGCAGCCTTTGGAATATTCATTTCCCAACAGCTAAAATTTGACACCTGCTGTAGCTTGTATTATCACTTTCACCCTCAGAAACCCAGAAATTATTAAGGTGGAGTAATTGCTACCCGATTATATAATAACTACTTTAATCCAGCAATCATAATATGATTTGAAATGAACCCTTTTGTGCCATTGATTTTGGAATAATTACTGTTATATAGTACTTCTGCAAGAGTTATTCTCAGTTAACCACTTGAAAATAATATGCTCTACTTATTGAAAAAAATAAATCTGATTATCCCCCAAAGCTCAATGTTCTTTCTCCATCTGTGCCTCAATTGTGGGGAGGCACAGAATTGTAAGGTCTGCTGGTGACCTGAGGGATGCTGAAATAGGCTCCTTTCTGTAACTGCTCTAGGAAACATCAATGGGCCCAATTCCTCATTCCCAGTAGCCTTTTTCCATGGGGGTTTTTCCCTCTGAACCAGGGCCGTGGTCACTGTTCAACCCCGATGGGTTTGACAATTTGGTTTAATCAGGAAAGAGCGATAAAGACATAAGGAAAATATGGTTTCTGTTTTCCTGTCTCCTACATCTGACTGTCATTTGTTCGTCTATATACATAAAAATTCCTAATTAGACCAGCAAATTTGGTCAAATTAGGCTGTTAGTCCATTTGTAGTCAGGCTGATCTGGAAGGAGATGGCGTCCACACTTCATGATTCCATTATTTTTCTTTATATCATGGAATGGTTTGGTTTGGAAGGGACCTTAAAGACCATCCAGTGCCACCTCCTACCATGGGCACGGACACCTTCCACTAGCCCAGGTTGCTCCAACCTGGCCTTGGACACTTCCAGGGCTGGGGCAGCCACAGCTTCTCTGGGCAACCTGTGCCAGGACCTCCCCACCCTCACAGCCAGGAATTCCTTCCCAACATCCAGTCTAAACCTACTCTCTGTCAGTTTGAAGCCATTCCCCCTTGTCCTGTCAGTCCACCCCTTTTAAACAGTCTCTCTCAATCTTCCTTGTGGCTCATTTCAGGCCCTGGAAGGCCACAATTAGATCACCCTGGAGTTTTCTCTTCTCCAGGCTGAACAATCCCAACTCTCCCAGCCTTTCCTCCCAGCAGAGCTGCTCCATCCCTCTGATCATCTTGGTGCCTCCTCTGGACTGTTTCCAACAGTATCCTGTGTTTTTCCATAGGTCTGTGGCAGCATCCCCATTTTCAGTGCAAGGGCCTTTTTTAAGTCTTTGCAGAAATGCAAGTTTTTATTTTTTTCATCTCTAAAGCCATTATAATCAGTAATGAAGGAAAATGGGGTGACATCAAAGAGCATTTCAAGCCAGGAAGGAAAACTATCAAAACAGTAGTGAAAAGGAAAAGTCCTTGAATTCTCTGCCCTGCTGTGAGGGCCCAGAATTGGGTGGTGGTGTGATGCTGCCTCAATGATGGCAAGAAAAGCAAAAGGCTGTTGGTGGTGAGAAACTCAAAGGAAATTCAGCTACTTGTCCTTCTAAACTCTTAAAGGCTGGGAAAGAGGATTTCTCAATAGGAAAATCATGGGAAAAATTGTGTGTTCTCAGCTTTTTCTGATTTCATGGCTCTCGTGTGGCCTCTTCCCTGTTGTGTGACAGAGATGGAGAAGAGTCAAAGACATTTGACCATTCATTCCCTACTGAGGGAACAGGGAAGAGTTTTGCTGCTTTACTTATAGACAAAGCCTTTCTGGAAGAGATCAGAGTTCTTACATTCTCAATTAAATTGATAAATTAAAAATGTTGTAGTGGAAAGACTGAAAGACACCAATATTCTACTAAAACATGCATTTAGCTGTGGCATTTATTTGTGGCCAATAACTACGACGAGTTAAGAGCTCTTTGACCGTGGAAGATCCAGAATTAAATCTGACATGTTCTTTGTTGAGTCACCTTTGTGGTGGCAACAGGAGAAGAGGTTGTAAAAAGAGATCCGAGTTTTACAGCTCTGGTTTAAATGTGGACAAGACTGTCACATCTTTTCACTGGTGCTCTTTGCAATGAGCTCCAGAATATGGGTCAGCAAACTTGAGAGCACATGAGCAGGCTGATGAAAGCAGAGTGAAAGACTGACTCGTGTCAAGGATTGATGTTGCTGCGAGCCCTCCCTTGTCTCCTGCACTGTGAGGGCTGAGTAAATAATTTACAAAACTCATGTTAGTGCTCGTGGTGATACTAAAGCAATTTTTTGTGAATTTATAAGTTTCTTCTGGGAAGAGCTTTCAAGGGTTTTGGAGCTGTGGTGTTGAGACACAAGTTCCTCTGGCCTATCTAGTTTTCCAGAAGCGATTTCCTCCACTTCTTCAAGGTGTGCAGAGCTTCTGTTTGCTATTTCTGGAAGGTCATGCTGAAAATTCCAGTTACTGGAGTAAAATGCAGCATCTTTTAAAGTACAAGTCACATTGTTATTGAAATGTGAGGTGAGTTATTACTGGAAGTGCAAAGCAAATGCTAACTGAGTCAGCTTGTATTTTTTTCCCCTCCTGTGTGCAACAAAGAAATATTAATCTCCTCCAAACCTCACAACCCTTTTTGATTGACCTGCAGCCCTTCACCCTTATTGCTGCAGCACTGGGGTGATGTTTTTTAGGGCATTTCCTTTCCTCCATTGGTCTGGGAAGTGTTGATGTTCCCTCCTGGTCCATGGGAAGTTCATGGTGGCTGTTGCTCCTCCATGTCCCTGCTGGCTGTCTGGAATGTGCTCAGGGTCTTGTTGGGAGGTCAAAAAGCCCTTAGATGTTTGTCCTGCTTATCCCAAGTGCGTGTCCTGGGTCACTGCCAGAGGGAGGTGTATTTATAGCTGGAATATTTAATGTTGGTGTTCCCTTCTTGAGGGCACGTCTGATTCCTTCAGGTTCATCGGGCTCCATGAGACTCCTCCTGGTTTCTCTGCTCCAGGCAGAGCTCCTGACTCACTGCCAGTCTGCCCTTACAGTGTTTACAGTGGATTTTTTCCTTTTAAATATGCATTGCCCTTTGGATTTGATGTAGGAGCAGTACCCTCTGGTTCTGGCACTTTAAGATCCCTAAAGAATTTTAAGGAATGGCGTGTTTTGGATCACCCTTCTCCTGGTTTTTCCTAAAACCTTTCTATTAAATTAAATAAATAGGTTATTTATAGCAGACCTTTTGGGCCAGGTCAACTTCCAGCACTCAGGAATTGTGGCAAAGCTGTTGTTAGTCCACGACATCAGGATTCTCCTGAATGAAGTGAGAGGGATGGGCAGCAAGGTGAGATCTCATTTAGTGCTCCCCTGGAGTCGAACCCTGGGATGGACGTGACACACTCCTGGGCACGTCTTCACTAAGGCTTTCCTGCTGGATTTGCTGCTTTGCCAAAGAAAAAGGCACTTCTCCCACTGAAGGTCTGTTAACGAGTGGTCTGGGTGAAGCTGCTGTGGGTGGACGGTAAATTGGGTGTAATTACACACTTTTGAGGTCTTGAGTAGCAACTTTGCCTGCACTTTGTTGACAGATTGAGCTGGAGGAGCTCCTGTCTCCATTGTCCCGCTGGGCTGTGTTTTGTCAGCAGCTCCGGGATGCTCCTCTCCCTGGGCAGAGCTGTTGGCACAGTGCTCGTTTTCCTGGCAAGGGAAGGGCTGAACATCTGCCAGCCTCCACTTCCCAGGCAGGAAACATTCCAAGGGAAGCACTTTCCCTGCTGGGGAGGTGTCAGGGCTGTCACGGGGGGTGTCGGTGCTGAATGGGGACGTGCCCACCCCTAAGGCCCCAGGTAACCTGATTTTGACCATCTATTAAGGCTTAATCTAATAGTATTGTTTGAATTTGAGGTGCTTTGGTGTGGTTTTCTTGGAGAAACCAAGTGGTTATAGTGTGCAAATGAATTACATGCAGCACTTTCCACCCCATCCTATATGTAAAATAAATTAAAAAAAATTAAAATAAAATAAGGCACAAAAAACCTCGACCTCAAAAAACCCCTTTAAAATACTGAAGGAATAAGACCCCAAACCCCAACCTGTACTGAAGTTTTTTGTTTAAAAATTCTTTTCCTATTGTTTTCCTATTTTTTTTTTTTCGGGGAAACTAAGTGATTATAGATGTGCAGATGAATTATATGCAGCACTTTCCACCCCATCCTCTATTTAAAATAAAATAAAATAATAAAATAAAATAAGGCACAAAACAACTGAATCTCAAAAAGCCTCTTTAAAATACTCAAGGAATAAGACCCAAACCCCAACTTGTACTGAGGTTTTTTATTTAAAAATTCTTTTCCTATTGTTCTTGCTCAGTTAATAAGGTTTTTGTAATGAGGCTGTTGAACCTCTGCTGTGTTTGGGAAATCAAGGAAGACGAGGCTGTTTGGAAAAGTGTGGAGTGATCCCTGTTCTGAGAACACCCCCCAGCTGCCTGACAACTTTCAGTGTAATCAGCTTTCATTATAATGTGCATAATGTGAGATCATGTGTGGAGGAAGGTTATAAAAGCAAATGAAATGATAGCAGGTTCTTTTATAGCTCACTTAATGCACAAGGTAACTATTTTTACATGCCTTGTTGAAGGGAAAGAATCCATTAAAATACAGATTTCTCTTTTCATCATCCTAAAAAAGCTTTAATCCAAGAGGTTTGTTGCAAACAGGTCCCTGAGAAATGAAATGCTTAAGGAAAACAGCTGTCTTTGTTCCTGGGTACTGGAGTTTAGGGGGGGAAAAATCCCTCTGGAGAGGATGGGGGAGAAATTCCCATGACGTGTGGTCAGGTGGTAACAACTTCAGAGGCAGAAATTCCCTGTTAAACTCCCCAAACTTGCCCATCAAACCCTTTAACTTAATTTTTTGAACATGTGTTTAATGCAAAAATAAGTATTTCTGCAGAGAGGAGTAAACTTGCTAAAGTGAGTAAGACACATGCAGCTGGTCCAGACTGGGTGAATATTTAATAAGCTGGCACTACATTTTTGGTCTTTCTTGATGGTTCTTTTTTTTTTGTGTGTGTGCGTGGTT
>NW_016690370.1:1417355-1463771 GCF_001604755.1 Lepidothrix coronata
TTTATTTTTAATTAGATTTTTCTTTTCCCGCTAAAAAAAAAAAATCCCAACCCCTCATCCTGTTGTCTAGGACAGGAGGAGAACCAGGTGTATCAAGTACTTTGTAAATATTGGCCTTAAAGTCTTAAACCTGCTATTTGATTTCTGTATTTATGAGGAAAATTCCTTGGTGAGCTCCATGATAATTTGTCCATGTCAGTGGCTGCAGCTGGACCAAGGAAATGCTGAGAATATGACTCAGATTTCTGATAACAACCTTCAGCAGCATGGTGGAATATTAAGGATGTATCTTCTTATAATTATTAAGAGCCTGTAGATGCTTTGAGGGTTTTTTTTCCTTCTTTTTTAACCTCCTGGGTCTTTTGTTGGGAAGTCCAACCATCTGGGAATTACAGATTTCGTGGGCTTGGAAGTGAAAAGCTTGCAGGAAGAATTCTGAAGCTTAGGAAAGGGAATATATTCTCAATTTATTTAACAAGGTGGTCATTGCAAAGGTTTCCTCTCATGAAGTGGCAAAGTGAGAGTCTCATATTGAAGAAAGAGTTGTCTAGAGAGGTTGTGGATTCCTCATCCCTGGAAGTGTCCAAGGCCAGGTTGGATGGGGCTTGGAGCAACCTGGGCTAGTGGAAGGTGTCCCTGCCCATGGCAGGGGGTGGGATGGGATGAGCTTTAAGGTCCCTTCCAACCCAAACCAGTCTGGGATTCCATGATTCTAAAAAACGATGCAATAGCAAAATAATTCCAGTGCTCCTTCAACATTTACTTCAATAAAACCCAGTTATTGATTTATTTTTTTTTTTTCCTCCATGGCCTTCCTCTCCTGTACCTCCGTTGTGTTGCTCTTCATGCCAAATTTTGTGAGGGATTTGACTGCTGAGGCTGTAGGTGTGGCTCCAAAAATTGAAATATATATGGATGAGATGCATGAAGGAGTGCTGGGGAGGGCCAGGTTGGATAGCAGGAAAAATTCCTTCCTGGAAAGGGTTGTCCAGCCCAGGCACAGCTGCCCAGGGCAGTGGTGGATCCCCACCCCTGGAGGGATTTATAAAGTCTGGATGTGGCACCTGGGGACATGGGTTTGTGGTGGCCTTGGCAGTGCTGGGGGAAGGTTGGACTTGATCTTAGAGGGCTTTTCCAACCTAAACTATTCCGTGATAAGCACGACTATGAACTAAACAAAACTGACCAGTGCAACTCAGTTTTAAAAAATAGATTTAATCAGCTAAGAAATACGAATCCCTCCATACAAAACACTTGTTCTTTTAATTAAAACATAGCTTTTTGTCCTTAAAAATAATGTTGAGGGAGTAGCTGTTGGAACAGTAAAGGTCAGACAAGCCATTTATACTGAATACTTATATAAATCTTCTTCAATTGCTTGTCATTATCTCACAGGATCCTCGTGTTAAAGAAATTTATCTGACCTTCAGTTAAATCCTCTGGTTCAGGATATTTCTGTTGAGGTATTTTTCTTGACTGCAAGTAAAGGGTCCTCAGAGACAGAGCAGGAGACTTTTATAAAGTTTCACTTTGGCAAAGAACAGCCAACATTCCTTTTTCCCCATTTTTTTTTTTGAAGAGTTTCAGGGTCTAAGCCATGTTTACTGAGCTGCTGCAGCTGACTTAATTTTTATGAATAAAATAGGAGGATAAAGCTTTTCCCCCTTCCCCAGCTCTGATTTTAATTAATGAAATAAGTTCAGTAATAAAATTAT
Organism: Lepidothrix coronata; assembly: GCF_001604755.1. Taxonomy (NCBI): domain Eukaryota; kingdom Metazoa; phylum Chordata; class Aves; order Passeriformes; family Pipridae; genus Lepidothrix; species Lepidothrix coronata. Next base: position 1,419,071 of record NW_016690370.1, read on the forward strand.
AAGCTACTGTAGGGGTTCCTGTTGCAGGGTTGTTTATTGAGTTCAGTTTTTATACATGATCTGTATTTATGGGAGTTTGAAGGACCATTGGACACCTGTTGTATCTGCTTGATTGCTCCATATTTCTGCATGAGATCTTAGGGAAAATTGGGGTGAAAAATGGGATTGTGAGGAAGAAAAGGGAGCCCTTCCCCCATTCCAACTTCTTTCTGGTAGGTGTGGAAACTCTTGCTGTTATGTGAAAATGGCAGTGAAACAAAACCTCTCTAAATGTGCTTATTTTATCATAATGTTCTGGAATAAGTAAGGCTCCAGAAATTAAAAAATGCAAGTCTGACTAGTGAGTGTGAGGTATTAGAATCTAAAGACACTTGGGGAAAAAAAAAAAAAAAGGAAGATTTAACATGTCCAGGAGTTTATGGATAAGATATTAATATATACCTGATAATTTCCACAAATTACAGGGAGAGAGAAAGTAAATTTGATGCCTTTTTCTTGAGGTCTTGCATTTTAAACTACTTTACTAGAAACTAAAGCCAGAACGCTTCAAAATTAATGGTTTTGTGGGAAGGCAGGAAGAAAATCTGGGATGAGTCCCATTTTCCCCCTCCTGTTTGAATCTGAGGAGTGTCTTTCCAGTTTCATTGTCCCAGGCCCTGGCCAAGGTTTTTACAGGAACTTTTTGCACTAGAAATGATCTTTTTATGTGGCTCTGCTCCCTGAGCTCTGTTCTCTTACACAAGATTTAGACCAGGAGTTCCTAAATCATCAGCCTGACCTTTTTAAAACGAGTTTTGTGTATCCTGAGGGTCTGAAGGAGTTATTTGATGCTGTTTCTGTCTCTGATCCCAATAATGTGAGCCTTGCAAAACCCCATCTCTAACCAGCCCTGCCCTAGTCGTGATGGAACATGAACCTCCATGAGATATTAGTTTATTTTCCTCCTTCCGACAGGAAAGTCATCCAAGTTATCCAGGAGTGGTTTGAAACCACAGGTAATCCATTCTTTCCCTACCTTTCCCATCAGAAATGGAATTGCTGCTGTTCAGCCCCAGCTCCTGACGACGGGAGTGATGGAACACCGATAAAACCCAATGAGGTCTCCAGTGTCAGCTGAGAAACCCCAGCAGGAAAAACACAAATGGCTTCTTAGCTCTAAGCCAGGCTCACATTTTAAACCCTGAAGTGTTTACAAGACCCAAGGTGATGCTTTCGTGGAACCTGTTTAATGAATTAAAAATATTTATTAGAAAGGCCCCGGCGAGACGTTGCAATTAAAGAGGGAAATCTGATTTATAGGGATGATCTTTAGATTGGGAACGTGCTGAACTCTTGGAAAATGAGCTGATGAGTGGGGCATTGCTAAGGAGCTTTTCATGCCTCGAGCTTTTGATATGTTAGGGTAAGAAATGAAGGGAAATTTGGGAATGTGAAGAAATTTGGAGGGGGGGGGTTTTGATTGCAGTCATTGCTCTCCTTGGGCTTGCTGGGAGCGCGGAGACCAAGCCACTGGTATCAGTTAAACTTAACTGTGGTTTGGATGGGAGTCCAGATATTGGAAAAAACATTTGAGAAGAGCCATCTCAGCCTCAAACACTGGGGTGGGGCAAGGCAGCCAAGCAGGCAGGAGAGCTGAGGGAGGCGCAGCTGTGCCCCAGTGTCCAGCCTTTATTTTTCTGGTGGGATATCATAAAACCACAGAACACCCTGAGCTCCAAGAGATCATTGAGTCACCCCCTGGCCCTGCAAAGGACCATCCCAAAATCCCACCACGTGCCTGAGATCTCCTGGAGCTCTGAGATCTGGAGCTCTGGCAGCCTTGGGGCTGTGCCCACTGCCCTGGGGAGCCTGGTCAGTGCCCCCGACCACCCTCTGGGGGAAGAACCTTCTCCTGACATCCTAAACCTGCCATGGCACAATCATGGAATCTTTGATTCAGGCACATATAAGGAGGAATTTGAGGGAAAATGAATTATTAATTTTTACTTTAATAATTTCAGCAGGTTTATTCTGGGACAAAGAGCAGAGTGTGCTGTGGCACGTTCTGTGGATGATGTGTAGCAACGTTAAAATCAAATACAACAATTAGTGTCCATAAATGTTGGAATTGCAGAATTCTGGCTGAACTCTGAGCTGTGTGGAGGCTTTGCAGAAATCATGTGTCATCTCCCAACCAGTTTCTCACTTTTTTCAGCAATAACATTTTTAATTCCTGCCTTATTGCAGGTGCCATGGTTGTATCTGGAGGGTCTGTTCCCAGCACTGGGTTACTGGGAGTAAGAAATTAAAATTAAACAGTAAAATTTCAAAATTGCAGCAGAAGGCTTTGACATTCGATCTGCAGAGCTCTTCTAAATCTCCCAGACAAGGTATAAAACCCCTAGAAAAGGTTTCAAAAATTATGTGGGCAAACTTCCCTGGGAACAATTACCTTGCAAAGGGCTTTCTGTGTGAAGAAGTACTTTGATGGGGAGAGTTTAATATACTTGTGCTATATTTTTATGGGGCTGACATGTGTGCTTAGCAGGAGTCAGAAAAGACAGACTTTTTAAAATATATATTTCATCTGTAGAGAAGAGCAGTGTAAATATGTCCCTGTGTTCACTCTCTGCATTTATACAGTGTGCATTTCTGGGATTTGATGTAGCTGAAATACTTTGTTAGATCTTATATTCCCATGGACTTATGGACTTATTCCCATTCAAAGTCAAGTGTCAGCTGCAATGATGTGAATTCAAGATAAAACCCAATCAGACTGTCCCTCTCTTTGAGTTCTTTTTCCATCTCAGTGTCATTATCAGCCCCTTTAAAAATCCTATTTTCCCCTGATGAGTGATTTTAAACAATCCCAATTTACAGAAAGCCCAGAAAAAATGGCCAATATGTCCACAATAAGTATTCTCTATATTAATATTTATGACATCAACAGAACACTGGACATTAGGAATATCAAATATCCATTCTTATTCACTGCTCCAATTCAATCTTTCTGCCAGCCTGTGACTGTTGCCAGCTGGGGCAGAGGGAGAGGGGTTTTTTCTGTTTTGGCTAAATGTGGTTTTCCTGCCTCCTGATGATCATTTTTCCTTCCCTATCTGTGATTCCAGCAGCTCAGCTTGCTGTTCCCTGCTCCATCCTGGGCTCCAAGGGCACCTCCTTGTCCATCCTCCAACTCCCTTCACTTTGTTGCTGAGGGTTTTTTCAGCTCAGGTTTTTCTGGCAGGTGGACACAACACTTGCTGTCACTCGGAGGAAACAGAGCCTTGTTGTTAAATTTGCAATCCAATTTTTCAATTGGGATAGGAAATGAAATCAAGTGTTGGGCCAAATTCACTGGAGATCCTGCCCTGGGCTTGTCTCTGCTGAGCTGTGGCCTCTCCTGCATCTGTCAGCCTTCAGCAAACAGCTTTGGTGGTAAATCAAATGCAGCCTCTTGAACTCCCTTTGACAGGAGAAAGTGCCCAACTCTGGAGGATAAATGGATAAACGCTGTGTTTTCAGAGAGGTGGGTGCTGCAGTGATGGGCACCTGGCCCTGGTGCTGGGAGTGGTGTGGGCACAGGAGGGACCTGGGACCTGCACAGATGGACAGTGTTAATCCTGGGCTCTGCTTTAGCCCTGGTACCTGGTTTATTACTGCAGGATTTAGGGTTAGTGAGGCCCTGGCACACGTTGCCCAGAGTGGCACATTTCAGCAACAAACCCCAATTCATATTCCCAGTCTGGTTAAAAAAGGAGGTCAGGAGTTTAGAAATAATACAGAAGAGGAGTTTTAGGGGGACACAGAAGGCAGAGGAGGCAGGGAAAGGGATAAATCAAAGCACTTCTAAGCAAGCAATGAAGAGAAGAAGTAAAAATATCTGAAGACAACAGAAAACAACCTTCCAACTCATTCTTATGGACTTCCCAGAGAAGCTGTGGCTGCCCCATCCCTGGAAGTGTCCAAGGCCAGGTTGGACAGGGCTTGGAGCAACCTGGGATGGTGGAAGGTGTCCCTGCCCATGGCAGGGGGTGGGACTGGTTGATCTTTAAGGTCCCTTCCACCCAGACCATTCCAGGACCTGGGAGCTGCCCAGATGGACAGTGTTTATCCTGTGTAACCTCCTGTGGTCTGGTTTGGAAACGCAAGATTTTCTGGGTGCAACTCCCACACTCACACCTGTGAGCAGGAGCAAGCTCAGCCAAGCCCAGGTTCACTGGGGATTAACTTGTTGGACCTAATACAGGCCCACAGCAGGGATAAACCCTCTTTTTGGTGTTCTTTCCTTCATCTGTATGAAGGAATGTCAGAATCCCAGGATGGTTCAGGTTGGAAGGGACTTGAAGCCCATCCAGTCCCACCCCCTGCCATGGGCAGGGACACCTTCCACTAGCCCAGATTGCTCCCTGTCCAGCCTGGCCTTGGACACTTGCAGGGATCCAGGGGCAGCCACAGCTTCTCTGGGCAACCTGTGCCAGGGCCTCCCCACCCTCACAGTAAACTAGAAACAGTGAACTGAGCTTCAAATCAAAGCCTGCTCTTATTTGAGGATCAGGATCACTAAGCCAGGCTTGGACATTACAGCAGGGCCCAGGGCTGTGTCTCATCCTGCTGGAACATTTGCTGCCTGTGCTCAAGGTGGGTTTGGTGTTGTCTCCTCACTTAGAAGTTTTTCTGTCAGAACTCCTCTCAGTTGCTCAGAACAGGAGTCGTGTTTGATATAAAAGTTTTCAAGACCATTGATATAAGTTTTCAAGAACATCTGTCATCTGTTCTTCAGTTGTTGGCACAAATAATTTGATTTTTTTTCCCTTTTTTTTCATTTAACATGCTGTTCTTTGGGATTCTGATTAAGCACAAATTATCCTGCCATCAAATCGAGCCGTTTTAGTGCAAAATTAGTGCAAAAATAAAGCCCATTAGAAGGGAATGTTGCCACAGGGACTGATGAGTGGAAAATGGAGATATTGGACAGGCAGCCTGGGACTTTTTGGAGCTGGATAAATCCAGTTCTAGCATGTGGGGGGAGAAGCCAATCGTTATTTTTTGCTGGCCTGGATTTATCTGTGGTGTTTTCATGTGAATTGGGCTCGAATACGTGTGGTTTTTTTAAAGAGCCCCGGGGGTGTTTGGGATGTGGAGAAAAGAGGGAGGATGATCAAATTAAAAGTGAAGCTGTAACATAAAGTGAATAAATGTTAGGATTGGGTGACACACTCATAAAAAAGTGCTGGTAATTCATCAGGACATGATCCATACAGATGTTTTCCCCAGCTCTCCTGAGGAGCAGTTAGAGGATCCCTGGAGTGTGGTTCACTGCAGGCTGCCGAGTTTTCCTCTTTTATTTGGTCATTTATATTTACTGGATTGCTGAGTCTTTCTTCTTTTACAAGGCAGAGGAGACTCCCTTGTAGGGTACACAAAATACCTGTTTTGCAAAGGTGCCAGACGTGCCTGATGGATTCAGCTTTAATCAAAGCCAAATGTAGAGTTTGGCTACAAGTTTTACTGATCAAAAGGGTTGTTAAGACTTAGAACAGCCCAGGGCAAGGGTGGATCTCCATCCCTGGAGGGATTTAAAAGCCCTGTGGATGTGGCACTTGGGGACATGGGTTAGTGGTGGCCTTGGCAGTGCTGGGGATGGTTGGACTCCGATCTTAGGGGGCTTTTCCCACCTCAGTGATCCCGTGATTCCATGACATGGACACCAAGACTTGCTGGCACTTTTTCCTGCAGCACATGTTGCCTTTCCCTGGGCCAGCTGGCTGCTCCTCAGGGGGCCTTTCAGGATGAAACATGCTGGGAGAAATAAATAATTATTATTATTGTGCAGCTACAGTGGCTGTGAATGTTTAATTTATACGTTCCAGACTGTGGCCAAGCTCCATGCGAGGAACAAGATTTAAAAAAAAAAAAAAGGAGTAATTATATTCTATAATGGCTGGAATTGTTCTCTGCAGTCTTCTCTAAGTTTTAGAAGTGTCTTTTTTATAAGTTATATTTGTAAGTTTGTCGAGGATAAATCTGGATTGGTGAGAAATCTTGGAATAGGAGCTTAATGTGTCCTTTGGGAATGCATCAGGTCAAGTCTGATGGCCTTGAGCCTTCACAAAGAGGAGGCAACTCCGACCTGCACCTGAGTATTCCTGGGACTGGGGCTTTTCCTACTTGAATTAATCATCATGGAAAAACTGTTTCTTTATTTATCTATTTGATTACGGAATAGTTTGCAGAGTGAAACTTTGGATGTAGATTTTTCCAGGTGATAGACATCAGAATAAATATCTGAAGAAGCGAAAACAAAACATATTTTGACTTAATTTTTCTGCCAAAACACCTCAAAACTGATCAGCTTGATGTGAATTTTGCTGCTTGAATTTGACACTGACTGCTGTGTTTAATGACTGTTTTTGGGCTATAATGTGGAGAGAATGGAAGAATCTGTTGGGAAACTCAAACTACATTGCAAATCTTATCTAGATGGAATAAAATCATCCAACCTGACATAGCAGGAAATGCAGAGATATCACCTCAGGATGTGGGATTGAACTGAGGGATTTCTCACTGTGGCATCTTGTTTCGAGTTGGTGGATTCAAGTGATAAGAAATTGCTCTGTGTTCCCTAAATAGCTGCATTACCTATTCCCTCCTTTTGTTCTGCCCTGTTTTTAAGATCACAGGCTCTTCACAATATAGAAAACTAATAATAGCTGGGTTTTGGTCACATTTGTGTGGCCTCTCCCTCATAAAAAATGGTGTCACTCGATTTTCTACCAGAACTATTTAACTCTCAAATGAAGACTGATCCTCTCTCTCTGAACTTCCCTTCTGGGGAGCAGCAAAATCTGCTTCTCAAACAGGGGGGAAAACTGCACAACAAACTTTATTTGATGCCAAACCCAGCAGGATGACATCGTGGATCACTTTAATAATTTTAATTTTGCGATGCTAACGCGTCTTTTGTCTCTTCCTTGCTTTTTATGTGGTGGGAGAGTTGGAACTGAAGGGGAGCAGATATTAGAATTACAAGGGCAATCATGCTTCATAATCACCAGCCAGCAGAGGCCTTTATTTCAGCAATGAGAAGGAAATATTCAGGACAGTGGCATTAATTTTTTTTTTTTTGCTTTGTTAGGTCCAAATTAACCAATTATGGTCATGGGATAAAGTGAAAATCCCAGCTGGAGCACAGAAGCTTTTGCTGCACCCCAGGTGATGGTTTCTAAGCTCAGGGTAGGATTCTTAAAGATATTTAGGCTCCTTGCATCTGAAAACACCTGGAATTGGGCACCTATTACGGATTTTTTGATGTATTTGGCTTGCAAGAATTTCTTGATCTACTTGAGTAGAAGAAAACTTGATGCAAATCCACCTGCTCTTAGTACAACAGAGATTTCTAAGGAAAGAAGTACGACTGTTTAAATCAGAATTCCCATCCAGTGATGGAACTGTTTTCTCAGGAGTGTAGGATTTGTTGGGTTTTGGCTTTATTTTTTTTTTCCCTGCTCAGCTTGGAACAAATGCAGATGGGGCAAAGTGTGGTTGTTTCTGCCAGGGGTCGTGTGGATCCTTCCCACGTGACACAACTGAAGAGCAAGGAGAGGCTGAAAATGGGACAGGGGAGGGATGAGGGGTGGCCTCGTGGCAGACTTTGTCCTCCCTGGTTTTAGGAGCCAATTGCAAGATGGGATTGTATTTTATATATGTAATTTTATATTTTATCTTGTATCACTTGGAAACCAGTCTGGGTGGTGCATTTTTATTTTTATTTCTTCTTTTACTTGAGTCGTGTTCTTGGACTGCTTGGATACCTTTTTTTTTTTTTTTTCTCCCCTTCATTTATTTTTCTGGACTTGGTTCAAAAGGCATTTGCAGAACTTAATGAGACAATTTGCAATTTATCTTGGTGGTTTTTTTTCTTTTTTTATCTTTTGGGGGTGATCCAAAACCATTTGAAGGCAATAGAATGGTCTCATTGACTCTGAAGAGCTCTGGGTGAGGCCCTAGATGAGAATTGTTGTTGGTCTATTGGCAATTAGGTGATGTCTCCATATGTGAAATGATAAAATCCAAGTATAAATGTTATAGCTCAGAGTGTTTTATTGCTGCTTTGCTGTTCTGTTTTCCAGCAGTTAAGCTGGCCTTGGATGTGGGTGGGGCAGAGCAGTGGTTGGGCCCAGGAACCACTTTAAAAACCACTTTAAAATAATCAGAGATGACTGGGAAGATAAAAACTGGTCCCCTCCAAAAAAAAAAAATAAAAAAAAATAAAAAGGGAAGATAAAATCCAGATTTATTATTCCAACAGGGATGTTTGGCAAGACTCCTTTTCAGTCATTCTGGGTCGTAAGGAAGTTGCATCCACAGGCACAGGTGGAGTTAGTCCTGCCTTGGGACTGGAGGTGGGCTGGGTGACCTCTTGGTAAGTCTCCCAGCTCCATTTTGGGGGCTGTTGATTGAGGTTTTTTTGGCTTTTTTGGCCCCTACAGAGTGAAAACTCCTAATGGCACGTTAATTCTGCATTAGGATACTGTTGTGATGCCAGAGGAGAGGGGACATTTAAATGTGAGGGAAGCAAGTGAGATAAAAGAAGAGCTGAGTGGAGAATAGGAATTGGTAAACAAGGCTCAATGTCACCCCTGGAATTTGCTGCCTGCTGAAGGTGAGGAGGGAAATGTGGATTTGTGGCTGTGCCAATATTAGCATTCCCATTTTTTATCTAAACAAAGTAATTGAGATGTGGGGATCTTATGTCTACACTTGGGCTTCTTTAATTATAGAATCCCAGGCTGATTTGGCTTGGGAAGGACCTTGGAGATCTCATTCCACCTCCACCTTCCACAAGACCAAGTCGCCCAAAGCTCCATCCAACCTGCTCTTCAAAGGCAGGCTGTCCAAATTTCCAGTCAGAACAGAAAGATCTAGAGCTCTGTCCTTTCAAAGTCATCCTTGTCCAGAAGATCCTTTTATCTCAGAAGTATTATTATTTAAGGAATTTTAAAAAAAAGTGATCAGGAAGGCCTGAATATCCCTTTATCTTTTTTTTTTCTTAGACTACCAGCAAAGATAATGGTAAATAATCATGTTTTTTAAAAAAAGTCCAGTAGAATGAAGCCACCAAGTTTCCTGAAGGTATTAATCCTGACAGGGGCTGGGCAACCACGAGGAACAATCTTCAGAAGCCTCTGTGTTGTTTTATTTCTGTTTAACTGAGTCATAAGGTGACAATTGGTCTTTTATTAATGGCAACTCGAGCTAATCCCCTAGTTTTTATTTTATTTTTTTTTTAATTTAGAAAAATGGAATTTATTCCCTTCCAACTCAGAATATTCTGTGACTGTAACTTTATTTTGGGGTGAATCCATGGCAGCTTGGTTATCTTTCACTTAATAAGTGCAAACCTTAAGTTTCTCAGAAACACAAGGAAGTTACTCTCCTGATTTAGTTGTTTTTTTTTCTTCTCCCAAAGCAGCATCCAGTTGCTGACTAATATCTGGCTCTGCTTCAGATTGCTTTGGTGGGAAGTGTGAATTCCTTATGGCACCTCGGGGGGGATGGTTAATGGCTTTATCAGATAATTACAGTGCTGGAAACAATGTGTGATGTGTGTTGTGTCGTGGGGATTTGGGATGCACCCCCATCTCCCAGGGCTCTCAGCGTTTATATCTTCTCTTCTCTCATCCATTTCAAACAGCAAAAGATGAGCTGGAACAGATGGTTCTGCCTTGTCCCTTTTGTCCCAGACCAAATCCCAGACCTGCTTGTCGTTCCCTGTCATTCTGAGGGAAGCTCTGTGCTACAAGCTCTGGTTGCCTCTTCTCCAACACTTAGGAAAGGTCATAGATGCCTTTTCCAGGGACATTTTATGGGATAAGAGACTCCTCTGCCTCTTCCAGGGACATTTTACGGGATAAGAGACTCCTCTGCCTCTTCCAGGGACATTTTNCAGGGACATTTTATGGGATAAGAGACTCCTCTGCCTCTTCCAGGGACATTTTATGGGATAAGAGACTCCTCTGCCTCTTCCAGGGACATTTTATGAGATAAGAGACTCCTCTGCCTCTTCCAGGGACATTTTATGGGATAAGAGACTCCTCTGCCTCTTCCAGGGACATTTTATGAGATAAGAGACTCCTTTGCCACTTCCAGGGACATTTTACAGGTTAAAGGACTCCTCTGCCTCTTCCAGGGACATTTTACAGGATAAGGGACTCCTCTGCCCCCTCCAGCGAGGGAATTCAGAGTGGTGGATGGCACAGCTGCACCCAGGGAAGGCTTTGGGGTAACCTGCACCCTTGGTGGTGGATAAACGGTCATGATCCTCTTTGTCCACACATCCAAGTGAAGATTTTGTCACTTGGGCTTGGGATGTGAAAGGCAGGGCCGATGAGCAGCCCCAGGGACAGTGTGTCATTCCTGGCTGGCTGAGGGAAGGCTGAGTCACAGTTCCTAAATAAGCCAGCAGTTCATATTAACAACGAGCAGGGTCATGAGCAGCAGGGAAGAAATGGAGTCTGAAGAGGACTCATGTTGTCTCTTAACCCCTCAGGGCTGGTAACAGAGATCATTACAAGATTAACTGCTCTTTATTCCAGTGCCTCGATATCCAGCCTTAAATTTAATGTTCAGCTGAAGTGGAACCTTCAGTCTCTGAGGACTGGACAACTTCCCTCACAGGAAGCAGGAAGAAGTGGACAAGGACCTTTATCCATCCTCTACAGGCACTCCTTGCTCTGTGTGACCCTTCTATGGCACTGAGGCAGTTGGGAGGGGTTTGTGCCCTTAAACCCAGCTTCTAAGGCAGGTTCTTGTGTGCTGTGCTTCGTGTCCTGTTCCTTATTTTGGCCAGATCAAATATATCTGAGAACAGAAAGTGATACTAATAGAGTGTTTGTGCACTTAGAAATACAAACTGATGTATTTGCAGAGCTGGGAGATTGAGTAAAACTCAGATGAGAGAGATATAAAATTCTCTTCCATCATCAAAGTAGCAGCATCAAGTCATGACCTCTCTGTGTTCAGACACACCACGAGCCAGAAGCAGAATTTAAATGTGACTGGCCTCCTTGTTAGCTTTAAAAAAAATGAAAAAAATTACTTTTCCCAGCTTTCCAGACTCGCTGCACCCAACCCTGTGCTGAAACATGGATGCAGCAATTGCCTTTCAGGGATTTTTGCCTTTCACCTCCCAGTTTTACCAGTGTGCAGGACCCCAGTACCTTTTGAGATGCACCCAAAGGGATGTCCTTCCTTGTAAACCCTCCTCAGTGCCATCATCATCCCCCTGAACCTGCACCAGGACACTTTCTCCGGAGAAATATTTCAGATTTCATCCAGAGATAATCAGAACATCTGCAGAGAGTTGGTGTCGAGCCACTGGGAGATGTGATTTAAAACTAGGAACTGCTTTTTTTTTCTGGTGGCAACTGAGTTTTACCTTCTTGGCAGACTCTCCCAGGACTTTGTGTGACCTCTCTGCTGGGAGTTTCAAGTGCCAATTGTCTCTAAACCTGCACTTGAACACGTCCCTTGACGTGGACATGATGAGCCACACACTGTCCCATCACTGTCTGAACATTTCACATCAGGTTACTCAGACCATGAGCTTGACAGAGGACAAAAGACAAGGTTTTCATGGTGTAGACAGTAATTTCCTACTAAATGTATGATTTATTTTAGTAAAGTCAGGCTTTATTATTTATATAACAGCCAAGCTTGGAAAAATGAAAAAATTCTGATATTTTTACGCCTTCCACGAAGTTACTTCATGAATTCAGGTGAGGGGTTTTACTGCAGCACAAGACATGGCTGTGCAATGATTATAATGCAAGATAAATATTCCCAAGCTGTTTGCACATGAGGAAGTTTGGAAATCAATTGTTCTCATATGATATCATTTTCTTAGGCCTGGATCCTTCCTGTTCATTAGTCACATTTTTACATATGTATAAAAATGCATCTAAAAAATAATGCGGCTCTCTGATCTTTCAGTCAATCCTCGCAGCTGTATAATGATTTAATTTTTTGATCCATCCAACTAGACTTAACAGCTAATTTCTGCTCTGAAAGCATCCTAACTAAAGTCCTCCTGCTCTCCTGCAAGCTCATCAGAAAAGAAAGTGGCCCACACCACCCTTCCTGTGCGTGAAGCACCTCAAGGTGAGGGTTTTTTCTTTCTTTAAGGAATATCTTTGTTTAGGTCTCTGTCCTACCCCAAAACGTTTCGTGAAGTTAAGTGTTTTTATAAAATCCGGGAGATAAATCAAATTTAGAATGGCAGTGACTGCTGTGACCTTTCATTCTGGATGGTTCGACTTCCAGTCTTGGTGTTTTAAAAAGCTCGGAGTTATTTTCCTTGGCGGAGGACGAGTCGCACGTCGTCAAATATCGAATAGATTTGCTGCTTATGCAAAAGAGTCCTTTAGCCCAGCGAGATGGAGGAGATTAAAGCAAGCAGGGCTGCATCCCTAAATTTAATTGTTTTCCTGGGAGATGCCGTGCAGCCTGGCTGGAGATTGACACCGTGTCAAATCCGCTTCTCTAAAATTGCACTCAAACGAGTCGCCCTCTAAATACGTCCCCGGAAAACGGCGGCGGCTGATGAAATTAGGGAATTAAATTTCTGAGAAAGCATTATCCGAGCACGAGGAAGCCCTTTCAGGGCTGTATCTGTGTGTATGAACATTAAATTAAGCGGTCTCCTCCTCCCCAGAGCTCCAGGAAGAGCCGGTGGTGTGTCTTCTGCTCCCTCTGGAGGGAGCTGCATTCTCTCTGCCTGTTTGCTCTCCTCTCCATCACCCAGCTCGTGGGAGAAAGAGGATCAACAGCAAATTGACAAATCAGGGAGGACATTGTTTACTCAGGTAGAATTAGAGCTGTGTCACAGGTCTAGAAATACACTCCTGGAAAGGTGGTGGCTTGGGGGCAGCCACTGCCTGACGGCGTTAACGGGGATGGGAGTTGATGATGGCTTGGAGTCAAGAGCCAATAAATCCTTCTGGGCTCAGGACAGCCTTGTTTTACCCTCAGTCCTTATCAGCCTGGACACCACGAGGAGATGTACTGCTTGGGTAAGTATCAGATAGAGATTAAACACCATGGTTCCCTTATCGACTCCAACGCTGAGCTCCAGCCGCCAAGAGCTCCATCCTCACGCCACCCAGCAAGGGCAAGCCCAGCACTGCAGTTTAATACATAAACCAGGATTAAAAAATGTAATAAAATGTTAGAACTCCTTGAAAATGCTCCTTTTCCCCTGCCCTGTCTCCTGGTGTGGAGGAGATCACGTGAAAATCTCAGTTTAAGCAATAAATGAAAATATGTGTGTCAGGGCTGGCAAAACCAGGAATTGGGGCTTCTCAAAGCTTTAGAAGTAGAAAGGAAATATTTTTTTTCCTCCCTTGTCATTGCTGGTTGGTTGATTAAACTTTCTGAAGCTTGGTAAGTGTACAAAAATGGACATTTTAAGTTCTTGCTGTCGGCTCATTGAAATGTGCAGTATCCAAAAATACAGATTGGGAAATGCTCCTGATAGATAATAATCAGCTGCAACAGACTAGGAGGGGTCCTAATTTTGGGCATTGGTGTTTGTGTGGGAATGATTTCTAAGGGTAACAATATCTTGGAGAAACCATTTGAACATATTTCTCCAGCTAGGGGTCACTTCTTATTTTTTTTTTTTTTTTTTCCCCTCTCACTACTCTCTTTTCTGAAAAATTTGACTTAGATTTGGGGTTTTCGAGGCTGGAAAACGTAGGGAGACCATAATATGATTTCATTTTTCCACGTGAGAGACTTGCTGTGTCTCAGCAGCTTGTTTGGGATGCAATTTAATTTATTCCTACCAACGTATCTGGTAGTTGGTGGGTATAAACTAGTTGTGTGCCCTTCAGAACATATGTCCAAAGGGCATTTCTGAGGAGCATTTCTTTCCTGCAAGTGCTGCCAATTAGCTTTAGGATCAAGGAAATGAGTGACAACCTGGAGAATGTTGTGTCTGAGGCAGATCTGGCTGTGCTTTAAACAAAATGCAAAGAGGCAGTAATTAAAATTTAGCAGCAAAAAGTGGAACTGGCTTGATGTGGTGCTGTCAGTGAAACCCAAAGCTCAGGACTTAAGGGTGGCTTTTGACAGGGTTTTCATCGAGTGGAATGTTCATGGACAACAGATTTTCATTTCTCAGTGATTGCCCAAAACCAATTCACAGAAATGAGATATTGATGGTCTAAAATAAATACACAGGTAGCCTAAAAGATGTTTTTATTGATGAAAACCAATTTTTTTCTATTTTTACAGTTAGAGAAGAACTGTATTTTTGACCAATATAAATTACTGAAGTCAGTGATACTGTGCTGGAGAGATGCACTTCCCTTCTATGGGAGAGTTGGAGCTCTTGACCAAGAATCTTAAAAGTAAAATGAAGTTTTCAGACCTCTAAGGTTTCCAAAGGATACTTTAGGCTCTAGTTTAATGCTCTGTAGGTGTTGGTGGTGGCCTTGCTGCCAAGAGTCACCTAAATATGTCAAAGCTTGAGAAAGCTCCTGCTCCCAGGAGGTGGGATCCTCTCACCTGGTCCCCAAAATGGTCCTTTTTGTCTTATTTTTTTTGCAAGATACACTGAAAAATCGTGTAAAAAGTGGATTTCAGAGCAGCTGCTGAAGGTTGAGTGTCCTAAACAGGTTTGGTGTTCCCTCAGCACTCACACAACTCCCTCAGACACAATGAGAGTTTGTGTGGAGAAAAACCTGCTGCTTTTAATTGCTTTAAAAAGGATTTTATTTCATCCATTAAGATGAAAAATCTCCCGTAACAGCAGCATATAAAAATGGTTTTATGCTTCTCTTTTGAGCTTTCCCTTAAACTATGGTGCTAAAAACCCCATAAAGGGGTGCTACAAACCCCACGTTTTTTGGTGGAAGATATTTAATCTTGCACAGAGTAAGAACTGAAAAAAAACAATCATGTATCTTTAAATAGGTTACTATTGTTTTAATTAAAATTATTTAGGCTTGAAATGTTCTGTTGCAAACAGAGGGAAGTTTGTTATTTTAACTATTTCAATAACCTGGGAAAAAAATTGAGATTCAAGTGGCTAATATGGTGCTTCATTCCATATTAGCTGATGGTTCTTACCATGAAGAGTGAGTTCTCTCTTAGCAAAATGCCTTTTCTCTTCTGCTGGGCAATTTAAAATTAAAGGTTGACAGGCCATGCTAATGAAATAAAGCAATAAACATTTTTTGACAGGTGCAAAATACAGCCCTTGCTCGATAAGATGATATTGGGGGAAAATTTTGCTTGGTAAATCTAATTTGTGTCAGTTCAATATTGGCTCGAGCATCTCGTTCTAATTTATTGAAAGCACCAGCAAAAGGCTCTCTCACTGTTTGTTAAGCACAAAGCAGGCAATCTGTAAGGAGGAACTTCATGAAATTTTAATTTTCTGAGTCCAAAAAAAAAAAAAATAAAAAAATAAAAAGACGATCCAGGTAAGAAAAGCAGCGTTGTCACTCCTTTTATCAATGTGGGAAGATGTTGGGTTTAGGAGGCTTCAGCTTCTCTCCAGGTGGCTGAAACTGCAACCTCAGATGGTGAAAACATTTCATTTACCGTAAGATAAGTGGAAAACTCTCTGAAATAAAATAATTTGATGGGTATTTTTTTAGCTCTTGCTCATTTTTGCTGTGTTTTCACTCTTTTTAGTGAAAACATGCTGATATTCCAGCCCATTTCCAGGCCACTCTTGCAGAGATTTTTGTGGATTGACAGTGAAATGCTGAAAAGTTGGAATGAGGTGACCTTTAAAGTCCCTTCCAACCCAAACCATCCTGGGATTCCATGATCCTCCAGGCCAGTGTTTGTCTCTACCAGTTTCCCCAGTGAAGCTGGTTGAGACTGGGATGAACTTCCCTCTATTTTTTTTAATATTGGAGTTAATTTAAATTCCTGCATTTCCACTTTGGCCAGGTCAGCAAATGAACACATCAGACATTTTAAATGTACATTTAATTCCGTGTTTTTAATGGACCTCACTTCTCCTAAGGGTGGTCTTTGCTCACTGTTTTATTTGTATTTATGAATTTCTGATTGAATTTCTTGAATTTATACATTTATGATTGAATTCCAACTATCACAGCTTTGTTGTGTTTCCCATTGTGGTTTATTTTTGAGGGGAATGTGTAATGAACATGAGTGAAAACCAAAACCAATCCTTTCTCCCAAGGCCTTGGCTCTTGGATTTCAGAAAAAAGGTGATAATTGGTGGTCAGAGATCTTTAGTGTCTTTTTGGGGGTTTGGAAATACTGCAAACATTTTTACTTTGCCCTCTGACTTGTAGAAATTTTAATGTTTTACGTTCTTTACGAACGCTCAGCTCGTGATTTAATTGGGATAAATAAATACAGATTAATCTGGCTGCTAATTAAAGATGGTTAACAAGATACTGGGTTTATTATGTGCTGTCCCCTGTGGTTTCTAATAATTCTTTATTGGCTAGTGCACAAAGCTGAAAGATTTTGGGAATTTGCTTAATTGATGACAGTCCTTAAATGATGATGTGCTTTCCAGCCGTGGTGCTGGCTCAGCAGAATTTGGGGTGTGAATCCTCCAGCTTTGCTGCTGGAAGGCTGAAGGATTTCCCAGGTTTAAATCAAACCCATATTACTGGAATCAGCAGGGTTATATCTAATTAAAAACGAGGGTTTCTTGGGATTAGTGGTTTAAATTCCCTTTGCACTGCAGCAGGTGAGAGCTGAGGGCGAGGATGGATCATTAACACTGAGGGACAATGGTTCCTAAAGCTGGAAAACTGGGCCTCAAACCCACTTTCACCTCCAGCTGCCCCCAAAATTTGCTCTGAAGGGTTGAAGAGATGCAGCCTGAAACCTCAGCACTGTTGCCAGGCTGGGAATTGTCTGCCTGGCAAAGTTATGTGGAAAGATCTAAAATCCACGTAGGTTATTAAGCAATACTTCTGTTATGGCTTTTGGGTATTGGTTCTATTTACTTCTCAAACAATTTTTGGGGTTATTTTTATCTTTTTTCCCCCCTTTGAAATAAGCGTAAAGGGAATATTTCTCAATTTTATATGTGGCAAGCTCAACCAACCCCATAAAAACCTCTCCAAAAAGGAGACAAATCCATATGGCATATTTATAGTCAATTATTTTTCTGATTCTTCCTTTCTTCAACTCACAAGTTTTATGGGAGCTTCAGCTTTATCCATTTTACACTCCAGCAAGCTTTGCAAATAAATACTGATGGTTAAGAAGAGTTACTGATCTATTCTTAAGCCCAGCTTGATAGCAGCTGTAGTGCTGGTGCTGGCTGGATCACATTGATCTAGGCTGAATTAAAAGCTCATTCCTCGTGGGCTGCTCATTTGTACCTTTTAAACACGTAGTTATAAAACAGCCTCAACTTTAGCAGGTGTAAAAATAAGAATTGGCTGTATTTGTCAAGCTTGCTGGGACTTTCCTGTTAAAAATGGAGCCTGTGCTCAGTTGAACCTCACAGAGCTGCAACTGCAGTCACGAAATACAGACCAGACAACACTCGCAGGAGGCTATTTTGGGAAATGTTTTGCTTATTAAATTTCTACAGGATGGGGAAAGATTCTTCTCATCTTCTGCCAAAAAACCCCCTCTTGTTATTATGCAGGTTTTGCACTACAGAGGCGACCAGAACTGCAGAGTTTTATATCCATGTGCTCCAGTCTTATCAGCAAATAAAACTCTCTTGCTCTTTGGAGTTCTCGTTTCCAGCTGTATCCCTGTGATCTTTGGGTTAACTGGCATGGAGGCTTCATCCTCAGCAATTTTTTGACCCCAAATTGTGTAGCTTGAATAGCAGCTATGAGTGTTTCTGGCAGGAATCATTCCTAGCAGCAGAATATCTGCATGGAAGCTTGTTCTGTTTTAGTCCAGGAATTCAGGACAATAATTGTGGGTGAGTGTGATAAGGTGAGGATTAATATGGTTTTTTTTTCCTCTAGCCTGGTTAACTATATATTGTGTTTAGTACTTAAAACTCTTTGCACAGCTTCTGCACTTTTTATTTTTCAGGATGCCTTTGAATTAAAACAATGTGTTTTCCATCCCTGGAAGTGTCCAAGGCCAGGTTGGATAGAAGTTGGAGCAACCTGGTCTAGTGGGAGGTGTCCCTGCCCCTGGAAGGAGATGATCTTTAAGGTCCCTCCCAACCCAAACACTCAGTGATTTTAACGTGTTCAAATTCCAAAATGTGGAGAGCAGAAAACTTGGGAGCCTGCTGAGCTTAAATCAGAGGGAAAGGGGTTGGATGATGGGAAAGGGGAAGGTTGGGAAGGGTCAGACAGCACAGGAAACATAAACGGGGAAAATCAGCAGCAAAAATCTTGCCCCAATAGGAGTTAAAAGATGAAGATTTTGGAATCTTATTGCTCATTTCCTCGAACAGAATAACTGTGTGGGGAGTTCTCACTGGCAGCAGGATTTCATGCTCAGACCTTTATCAGGGATCCAGGCTCCCAGCCCTGATCATAATTATAATAATCCATTGAATTCCTTTCTTTTTGTTTACAGGGGTTTGGGTTGTTCAAGAAATTATTGAGGACTCCTACACAGAACACTAGGGTTTGGAGTTGTCCCTAAATTTCCAAGTAAAAAGGAAATGCTACTGGTGGATTTTTTGGTCTGTAATGATATTTTTTTAATAGAATCCTGTTGCTGTCCACACAAAGGGAAGATTTATTCCATGTGCCATTGAATAGTCCTTCCAGAGATCCAAGCAGGGCTCAAATCATGTAATTCCTGTTTCTTCATTATATATAAAAGTCCTCAAAAGCAATTCTAATTCTGCTGGGATTTTTTGGTTTTGTTTTTTGGGTTTTTTTTGCTTGTTTTGTTTTTTGTTGTTGTTGTTTTGTTTTTCCTGTTTTTGCTTTTTTGTTTTTTTGTTTTTTTTTTTAACTTTTGGTTAAGACAATAATTAAAATAATTAAAAAATTCGAGTGCCAGTGAGACACACACAACCACACGTGCAACTTTATAAATATTTTAATGCACTCATTTTTCCTGAGATAAAAATAAACAAATAATTATATATTTACAGGCAGAAAACTTAAAGCTGGTTTGTGGACAAAGGGCAGAAGTTACTTTTTGATGCACATACGAGGGGATTGTGTCTATTCTAAGAACATGAAAGTATAAATCTGAATGCCATGGTGATGGGAGACTTTATATAGTCTAAAATGACTATATAATCCTAAAATGCTAATTGCATTACTTTGAGTTTTCATGGGCTTGTGCAGGTATGTAATTTGGATTCAGCAGAGCAGATGGATCAAATTAGCAATGTCTTATTTGATAGAAATAACCTTAAATATCTCCCTATTTAAAAGCTGCCAGTGAGGAGCATCCACACGAGTTACCACTAACTTGGAAACAAGGAGCAGGATGACTTCAAGGTTTTTATCTTATTCATCTGGAGTAAAATTGTCTTATATTTTTAATAGCAGTTTTTTCTACTTCTCTTTTTTACTATTTTGTCCTTCTTCTCTGCCCTTTTAATCCACTTAAGTATCTTATACTAAGTGTGCTCTTAAAACAAGAGTAAATTTAAAGTATTACGTTTTTATCTTATTATAAAAATCTTAATGCTTGAATGTTTCTTGTGTGAGAGAAATTGCATTCAAAAACAGGAACCTAATTTTAATAGTTTTTCTTTTGTCGTATCTTTTTCACTGTTTATCTTAATTACCTTCTCTTGTCATATTGTGGCTGTTTTTGTATTGATTAATCACATCCAGAAACTTGGATTTGGACAAGAGGACCAGTGGACTTGATATGTCTATGAAAAAAGGGGAAATCCAGATGTGCTGAGCATATTCTCACTTAAATCTATAGCAGAAACATGGTTTAGATGAGAAATTCTTCAGGATTTCATTCACAATAATTTAATGCCTGTTTCTGCTTTCATGGCCTGCACGTGCAAAAGGAAATTTCCAATACAGAGGTGGAACTTTGCTAAACTTCTCATGAATTTTTTCACAATGTGTGATAGGGAGTATAATCTTCTTTAAATTCTGTATTTGACCACATCAACATCCTCTCTATGCTCTTATTTGTAAGTGGAAGGACTATTCCTTCCCACACATATTTGGGGATAATCACAGAAATTGTTTAAGAATTGTTTAAGAAAAAGAATATTCTCAAGATATGTTATCTTTTTTTTATCAATTATTTTTTAATGTGCTGTTGATAATTAATGGTTAATTAGTGATTAATGGAATAGTGAAGTAGAACACATTCTCCTCATTCAGGAGTTGATTGAACACAGGAATCTTAAGGACCAGGAATGTTTCTGGGTTTCTCACTTTGGTCTGGGAGTCTGGGCCACCTTCTCATTAAAATCTATGAAAAAAAAAATCACTGACTGGCCTTGAAATCTTTTCTCCAGGGGTTGAAGATGCCTTAGAAGGGGGAGACAATCCTAATCCAAGTGTTTTGTGCCCCAGCCCCCCCTGAATTGCCGTGTTCAATCACAAGGTGGCAGTTCTGTCTCACAGATAACTTCTATAACTCTCTCTTGCTTTTGGTCCAGCTCCCAAAAATGCCAGTCTGTGCCTCCTGGCTCCATCCACCTTTCTTTTTCCTATGAATAAACATTCTTTACATCCCTGAAAGAGGACCTCTTAACACAGCTACAGGTTTAATTCAGTGAATATACACAGACTACAAATAGCAGGGGGACTGTGAAGTCTCATTTTCTTTTCACACCATGAACTTTCATTAAAATGATTTAGGTCAGGGAGAGGCTAAAATTGCTGCTATTGGTATTTTTAAATGTTGGTTGGGGATGGATTTATCTTGTTTGAATTTTGTTATTTCTTTTATCAGCTTTATTCCAAGGTGATCACCTGCTTCCTGCACAGTCTGTGTGAATGATAAAGCTGTGAACTGCTTCAGTCAAGTTGGTGTATTCAAATAATTATATCATTTTATTTGTTGTAAAATTTTAACAGGATCTGAGTACAGGTCTAGAGTAACTTCTGGAATGAACTTTCACACTTGTCCAGGAATCAGGAGCAGGGATTACCACCTGGTACTGCATAGACTGCTCTGGGGAGTGTTTGCTCCTCTTGCCAGTTCTTTTGGAGCTGAAGATCTCGTGATAATTATGTGATCCCTTTTTGGCTTGTCTGTGGGATGATTTGCTTAATTTCTCACTTAAATCAGTTTGCTCTGGTTTTCCAGGATAGATTTTCTCTTGGAGTTGTTCTCTAGGACTGAACTTTGAGAGTAAGAGTCATTACTCCAAGGTTTTGTATGAATGATAAGCTGTGAACTGCTGGAGTCAGGTTAGTGTATTCAAATAATTGTATCATTTTATTTGCTCCAAGATTTTAACAGCATCTGAGTACAGGTGTAGAGTAACTTCTGGAATGAACTTTCACACTTTTCCAGGAATCAGGAGCAGGGATAACCACCTGCTGCTGCAGGAGCTGCTCTGAGGAGCGTTTACTCCCCTTCCCAATCCTTTAGGAGCTGAAAACCTCGTGATAATTGTGTGATCCCTTCTGGCTTTTCCTATCTGTGGGTTAATTTGCTTCATTTCTCACACCAATCACTTTGCTGTAGTTTTTTTTAATAGATTTTCCTTTGGAATTGTCTTCTAGGACTGAGCTTTGTGTGCTAATGAGCCACCTCGGGTGGTGTGGTCTCTTGTATCCCTCAGGATTTTCCTGCTTGGCCCAGCTGGGAGGCACTGGTGGTGCTGGTGCCCTCAGGTTCCTTTGGATGCTTCCAAAACCAAACCCTGGTGTGACATCAGAGCCCTGAATTTGTATTTGCTCCTAAGCACAGCTGTAAAGTCATGTCAGTGGTTTCTCGGTGCCTCTGGGGTGCAGTGGCTGCCATGTCTCTGATTTGTCAGCTCTGCTCCCTCTGCTAAATCCAAGGAATTGACGTTTCAATTGGTTTAGGGCTTGGTTAAGTTCAATTCTCCCTGGTGATGCCAAGATCAACATTTGATTAGATCATGAGGAATGAAGGATCCAGACAGCAAAGTGAGCAGGTTTGTTTGTTCTCCTGGAGAATTTCCATGTATTGCTTTTCCTTCTCTGTCTAAAATCCTGTCCCAGAGTGGATCTGCACCTAAAAGGCTCCAAATTGCTTCAGTAGACCGAGGTATTTTAGCCCAGTTTAAAGGAGATTTGCTTAAAGAATTTATTTAATCTGTTCTTTACTTTTGAAAAATGACTTATAAAACTGCAGTGCTTTGATAAGTTGAAGTCATTGTTTGTTTCTTTTTATTTTACCTCTCATCTTGGGCCTTTTTAATCCTTATCCCAGTATTTGAATAACTGGTGTGTGTTTTGGCACCCCTATCCCAGGATTTGAACAACTACTGCGTGTGCACAGTTCACTTATGAAATTGGTGCCACAGAGAGATGCAAATCGTGAAAACAAAAGCAGAATTATTGTTGTTGCTCTTGGATGCCCCTGAAAATATCAGCAAATCTGAAATATATGTTAACTGACCTTATTAATACATGAAAAAAGCGCAGATTTTTCAACCCTGCACCAAATTTCCATTGATTTTTAGATCACTTGCTTTTATGAGGTTTTATTGTTTGTTTGTTTTTAACATAGAATTGGGTAAAGATTAATTTATTTCCTCAAAACCTTATTGCTGCCATGAAAAGGTTGCATCCCAACCTCTTTTATTTTTTTTTAAAGTCATGAATCTGAACAAATAAATAACAAGATATCCTTTGTTATTCTGGCATCTCATTCAATTACCAAGGGGACTTTATTTTCCTGATTTGTGTTGTTGCTTTGGTTTCTTTCTCGTAGTCGCCTTGAAATGTGGATAAAAACTGGAAATAATGATGACAATAATAATGATAATGTGTCACATCTCTGCAAAGCAAATGTCAGTTGTGGTCCAGCTCCTCTGTGATCCAACATATGCTTTGCTCGGTGTTTTCCAAGGCTGATTGTCAGGCTGGAGACACTTGGAATAAATAACTGGTAAGGAATATAATTGTGCCATATGGTTTTAAACGTTGTGGAGAAGTTTGTGAGTTTGAAATCCTCACTGTTTTCTGTTTGGCTCCCAGCATATGGTGGTGGTGACCTTCTGCCATAAAGGACAGGCAGGTTAATGCCAAATATATTCCCCATATGTTTGTTCCTGTTGCTGTCACACGAGGGTTAGCTGGGAGGATAACACCCAGATACAGAAATAGCAACATCTATATTTTTTTCCCCATGGAAAAACTGCTGTTCAAACATTAAGGAAGAAGAACTACTTGTGATTCTTTCATGGAATGGGTCAGGTTGGGAGGGAACTTAAAGCCCACCCAGTTTCACCCTCTGCCATTGGCAGGGGCACCTTCCACTAGCCCAGGGTGCTCCAACCTGGCCTTGGACACTTCCAGGGCTGGGGCAGCCACAGCTTCTCTGGGCAACCTGTGCCAGGGCCTCACACCCTCACAGCCAGGAATTCCTTCCCAATATCCCACCTAACCCTGCCCTCTGGCAGTGGGATGCCATTCCCCTTGTCCTGGCACTCCATCCCTTGTCCAAAGTTCCTCTCCAGCCACCTCCTAGATCATCTTTAGGTACTGGATGGCACTTAGATGCTTTTGTAATAAACCCCAAGGAGGAAAAGGAATCTTTATTTAATTAGAATAAGAATGTCAAGAATGTGCAATAAGTTGTACTTTGTCCATGGGTTTTGGTGCAAGAAAATGAACCCAAAGTGTTAATACAAGATATAAAGGTTGTTTGGTTGTTTTTTTTTTCCCTGCATTGCTGTTTCCCTGGCCTTGAACACTTCCAGGGATGGGGCAGTTACAGCTGCTCTGGGCAACCTGGGCCAGGGCCTCCCCACCCTCCCAGCCAGGAATTCCTTCCCAATATCCCATCTAACCCTACTCCCTGTCACTTTGAAGCCATTCCCCCTTATCCTGTCACTCCATCCCTTCTAAACACTCTCTCTCCATCTTTCCTGGCAGCCCCTTCAGGTCCTGCAAGGCCCCACTCACGTCACCCCAAAGCTTCTCTGCTCCAGCCTGAACAATCCCAACACCCAAACATCACACAGCCCAAAAACCTCTTGTGAAGGGGGGTCATTTTACTCTTTCATTACTACAAGAAGTGAATAGAAGCAGATGGCATCAGTCCAAATCCAGCCTGACGGGAAATCAAGAACTGGGGGTTTAATCCACTTGCTCACATTCCTTCATCCACCTGCCCTGAGACCTGAACTGAGCTTCCAGCCAAGGGTTTTAGGCAGCCCATTGCAGATTTCTCCTCTTTTCCCCACTGTTCTCTAGCATGTTTTCCACAAACACAAATCAACTTGGTGTGTCCATGTACCTGTGCACAAATATACAAATTTCCATGTGAACATAGAGATGAGAGAGTCAAGATTAACTGCTGGTAATAAGTTCAAAATTCAAACATTTCATTTGGACATTGTGGACATTTTGAGATGGAAAACTTTATGAGGAAAACGATAAATCTTTCCAGCTTGAATTAAATCAAAATTTACCTTTCTCTTTCCCAGGCTGAACAATCCCAACTCCCTCAACCTTTTCCTCACAGCAGAGCTGCTCCATCCCTCTGATATCCTGGTGTCCCTTTCCTCTCCATATTCTGTATAATGCATTACTGCAGCGTAAAAATAATGTTTCCCCCTCTACATTTATTGCAGAAATGATGAATTGTGTTTTCCAGCTTTCCCTAAGCAGAAGTTGCCTTGGAAAATGAGCATTTGAAAGCCTGGTGTGAGGTAGACCCTGTCAGTGCACATTAACGACGGGCTCTACTGTTTGATGGAATTATCTTGGTTTGTAACATTCCTGGCTCATAACAATCATTTTAGTGCTGATAATATTTATGTTGGAGCTAAACATCAGAGTGCTGTGGCTAAAATGATTTTTATTAATAATATAATAGATCACTAATGGCAATTGTGCTTGAGAGGAACACGGCCCTACTGTAAATGAGCTCTCCTTCCATCTCGGTGCTGATGGGCCCATTTTTAAAATTGCTTGTTTTATTACAGGGAATAACGAGTAAATATGTAATGAGAACACACACAGGCACCTTGTGAGAAGTGTTACAGTGTGATAATGGGCTCAAACTCAGTTATGTGCAGCAATTCCCTGTGTTTTGTCCCCCTCAGCCAGAGCTGAGGGCGGTTTGTGGGGCAGAGAAGGTGGTTTTCTCACCTGCAGCAATTTTTAAGCTAATAATCTCCTCATCCTGGGATATTATCTGGATTATTTAATTAGTCTGAATAATGTCTTTGCAGGAATAATCCAGGGAGTCTGAGTTATGGCAGTGCTGTGGGGCTGGAGGGTTATCACTATTTCTAATTTCCAATTTTAGAGCTTCCTTGGAGCTTGTGATCTTCTCACCTCTGTTCATGTACCTCATATTTGGGGAAAAAACCCCAAACAACTCCCCCCAAAACCTCAGAGAACCCCCCAAAGGACATGAGCTTATGAGAAACCTCCCCATACACAAACATTTAGTATTAAATGTTTGTAAGATTAGACTTTAATTTTTTAGCCAGGAAAAGTATTTTGAATGTTACAATATAAATGTTATTGATGTTATTGATGTTAGTGTGATGTTATTGATTATTTGTCTTTAGAGAAGGTCCTGGTTTATAATCCAGGAGAAACTGGAGAGGAAGAAGTTTGTACTGGTGTGACTTGATTTCTTAAAAACTCTGCAAAGGGAAGGATTTAAGAAGAGAAGCCACGAGAAAATTCAGATATATAAAATAAATATATCTTATCTATAGCTCTTGATTTATATAAATGTCCTGCCCATGGCAGGGGGGTTGGAATTAAAGGATCTTTAAGGTCCCTTCCAACCCAAACCTTTCCCTGATTCTATGATATACATAAATATATATGTATATATAAAATAGAAGGACTTATGCAGGAGTTTTCCATGTCTTCTCATGGACTATTTTATCCATAGATCCATCTAAACCCCTTATTTCTTGTGAACTGTATGATTTTATTGATTATCATCCTTCAGGACCTGTTGAATCCCCAGCTTAAACCTGGGGCTCCGTTCTTGCCTTGCAAAGATTTCCACCACCTCCAAAAAAAAAAAATATCCAAAAAAGGCCTCACAGAAGATGTTTTTATGGGTTTTGAGCTAAATTGTGAATGACCAGGGCTTTGGGCAGATGTGCCAGCCTGGCCTCAGCTGGCAGGGCCCTGCTGAGGGTCAGAGCATCCCCATCCTTTGCTCTGCACTTGGGCACTTGTTGCTAATTTTAGGTTCAGCTCCTCAAACTTGAGCCCGCAGGCTGGATTTTCTCAAGGAAACTCAAGGTCTCTTGATCTCTCCCAATAAATATTTAACTCCCCTCCCCAATTTAACTTGCATTTCATGGGTTGGAATGATGATTTTCTCCTGTTCCTGCAGTTCCCCAGGCAGGGAGGCTCTGGGAGGAGGAATGTGGCACATCCAACTGTCCCCTCAGTCTCCTGTTCTCTGGATGCCATTTCAGCCCAAACTCACTCTCACACAATTATTTCTCCGGGCCAGAACTTTGCTCAAAAACTATCTGCTCGAAAAACAAGAGGCAAAAGACCTTCAGGAGGCAGATCTTTATTATCCTGGATTGAAGAGAACATTTCAAAAGTGAGGCAAAAGAGGGAGACAGCAAAATAAGATTAGTGAAAGACACAGTACTATGGACCAGCCCAGTGACAGAGACTGATTAGAGTTTAAAAGATTCTGTCCTTAAAAAAGTGAAGAGGGGAAAAAAGAAGAAAAAATCAAGCCCTTCAATCAGAGCATTTCAGAAATATTATACAATAATTTATTTACCCACTGTTTGAAGCTCTTGTGCTTCCTGTGTTGTTTGAAATCTGTAATTTGATTTTGTTAAAAGTCTTTCTAATAAGAAAATTGCCTTTTTTTTTATGGGTTTGGTTGGTTGTGTGGTGTTTCCTTCTCAGTTTTTATTTACTGTGTCTCCAGGATGCTGTTTGAGGAGAGGATTCCCACTCTGACCCACTGCAGCTCTCGCTGTCCCAAAGGAGATTTTGAGGGGACAAGAGGAGGAGGAAACTCCTGACAAAGGCTTCAAGGAAGGACATGGCAGAACATGGCAACTGCAGGTAAGAGAAGACTATTAAAAGTTTTATTGGATCCTTTTTAACCCTCATATAGTAACCAGAAATGAAGAAATAAAATATTTATGAACACTTCATTAATTAGTTTTAAAAATAACCTCTTAATTAGTTTCTTCCAAAGTAGGAAATTCCAAATTATTTTCTGAATCGTTTTCTTCCAAATCTGTCTCGACTGAAATTTAAATACACTGGGTAATGCTAAACATTTGGCTTGACTCAAGCTGAAAAGATGTAATTTTTTTTCCTCATAAAGCTTTCCATCCCAAAATGTCCACAATGTCCAAATGAAATGTTTGAATTTTGAACTTATTACCAGCAGTTAATCTTGACTCTCTCATCTCTATGTTCACATGGAAATGTGTATATTTGTGCACAGGTATATGGACACACCAAGTTGATTTGTGTTTGTGGAAAACATGCTAGAGAACAGTGGGGAAAAGAGGAGAAATCTGCAATGAGCTGCCTAAAATCCTTGGCTGGAAGTTCAGTTCAGGTCTCAGGGCAGGTGGATGAAGGAATGTGAGCAAGTGGATTAAACCCCCAGTTCTTGATTTCCCATCAGGCTGGATTTGGACTGATGCCATTTGCTTCTATTCACTTCTTGTAGTAATGAAAGAGTAAAATGACCCCCCTTCACAAGGAGGTTTTTGGGGCTGTGTGATGTTTGGGTGTTGGGATTGTTCAGGCTGGAGCAGAGAAGCTTTGGGGTGACGTGAGTGGGGCCTTGCAGGACCTGAAGGGGCTGCCAGGAAAGATGGAGAGAGAGTGTTTAGAAGGGATGGAGTGACAGGATAAGGAGGAATGGCTTCAAAGTGACAGGGAGTAGGGTTAGATGGGATATTGGAAAGGGATTGTTGGTTGTGAGGGTGGGGAGGCCCTGGCCCAGGTTGCCCAGAGAAGCTGTGGCTGCCCCTGGATCCCTGGAAGTGTCCAAGGCCAGGTTGGAGCAACCTGGGCTAGTGGAAGGTGTCCCTGCCCATGGCAGGGGGTGGATTGAGATGATCTTCAAGGTCCTTCCCACCCAAGTCATTCTATGATTACTAACCCCTCTGAAGATATTTAACTGTTTGCCAGGGCAGGTCAATTGGCTTTGATCATTATAGCCAATATTTCCCACAGTTTCTGCCCCACAGTCTAAAGTAAAAGAATATTTTGAAGCTCATCCAGGTGTCCTGCTCCTCTGGAGAGGAGGTGGCTCGTCCTGGGTGCTGAGTGGGAGCAGGTCCCCTTTCCAAAGTGTGTTTTGGAGAGCACTAATCCCAACAGAGCTCCATTTACTTGTTTGTGCGAGGAGGAAAATGCATATTTGGCATCTTGAGGGTAATATTGTGATTTCCACTTGTTTCCATCGAGGGAAGCCTTGTCTGGGGGTTGGATTTTGCTTCTCCTGCACTTTGCTGAGCAAACCAGGCTGATGCAGCCACAACTTGTTTTTGTTTTCCGGTTCCTTCGAACAAGCGATTCTGTGGTTGCTTGAACATGAATTTTGGAGGATAAGGAGGTTGCTTGGCAACTAAACTGCAATATTTGCACTGGTACCTGCCTGTGGTTTCCCAGGGAGAGCACAGAGCTCCCTGTTTTTATTTGTTGCTCACAGTGCTGGGTGCCAGGACTCGCTGCTGCTCCTGGAGCCTGTTGCTGTCGTGCCCTGGACCCCGAGGACCAGGAGGGTTTGTGGTGGGCACGTGAGCTGCTCATCCAAATTTCTGTCCCTTCTCACAGCTTTTGCAAACTAATTTCAGTGAAATATTCAGCTTTTAGACACGATAGGGCAGAGCTGTGTCTGTGGCTTGTGGAATCCCAGAATGGTTTGGGTTGGAAGGGACCTTAAAGCTCATCCAGTTCCACCCCCTGCCATGGGCAGGGACACCTTCCACTAGACCAGGTTACCCAAATCTCCATCCAACTTGGCTTTAAACTGTAGCCTGTCCTACTTTCCAGTCAGAAAAGAAAGATCTAGAGCTCTGTCCTTTCAAAGTGATCCTTATCCAGAAGATCCTTTTATCTCAGTAGTATTATTATTCAAGGAGTTGGAAAAAAGTGATCGAGAAAGCCTGACTATCTTTTTTCTTAGACTACCAACAAAGATAATGGTAAATGATAATATATATATATATATATATAAAAAGTCCAGTAGAAAGCCACCAAGTTTCCAGAAGTTATTATTCCTGGCAGGGGCTGGGCAACCAACAGGAATAGTTTTCAGAAGCTTCTGTGTTGTTTTATTTCTGTTTAACTGAGTCTTAAGGTGACAGTTGATCTTTTATTAATGGCAACTCGAGCTAATCCCCTCATATTTTCTTTTTTGGAATTTAGAAAAAGCCAGAAAGTATTCCAAGATTAGTCATGCTCCATGATATAATGTGCACACAAAGGCCTATGTTTTATTCATTGCTGATATGCAAAGAGTATTTCCAAATAGAAATGTTCCTCCCGTCCTCCTACACCACCGTGTCTGACAACAGTTTATACAAATGCTCCCTTGAGAACACCTGCTTTAAAAAAAAAAAAAAAAAAAAAAAAAAAAAAAAAAAAAAAACCCTTTCCCTTTTGTTTTATGGACATTGTTGGGACATTTACAAATTATTTATCCTGTACAGAAGTTAAAAATAAACTAAAATTGCAAAAAAAAAAGCTTTACTGGAAATGACAAAGGTTTCTCTAAAGTCTCTCTGTTCCCATTTATAAATCTGAAATGTTTTGTGCAAAGAACTTGGCAAAAACTTTCCTATTCTGAAGTTTTTAAAGGACTTAAAGCCTAGTAAGCCTGCAAATGTGGCTTTTGAGGCCTCTCCCAGATCTGGCCATGCTAAATAGCTGAATCCTGTTCCTTTAAGTTGTATTTTAAGAGGAAAAAGAAATCTAGTTCTGAGCAGTGCTGATTTTTATTTTCAGACAGTACTTTGTAAACCCTGCTTGGAGAACTTTGATATCAGATGGTATGGTCGGCACGACCAAGCCAAGTGTGCAGGGGATGGCTGAGGAACTGCTCTCCAGGATGAGAGGGCACTTGGAACATCTGGAAACCCTTCTGTTCTCACATAGAAATTGCAGCTGGAAAATCCTTTAAATGGAAGTATAGGATGGTGCAGGCCAAGGGACCTGAGAACCCCTTCCACAGCCTAAAGGGGCTCCAGGAGAGCTGGAGAGGGATTTGGGACAAGGGATGGAGGGACAGGACACAGGGAATGGCTTCACACTGCAACAGGGCAGGGTTAGGTGGGATATTGGGAAGGAAATCCTGGTTGTGAGAGTGGTGAGGCCCTGGCACAGGTTGCCCAGAGAAGCTGTGGCTGCCCCATCCCTGGGAGTGTCCAAGGCCAGGTTGGACAGGGCTTGGAGCAACCTGGGCTAGTGGAAGGTGTCCCTGTTCATGGCA
Organism: Lepidothrix coronata; assembly: GCF_001604755.1. Taxonomy (NCBI): domain Eukaryota; kingdom Metazoa; phylum Chordata; class Aves; order Passeriformes; family Pipridae; genus Lepidothrix; species Lepidothrix coronata. The sequence continues at coordinate 1,449,587 of NW_016690370.1, forward strand.
GGGGGTTGGAATTTGATGGTTTTTAAGGTCCCATCCAACCCAACCCATTGTGAGATTCCCTGATAAATGTGGGTGTAGGACAGGTGGGATGTCACATGTCACCTCCTGACTGCACAGCCCGAGCACTGCTGGGGTTGATGGACATGAGCCAACTGAAGGGGCTTCTTCCCTCCCACCCCCTTTGTGTCCATCTGTAGCCACTGGCTGTGAATTAAAGGAAGCAATCAAAGGGATTCTCAAACGTTAAGTACTTTGATCCTTCACCTCTCAAACTCTGTCCATTGTGAGTGAGAGAACCTGAGCAGGGAGGACGTTCTTCCCTCTGAAGAAATCATCAAGATCTTTGATACTGAATTTATACCCGAAGTCCTGATGCACATTTATTGCCATTTGTGCCCCTAAGTGCATCAATCCACCTTTCTGGGGAAAAAACCAATCAAATAAAGGCAAGATGAGTAATTTTATTGCTTATACAGCCGCTGTTTCAAATCATCCAGGGTGCAATTTAAGGGAAGGTCCCATCATGTGGGACCTCAGCTTTGTCCTTGAGCCTGTAAAAAATAGAGTACAAGTGTTATTTTCTTTGTCAACGTGGGCATTTCAGTGTGGAAGGCTCAGTAATTAGGGAGGTGAACTGATTGCTACCTCCTACTTCATCCTCCTGAGGGAAAGTTTGCTCATCAAATTCAAAGGCTGACCTTGGTTGGGGTCCTACAAGGAATATTGCATTTGGGTTGACCTTCACAATCTAGATCGGAAAAGATGAAAGGATTAGCTGGAATTGAACACCGAGCATCCAAGGAGAGGGGGAAGGAAAAAAAAAGGCAGCTAAACCCACAGAAATATAAATTATACATGAGAAACCTTGTATGCTAATGTTATAATCTTATGTCACCAGGCTTCTTGCATTAGCTGGGTGTGTAGGTGTCTTCTGAGGTGAATAGTAACAGAGCCTTTAAAAATAACACCTCCAGCGAGCAGTCCTCCTGCAGGGAGGGAGATCTACTTTTTTTTATCATAAGCCAAAACCCCTAAACTACATAAAATATTTGCTGTTCCTGTAAGTACAAGATTTGTGGGTGAGCTGTGGTGTTTTTCCACCTGTTTGGTGGTGTTTTTTTTTTTTTATCTTGTGAGAGCAGCAAACGTAAGTAATTCCAGATTTAGGGGAGGGAACGTGCTGTGCCCTCCAGTCCCCACTGAAGGTGAAGCTTTGTCACAGGCCCTGCTGGGCTCCTTCAGGCTCCCACTGTGGCCGTGTCACCCTCACCTGGGGGTCCTCCCAACTCCTGAGAACAAGGTACTTGCAGTAATTAACTTGATGGATGGTTTCTATCAAAGGCCTCGGATCCCGAGGAAACGCTGCCGAAACACCGGGAAAAATAAAACCTGACCCTAAAATAGCTCCAAAATTAAACAAATCCCTTGCTTTCCCCTCCCTGCTCCAGGTTTGCTCAGCACGTGGCGAGGTTGTTCTGCAGAGCTGCAGGTTTTGGAATCAGTTTTTACGGTTTAAATGATGATTTAAAGTGCACTTCTCTGTTTCTGTCAAGATTGCTGATCCTCGATAGAAATGTTATTTATTGAGTGGCAAGGAGTAACAGAGTAGAAAGTTTTTTCAGGTAGACAATGGGGATTCTCAGGTTTTTTCCACTAAGATGATTTATTGCCATAGAAAGGGAGTTTCTGGAGAACTTACTGTTCCTTAGCACAGAAAAATCATGTTAAAACTTCTTCTATATTGAATTTTTTTTCTTTGTCTTGGGGTATAAAGTCTGATGGTCCACATAGTGATATGATAACGTTATGTAGAGCCACTGCTTTCTTGAAATGCTCATAAACTAATAACAACCAGCATGGCAGTATAAAAGTTATCTATATATTTTTTTATTGAATCATTTAGTTCTGTTGTTTCATTCTCTGAAATCATCTTTCCTGTCCTGCAACCTCCTACTCCTATATTTTCAGAATAATTAATACATGTAAAAGTTAACAGACCAAGATTTATTTTTTTTTCCTCTTTCTAATCTTCAGCCATTTTCTATATTTTTTTTTTTTAATTTTTAAGTCTTGCTAATTCCCTTCCCCAGGACTCCCATTGCTGATACGGTGCCTTTGCAGCACCTTTGCTGTCACTGCTGGGATTTTTATCTTGGCAGCAAAAAACTGGGAGATCTCGCTAATCTTCGGCACAGTTCCGGTGCTGATTTGATTTACTCTTAATTCTGACACTGTCACTGCAGAATCTGCTCATGGATTAAATCAAGGGAGGGAAGACATTGATAACAATGAAAAAATAGAAGTTCTCTCAGGATGGGCCAGAGCTGCTGGTTCACCTGCCCACCCTGAGCTCTGCAGGAGCTTTCAAAGTCTTGAAATGCGAATTAATCTGTAAAATTAAGGGCCAGAAATAAGAAGTTTTTCAACTCCAAGCAGATATTTTAATTTTAAGGGTGTTTCAATGGGTTTTCTCCATCCTGCTGTACATCTTGATGAGCTGAGAGCAACTTCTGTGCACAAAGGTAAACTTGGTTATGGTTAAAATACCCAGTAAGGCAGTTCAGACACCTAAAATCTTAATTTTTTCTCTTTAAACTTGGACTCTAAAGCTGGTCTGCATTGCTAGAAAAATCAATGATAATTCATATTAAATTTAACTGTGGTGTTTCCATAGAGATGATGTTTAACATGAAAATAGCTGAAACATTTTGTCGCCGATCCTGAGCCTCTACTTTATAACATCTTTTTGAAGCAATGCTGAAGTATGGAAATAAATCCTTCATTTCAATAGGAAAACCCATGTGATGAAATATGGGAAAGTAACAAAATGTGTCTCTAATTTAGGGTAATTAAAGGCAACTTCTCTACAAATTGAAATATGTGACTTAGCTTGTTCTGTCAAGGATGAGTTAAAAGGAATGTTGTAATAGAAACGGGTTAGATGTTTATAGGGCAAGGAAAGAGAAAATGTTGGTCAATAGAGATGCTGGAAATTTGTGTTAGAATTGATTTTTGGGGGGTTCACTTCACTGGCAGCAACTGCAGGAACACTCAGAATCACTTCAAGTGTTTCTAGAGGTGAAACAAAATTATCTCCCTGAACAGTCCACTGAGCAGCCGATGGGAACACAGAGATTTTTTTGGGTTTCATCCTGGAAAAGGAGCCAAATCTGATAAACATGGTGAAACTGAAAATTCAGTGATTACAATGTCATTACACAGGAAACTTAGTTTGGGTTATTTGTGCTGCATGGGAGCTTTTAGGAAGGTGGAGTTGGAAGGAAATCCAGAGACCCAAAATTTCAGGATAAAATGTTTTAGTGGAAAGAGAGAAACTTAAAATTACAGAATAAAAATGTTTGAGTGGAAATGCAGAGATTTAAAATTACAGGATGAAGTGTTTTAGTGGGGGAAGAATTGAAGCTGGAGCGTGGGTTTCTGAGAGCAAAGAGCCAGGTTGTTGGCAGCAAAAACATCCCATGCCTAGAATTTGGGTGGAAATTCTTCCCCCAGCCTGCAGTCCTTGAACACCCAAGAGGTTTGGGAAGGGTTGGATCATCCTGGTAACTCAGGGCACAGTGTGGGGCTGAGCAGCCTTGCCTTTGTGGTGCAAGTCACCGTGATTTGGGAGGCTTTTAGGATCATGGAACGGTTGGGGTTAGAAGGGACCTTAAAGGTCATCATGTTCCAACCCTCTGCTAGACTTGTCTTTGTTTGGCAGCACATGGTTTGTGATGGTTCTGCTCTGTAAATAGTTTCTGTTGCATTTAAATAAGAGTCATTTCCACCTGTTCATTAAATAAAGAATAGAAACCCCCGATGATGGGAAAGGGGACAGTTGACCACAAGTGCAGGTGGCCAGTCTGAGATTCCAGAGGTCAGGAACAGAAATGGGAAATAGAAATGGAGAACCTCTGAATTACTGAAGCACTTCAGTATAAATTTGATCTGGAATCCATCATTTATAAGCACCTGGAAAGCCTGGATGAGATATAACAATGCAGATTGCTTGAACCACGCACGTGTTCCACCAGTTTCATACAGGTGCAAATCTGGAGGGGGAGAGGATTTTAGGATATGATTTAGGCTAGGATTCAGGCTGGATTTAGGCTAGGATTCAGGCTGGATTTAGGATTGCTGCAGCAGGATGTGTCTCCAGCTGACTGTAGCATAGAGCTCTTTAATTTCCTTGCATTAAATACCATATGCTGTCTCTTTGTGCCAAACACTGGCATGCTGCTGCCACTAATATTCCCTCTAGGAATAATGCCATGTCCCTTAAAAACTGACTCTCTAAAGCTCTGCTTTGTTTCTGTAGGACTTCCTGCTCACAGGCAGTTTTGGTGCAGGAGCAACATGACTGTTCTTCCTTTTGGGTGCAAAAGCACTTCCATAATTCAGGATGTCAACAGAACTGTGTGGGTAGGTTGGCAATGTCCCTCTGCCACTGAACTATGGGGTTTTGTGGCATTGTATCCCAAAGAAAAAGCTTTTCTGGGAAAATGTACGTTCCTCCTTTTGAACTCTGTGTCCTAATTCAAGCTCGTGTCCTGCTGTGCACAAATCCCCCCCAAAACTTAAAATCCTATGAAGTGCTGTTATTTCCTACTCAAAATGATAAAGTAAATTTTAAAGCAGCCTTTTGAGGTGAATTCTGCTTTGCATGTTTGGGGCTTTTGCTGTACTTTTTTCTGTGGCCCTGACAAGTGCTGCTCACAGAGCCCAGTAAAGATCTTTTTGTGAAGAACCCAACAAAGATCATACCAATGTCTCATTACTTCTGCTTTTGAGTCCCCAGATAATCACAGGGAACTTATTTGGGTACTAATGTGGAAGCTGTTAAGTGGCTGTGCATGACTTCCACTGAAAATCAGCGTTAATTAAAACATAATTACTTTAAATTGTCGTGATACTTTAGAAACAATATTAGAAACACGGAAGGGGAAAGCAACTGCATTGATTTCAAATGAGATCCTGCACGTCCAGGCAATTATGAGGATTTTAAACGGAATTCTCCTGAAACAGGGGGTGGAAAAGCAGAGGTCAGGTTTGCCTGAAGCAAACTAATGACCTTGGGAAGCTTTCCTGGGCTCCAGGCTGACTAATTACTGTGATTTGTCATTATTGGAGCAGAGATGGTCTACCAGGCACTGGTGCTTTTCACCAAGTTCTGCTATAAAGAATCCATAAATAACTGATCAATAAATGCAATAACCATGGCAGGACCATATTTGCAGCCACTGAAAAATTGGGAGAAGTTTATCCAGTCCTTGCTACACTAAAGTCGTGAAGGAAGTGATTTCTTTCCTTATTAAAGGCTTTAAATTGAATTGATTAATATTAAGTTGGTGGTTTTCTATTTAATATATAAATATATCTACTTTATTCTTAAATAGAAGGTACAAAAACTGTGTTTATATCCAAGGAAAACTAAAAATAAAATGCAAAAAAGACCATAAAATAATATGTAAATAAGACTATTGGCATTGGGTCTGTCTCGCCCCACAAAAATTGATTTAAAAGCATCCCCTTGTTGTATTTAAAATGACTGTAAAAGCAAAAAGAAGAAGTTAAGAGACTTGTGAGGGGAATTTTAAGGAACTCCTAGGTTTTTTTAAAGATTTTAAATTGAGGTTGTGCTCCTGGAGAAAGCAAGAGACAACCTGGAGGGGTGAGAACATGGAGATGAGGACCCTTCTAAATGAGGTGCTCTTGAGGTGGATATACAGGTGACAAAAGATGGAATGTGTCTTCCTAGTCATGCAAAGCCTGGGAAATGAGAGGGGGGAAAGAATGTGAGGGTTTTGGGTCAAGTTTTGCACAAGATCCTTTACCATTATGAGTGAGAAGATTTCCTTTTGAAAACCATGAACCCCAGAAGGGTTTGAGTTGGAAAGGACCTTAAAGATCATCCAGTTCCAACCCCCTGCCATGGACACCTTCCACTGCACATATTTCTTTTTCATTATAGAACTGACATTGTCAAGTTTTGTCACAGAGGTGAGGTTGTTTTATTCGAGTTTTCAGCAGAAATGTTGCTTCCTAAATCTAATAATTTCTAGTGATCCTTGATTATCCACAGGGACAAGAAAAAACAATTGGGAAAAACCCAATTGTGGAAAGTAGGGTTAAAGCTGCAAGGTTTGAGCTGTTGGGGCTGTTACTTGATTTTCCAGGCAAAGTTGGTGGGTTTTTTGCAAAGAAAACAAGGACAGAGGAAACTTATTTTTGAGGTTTTACCAAAATCTTAAATATTTCAAAGTGATCTTGAAGTGTTTTCAACAGAGCAATAAGACACAGTCCCTGTGCCTAGAGATGCTCAGATTCCTTTATTTTTTTATTTTATATTTTATTTTCTTTGTTTGCAGTCCTGTAACTCCCAACATCCAGAGCTCTGTGAGATGATGGAAGCCCTGGAGATACAGTGGCAGAAATGGTGATCACTCCAATTCCAGGGCTGAGGTGTCTGTGTCAATCACATCAAACTTTGAGATCTATGGACTTGGAAAAGATGTCCTGGAGAAGGGAATTTCTGTGGATGAAAGGATGAACCACAACACCCTGACGGGAGGAAAACCTTCCACTTCTTCAGGGGGTCACGGGTTTCTTAACAGTGGAACTGGGGGAAAAAAAATCATCTGGCCAGTGGGATGTGGAGCAAATTGGTTGTGATGGGGTGTGTGAAAGACATGAGCTTTCATTGGAGGGAATAAATGAAAAATCAGAGATTATTTCTCCAGCTGGAATGGAAAACTCTCTCTCACGAGACTCCAAAGGGAGCAATGAGATGAGATTGTTCTACCAAAACTGGGGGAATTCATTAATGGGAAAAATATCTCTAATTCCCTGCTTGCCAGGGAAAAGTATCTACAAGTTCCCTGCTTGCCACAGGTGACAGGCAAAATTGCATTTATATTTTAATTCATGACAGGGAATTGCTACTAAGCACCTTCTATTTGTAAACCTGATTTAGCAGCGACTTGTGCTTTGGGAAGCAGATGGTTCTTGCCTGTTAGTCAGAGCACCTTTGGGGAATTGTGCCTTCCAGGAGAGGAAAAATAGTCATAATAAACTGGTGTCATCTTTAATCTTGACTAACAAATTTCCAGTGCTTCTTTTGAAAGTGGGAGTCGGGCAGGATGAGCCTCCTGAGCTCAGAGAAAAGCAGAGACAGGGACCTGCGGTGGCTCAGCTGCAGATCCAGCCCCGTGTTCCCAGGTGGGGTCTGGGAAACATCCCTGTTTTCTGGGAGCTCAGCTCCGACTCCTCCACTTTCTGGGATGGCCCCACAGGGAATGTGAGCACGGATAAAGCTGGAAGTGGGGATGGATTGGCATCACTCATCGAGAACTGCAGTTCTGTTGTAAAAAGTGCTGCCTTCGTACTTCCAGGAGAGCGGGGAGCTGTGCCTGAGCTGGGCACAGCACGATCCCTAAAACCCAGCAGGAATCAGCCCTCCTGGATAAAACCACTCGCTAATTTTAGCCTTGAAGTTTGTTTTGCTCCCTCAGCTGTCTTTTAACTCGCTGCTTGCAAGAGCTCGTGCTGCCGTTTCCTTCTCAGGAGGTGCAATTTCCAAAGCTTTTCCCACTGTTGTTCTAGGAGCTTTGAGAGGAGGGGAAAAAATGGAAGTTTTCCTTCTGATACCAGTGTGTAATTTGTGTTAATTTGCAGCTACTGCCTCAATAATTCATGTGACAAGCTGAGCCTTTGCTCTGGCAGAGGATTCATCTCAGCAACCCGAGTGTGTCCATGTGTTTGCATGGGAATCCAACACACTGTGATGTTCCTGCTGTTAACTTTCCTGTTGGATCGTGGAATCTGGGACCCTTTAATGTGTGTGTCTGACTTTGCCTGCTATCAAAAATTGAAGGTGGCAGTAAATAATGAAGCAGTTTTGTTTTCTCTCCAGCTCTAAAGAACAAACAAGGGAAGGAGAGGGGGGAGAGGGGAAGCAAGAACATGAATTTTTAAGCTCTTTCTTCTCTTGCTCAGCCTGGGGGAGGTGAAGGAGAAATCCAGAGAGTCCAACCACAGGATGATGCTTCTGCTGGCTTGGGGTCCTGTACAGTGAAGGTCAGGGCTCACCCAGACTGCAGCAGGATCTTCATGAGAACTCCTTCATGGCTCTTTAGAGGGAAAAATTCTTTGTTTTTTGGGACATGTGTGATGTTCTTTTCCAGAGAAGGATGTTAAACCAAGTTCAGCTGAGTCAGACCTCGTCCAAGAGTAAAAAAATGAACCTCTTGAGGGATTTTCTTATTTTTCCCACCCCTGACATTTCCAAGTAAGAAAATTCAATGACTCCTGTCCCTCCAGAGAGTTCTGCCTCAGTTGCTGCTTAAAGAGCTTACCTGTGGCATTGGTTTCCCTTGGATTTAGTCTATTTTTTTTTGAATTTGAGGCTGCATAAATAAATAGCAAACAGGGACATTATAACTGGATTTTCATATGCAATCCTAGGGCATCCTCATGGAGAAAAAGGTGAGGTATTTTAATTATGAACCTGTAATTTTAAACAGTGGTTTTGGTCAGGATTTGCTCCTTTTTCAGATACTGGTGATTCTTCTGGTAATGTGGGGTTGTGGTGGGAGAAAGAAACCTTCAGAGGTGGGGTGTGAGGGTGCTGATTAAACCCCTGTGGCCCTGAGGCTTCCAGACCTGAGCTCAGCTCAGCAACTCTGCTCTGGAGCCAGGCTGGGAGAGCTGGGAAAGTTCCCCTGGAGAAGAGAAGGCTCCAGGGAGAGCTGAGAGCCCCTTCCAGAGCCTAAAGGGCTCCAGGAGAGCTGGAGAGGGACTGGGGACAAAGGATGGAGGGACAGGACAAGGGGGAATGATGTCAAACTCACAGAGGGGGGGAATAGATTAGATGTTGAGAAGGAATTCTTGGCTGGGAGGGTGGGGAGGCCCTGGCACAGGTTGCCCAGAGAAGCTGTGGCTGCCCCTGGATCCCTGGAAGTGTCCAAGGTTGGAGCAACCTGGGCTAGTGGAAGGTGTCCCTGCTCATGGCAGGGGGTTGGAATTTGATGATCTTTAAGGTCCCTTCCAACCCAAAACCTTGTAGGATTCTATGATATTCTCCATGATGTTTCCAGCTCTGAGTTGACACAGGCAGAGGACCACAAGCTGCCATGGGAAAATGTCCTGATTCCTTTTTCTGCCCCCAGTGCAGTCAAAAAAAAGAGCAAAGAAACACAAACCCGGGATCCAGACTGGGTGAATGCCATGAAGAACGACTGAAGTGCTTTGTTAATTAACTCACTGCTGAAACACTCTTTTGTTTAGCAGGAAAAGTGTGTTTGTGTGATGCAGCAGCAGCAGTTTGGACAGAGGACTCTGTGCCAGGGGTGCTCCCTGTGCTGCATCAGAGTGCACTCCAGAGGAGCACCCTTTGTGTGCATCCAGGAGCCTGCAAACTTTTGGGTTTTATCCTGTTTTAAAAGTTATTTCAACTCTCTTAGGAAACAGAACTTTCAAAGAAGGAACAAATAGAGTGAATCAGTTGTGGGAACAAGAATGAGTTTGCTGTTCTGCCGAGATCAAAGGTGGAGCGACACCTAAAAAAAGTCAGATATCTGACCATTGTAGGCATTTAAAGATGACTCAGCTCGCGTTGGGTTTGGAGACAGTCTCATTTCATTGTAACCAGAACATCAATTCCTGTTTGAAGCACACTGTCTGGGCTATAAGTGTGTTTGCCACTCAGGATATGTTAGAGGAGCTGCTGCAAAGAGCTGCTCTGGAGTCACGGCTCCTGTTTCAGTTTGTGCTCTCTGCATTTCCTTCTGCCCACTGCCTCCACAAATTGCTTTCACTGGAAATCAAAGGGAAAATTGGAGGAAGGAATTTTCTTGTTCTGTCTGCAGCCTTCAGGTTTCTGCCCCTCTCTGTGACTTTTGCACTTGCAAAGTCTGTTTAGTGCAGGATGCAGAGGTGTCTGCAGCCACAGGGACTCCCCGTGGTGAGTATGGATTTATACATGTATAAATACCCCTAAGGTCATCTTTTCCCCTGGGATCCAGGGGTAGGAGGCATAGGAATGGTTCAGAGCTGTGCTGGGAGGTTTAGGCTGGACATTAGAAGCGTTTCTTTTCCGACAGGGTGGATAAACCCTGGAACAGGATTCCCAGAGAAGTGATGGATGCCCCAAACCTGTCAATTGGACAATGCCCTCAACATACTTTAACTTTTGGTCAGCCCTGAACTGCACAGGCAGTTGAATTAGATCATTGTAGATCCCTCCCACCTGAAATATTGTATTTTATATAATCCATGTCCCATCACTAAGGCCAAAAACGAGGTGAATTGCAATGACCATAAACTCTAAAAGTTGCTGATTTTTGTAGTTATTTTGTCTTTATCATTATTTCTATACACTCTGATGAGATGCTGGTAGAAATAAGTGAAATCTTGAGATCATTTGTGCAAGATTTGAATTTTCAGGACCCTAAAAAAGGGGGGAGAAGGGCTATTATATAGTGACAGGACAAGGGACAGTGGTTTTAAACTGAGAGGTGACAGGTTTAGATCAGATGTTAGGAAGGAATCCTTTACTCAGAGGATGGTGAAACACTGGGACAAGTTTCCCAGAGAAGCTGGAAATATCAATTAGACAATACTTAATTAGCAGTGCATGACTGAAGGAGGCTCTGGGAAAAATCTCATGGATTGAGAGCTTTTCCCTTTTCCTCCCTGGAGTGGTTTATGGGTCCCTGAAGCCCTGAAGTTCCTTTAGTTCCCTCCCTGGCAGGGCTGTGTGTGAGCACTGCTCTGTGAGCCTGCAAAATAGCCTTGCTTTTATTGATTAAAACAGCTCAATAAACTTTTATATTGGCTTTGTGGGTGAACCAAAGCCTTTCACTTTATTTTTTTACTGATATTTAACCAAAGGAAAACATAGAGCAGGGGCTTCAGGGAGAGGAAAGTTCACCAAGTGTCCTGATGTCTTTTGGAGAAAAGTTCCCACTTCAACAGGTAATTTTTTTTTTTCATCCAAACGTAAAAATACCTTTTTAATTAGGACCAATCTAACGTGATTGCTTTTATTTTGGAGCATCGTGATGATGAATCACGCTGAGATAATTGGCTTGAATAAACTGTCCCTACCTGTGCAAATAATAAAAGATGGAAAAATCGGATCTATTCCGAACATGTGCTGCTCAGGCAGGAGGGAAAGACTTCCAGGGATGCTGAGGCTGAAGGCTAAGATTAGTGCTCCTCATCTGCATCTATTAGAGCTTTTTAAATTTTACTTCACATGCAAAATGGGCTTATTTTATCAAGAACTTTTAACAAGGATCCACAGTGATTTAAATACACACAGCCCTGTTGAGCACTCAGTAAAGCCTAGAATAAGTTCTGACTATTGTGCAATTGTCCTGGTTTTGTTCAACAGTTGGGAATACGTGTGGGAGAGCTCCTGGAGACAGACACTGCTTGGAGTTTTAGTCTGTGCTGATTTGCTCTGGAAGGTTTTAATTTTGTGGGGGTGTGTTTCTAAGCTCTGAGACCATTTCAGGAAATTTAAGAATTATATATTAACACAATCTTTAAAAATTTTATTTATTCATTTTTTGTGAACAGAAAGGTTTGTCAAGGATTTGGGAGACTTTTTGTTATCTGTGATGTTCGTGGCCATGAAGATTTTACAAAGAAGTAAAAGCAGTTTTTCCTACCTGAGATGAGGACGACCATGTCCAGTGACTTCTGCTTGTGTCCTAAACATCATCTTCATGTCAACAAGCAGCTCCAGACCCTGCTCTCCTCTTTGCTAGGGGGGCTCACACCACTTTGGTAAAGGAGGAAGAGCTGCAGAGGTTCCTGACCAGTTTTTAGTGAGGAGAAAGGGGAATGTCCTGTTCCAGCTGTGTTTCAATCAGACCATGAGCACCAAGTCTTTTTTGTTTTCTTGATAATCCCAGAATGGTTTGGGTTGGAAGGGACATTAAAGCTCCTCCAGTCCCACCTCCTGCCATGGGCAGGGACACCTTCCACTAGCCCAGGTTGCTCCAAGCCTTGTCCAACCTGGCCTTGGACACTTCCAGGGATGGGGTTTAATGTGTTACACTGTGAAGGCAATATCCTAAGCCTCTGCAGTTTATTAGGATGGAGAAGGTGTGTTGCTGCTGTCGAGTTTGTCCCCAACCTCTCTGAGGAGGAACAGAGCAGACAGAGCTTTCCTGGTGCTTTCCTGATGCTTTCCTGGTGCTTTCCCAGCTCCACACTCCAGGGAGCTGGCGAGGGAGGAAGAGCCAAAACAAGGCCAGTTCACACATGCAGGAGAACAAGAGACCTACAACTTCACCTGGCAAAGGAAGGTAAGAGATTTGAGAAGCGTTGATGCAGCTCAGAGGATGAGATGTGCAGGCTGGGGATGCTCCAGAGGGCAATTCCCTGCCTGGGAATGCTTCTCAACCCACCCAGCCCTTGCAGTCAGCAGGAATCCACTTTTCTGGGCTTATGTGCAGCTGTATCACTTTTTCCTTCTGTGTCAGCCCCTGAAGTGCAGCTGTTGGACAAACAGAACCCATATTTTTCTCCTGGCACCCCCTGGGAAGGCTCTTAACCCATTTCCACATCCCAACTTGCTGCTTCAGTCTGCAGAGAGGTGCCTGTGCTCCCCTCTCTCCTCCCTGCCAGTCAAGAGTAGCTTAATGTCAAACTAGATTATGGAATTTAGGCAGAACTCTTACAGAGTGATCATCAGAAATATTAAAGTATAATTGGAAGTGAAAGATTGGAGTTAAATCTTTGAGGTAATTAATTATCATTGCATAAGCACATAGAAAGGGCTGTATGTACAACTTCTGAAATCATTTTATCTAGACTGTATCATTAATATTAGAAATATTTGGCTTGGAGACAGCAAAATTGCTGTATTTAGTGCAAAGCTAATGAGTTAGACTACTATTATACCTAGAAAAAAATTCTCAGTGGATGACAAATTATTGGTATTAAAGAGAGTGGGTACTTTTCATAATTATTTTTCTTTGCACAATGCAGGAGGTTCTTAATAGATTTTTATAACAATAAAGAGAAAATTTGAATCCTTACCAGTAATCAAGTAAAACTGCCATGTGGTAACATGATAAATGAGGTCTGAAAGGAGAGCCATCATTCTGAGCCAGCAGTCCCAGGAAAGATTAGATTAAAAGAGCTGAGATAGAGAACACTAGAAAAAGTCATGACTGTGGAGGGATGGAAAAGGATGAATAACAATTATGCAGTAAAAATGAAAGGGGAGAAATAGGAGAGAGGCAAAGAACCCTCTGGATTGGGGATAAGCAATATTGGGATGTTGGGTCTGTAAAGAGATGAATTTGAGCACCCAGGGATGCTGTGCAGCTCTGCTCCCTTTCCCACAGAAGGTGGAGGTAGTTTAGCTTTTTGGAGAGGTTTGAACACCTTGGCTCCAGAGTCAAGGTGTTGATATTGAATAAAGAGCTTGTATTTATGAGATTACACAGTATTTTTGCTGAATGTTCCTTTCCATCCTTTCATTTTCCTTCTTTTCTATATTATTTTGCCCCCTCCAGTAGGGAAACCACCGGTAACACAGTGACAAGTGGTAACATCCTTTTATCTTGGCTCCTTTGAAGTTTTTCTCTGTGTTCCGAGGCTCTGGAACAGGGTGGCTTGGGGCTGTTCCCATGTGTGCATGCCTTGGGATCATCCCTCCCAGCAGCAGATATTCCTGGGGAAGGACAGATTGGCTGAGGGTTGAACTGTCAGTGTAATTAGGTGGTTGGGATCCATCATTAAAATCCGTGGGCTGATGGGTGCTGTGCTGTCAGAGGGATGGAGCTCTTTGGATGTGGGTGGGACTCGCTCCTTTATTTTGTTTATCCAAGTGGATAAAGATTTTCTGTCCTTCAGAGCAGCTGAATTCATCTGAGAGGGGTCATGAAGAGACTGTGCCCAGCATAGGAAGGACATGGAGCTGTTGGAGTGAGTCCAGAGGTGGCACCAAGAGGACCAAAGGGATGGAGCAGCTCTGCTGGAAGGAAAGGCTGGGAGAGCTGGGATTGTTCAGCCTGGAGAGGAGAAGGTTTCAGGGTGAGCTAATTGTGGCCTTCCAGTGCCTGAAAGGGCTACTAGAAAGATGGAGAGAGATTATTTACAAGGACCTGGAGGGACAGGACACAGGGAATGGCTTCCCACTGCCATAGGGCAGGGTTAGATGGGA
>NW_016690370.1:1463855-1502763 GCF_001604755.1 Lepidothrix coronata
GAGCAGGTTTAGATTAGATATTGGGAAGGAATTCTTGGCTGGGAGGGTGGGTAGGCCCTGGCCCAGGTTGCCCAGAGAAGCTGTGGCTGTCCCTGGATCCCTGGGAGTGTCCAAGGCCAGGTTGGAGCAACCTGGGCTAGAGGAAGGTGTCCCTGCCTACGACAGGGGGTAGAATGAGATGGTCTTTAAGTTCCCTTCCAATCCAAACCATTCTAGGATTCTGTGATCATTCTACCAGGGGAAAACCACCCCAGTAACTAATCTCCACCACCCACTGCCTGGAGGGTGCCAGTCCAAAATGTGGTAACATGATGCCAACCCCTCTCCAGGCTGTGCTGCTCAGCTTCTGCCCACATGGACCAAACATTTCACCCTCTCAGGAGGCTCATCAGAGTCCCATTAGCATTAATTTAATCTCAACCTCATGGATATGTTCTCTAAATGTTGCTCCTCTGTCTCCACACCTGCAGAAACACCTCCTGGCCCTTGAACTTCAGAACTGGGGACTCCTGAGGGCCCTTCACTTGCGTGGGCAGAGCTGTTGTAATTTGTTCGATGACTCAGAGTGATCATGACAGCAAAAACCTGGTTCAGAAAGTTGCTTTGTGTGTGTTTTACAGGTGGCATTCAGGACAAAACAATTGTACTTGCTCTGAGCACCTGGGGGTGCTTCAGAGAAGAGCCACTCCGGGAGCTGGCACCTTCTCCCTGCTGCATGTGACTTTCTCCAAAGATGACATTTTTCTCACCTTCAGTTTTCCAGCCAGGCTGCTGCTCCTGCCGGCTCTCCAGAGCCTCTCCAGCGAAACAATTCCTCCTGGGATATGTCCCTTCACCCGTTTCCATGGCAAAGAGCGAGCACCTTCTCTTTTATGCTGATTCACTGATCTGTTCTTTCCCCTCAGGAATTCATACTGGAGAGCGTGTGGAATGTGGCAGCTCCTCTTTGTCCTCAAGAGTTGTGTCTGAATGGAGCATCGTCAGGATTTAATTGCAGCCCATTCTCAGTCTTGAACATCCTCAACAGCTCGTGGGCTGTTGATGGAAAAGTGGAGGTAAGAGGCTCAGGGAAGGCAGACAGATCAAATCCAGACATGCAAAGAGAACAGTGCTCAGTAACCCTTAGAAAGCACAAGTTCTGAGTGGGGAGTTGTTTTTCTGTGTTGTTTTCTTTTTTTTAAGGTTGTTTCAGTGCCGTCAATAAATAAATTTAGGCACGTCACAACTGAGCTCTTCTGGACGCCAAAATTAAGGAACATCAAAGGAAATCTTAAATGTAGTTTGCTTAATAATCTTTTAGGGTTTGTTCCACTGCTGTTTGTTTTTCCAGCCTTGGTTTTTTGCCCTGCTGTTTCCTTGTTTACCTAATTTCATGAGGAATTGCTGCTTTGGGACACCATGGTGGAAGCACCAAATGTGTTGACTGAACAATTCTCTGTTCTCTACTCCCCCCAGATTTTTTTTGCAAGCCAAGTGGAAGGAAACCACGTGCTGAGAAACAGATTCCATGAGCAAGAAGAGAATATGGAATCAATTAAACTCCTGATCATGGTTTGACCAAGAGTCTGTTTGGGTTTTGCTGGGTTGTAACGCCATGAAAGGAACCTTAGATCTAAAATGCTGTAATTGAGCATATTAATTAGCAGGAAATGATGCCCTGGAGCTTAATGGCTCCTGGAAGGTGGAAAAGAAGGACAACCTGACAGCAACCAATTAGGTCAAGCAGCAGGTACTTCATTTACTTGTTTTAGACAGCCTTTAAAAGAGGTTGGGAATGGAGATGCTCAAAAGAGATTGCAGGAGGTGGAAGCTGCAATTTGGGGCAGTGCAAGAGCACGTTAAAACTGGGTGCTATCAACAAAGTTGCTACTGCTAAAGAGGGGTTTGGCACTTGAGGGAAACAGGGCTTCTGGTGATAAACTGGGGACAAAATATTTAGGATCAATTATACAGAGTTCCAGGGAAATGTGGGAAAAAAAAATAAACGTGGAAGGAAGATGAAGAATCGGGGAGGGAGGAGGAACAGCCAAGTAGGTGAGGAGAGAATCGAGGTTATTGCAGTGATAACCATTAAACAGGACTGTTTGCCAAGACCTCCCACTGTAAAATAGCAGGGAGAGAGTTTTGTGGACCAGGAGAGGTTGTTCTTATATATTTCCATATGTCACTGCAGCGGGGTTAAAGAAGGGCCCTAAAAGTAGCCAGCATGGGAACACAGTGTTATTGCAAACCTGCCATCACAACTGAGAGAGATCCTGAGCAACCAAATTAAAATAAAAGAAAAAAAAAGCTAATTTTAGCTCAGCCCCTGAGCCCAATGTGGGACAGAATAAACCCAGTGTACTTGGAAGTGCCTTGAGGCTTTCCCAGTGCCTGAAAAGTCTGCAAATCCAGCAGATAATGCTTTTCCAATGCTGTTATCACTCCAAAGATAACTCAGCTCCTCCCTATCTCTTTCCTGATGTAGGTTCTGATAAGTATCCGTTTCTTTTTGTGACCTAAAGCAGCTTTCAGCAACATGGGTATATTTTAAACTTAGATATTTGCAACCACGTCACAGAACAGTCACAATCCCAGAGGACACACAGAACCCACTGGATCCCTAACCCAAGAAGGGATGGTGAGTTTTCTCTGTGTGTTTTGTGAACTGGTCATTAAGAACATTTAATATGTAATTTCTCAAATCTGGGAGTAAAAATTAACCACTTCCAAAATAGGTGAAGCAGTTCAGAGGAAAATGTTCTTGCACAGGAAATCTGTTTTGCAAAGAGGGAAGGGGGAACTGCATGAGAGGAGTAAACAACTCCAAAAACCCCTGGGACACCCAAATTGGGGGTGAAAAGGGTCCCCAAACTACTGGCTGTGAGACAGTGTATTATTATATTAATTATTGGCTTGGAGAAACTCAAGTGTGTGTGTTGGGGGGGGAAGAGACAAGTTGAATTTCCCTGAATTTTAAATAGATGTATTTGTTGGGTGTAAGCAGAACCTGCACCCTGTGAGTTGTATTAAATGATACCCATTTAGAAACAAAAAACCCATATCAAAACACACCAATCTCCCTCAAAACTGGCTTGGCAGCTGTGGTTTTGTGTTGTAAAGGCAGGATTATCAGTTAAAACAAAACCACATGTCCTCTCTGTCCAGCTGCCAGTGGTACAGGTTGTCAGCATGAGAAAACTGGGATGATCCTTGGAGCCCTTTTCCTGGGAGCTCCTCTCTGCTGTTCCCTTCCCCATCACAGAGTTACTTAAGGGGTAGAGGGTTCACCACCTGCCTTCCCTGCCCTTTTTCTCTACCAAGTAGGAGTCAAAATCCACAACTGGGATGGTCAGATATTGGGAAGGAATTCTTGGCTGGGAGGGTGGGGAGGCCCTGGCACAGGTTGCCCAGAAAAGCTGTGGCTGCCCCTGGATCCCTGGAAGTGTCCAAGGCCAGGTTGGATGGGGCTTGGAGCAACCTGGGACAGTGGGAGGTGTCCCTGCCCAACTTTAATGTCCCAAACCGTTCCATGATTGTATGAGACTGAGTTTGTGGGATCTTCCCCAAAACACCTGCTAAAATTCACAATGTGCAGTGAGCTAAATCAATAATTCACACAGCTCAAATCCCAGGGCTTTCTCTCCAAACTGGGAGCACTTTTAGTTCACTTGCCTGCTCTGCAGAAGAATATTTTTTGGTAAATTTATGTACGAGAGAAGGTGCTTAAAAATAGGATTTCTGTGTGAATCCGTGGGGTTTGTTCTTACAAGGATAAGTGGCTGAACAAAAGTGAACAGCCCTAACTCTCACATGAGGGTCTTCAGGAGGGATGTCAGAGAGACTCACAAAGGGGATGGGGAACCTCTCTCCTGAATCCAAGGGGGAGAGAAAGGCCTTCACACCAGGACTGTCAAGCTGTTGAGAACAGACATCTCAAAGAAATTCAAGTGCTTGGCTTGTAAAATGAATTTGGCCCCAAAACATCTCCAAATATCCCCAATATCTCCATTTCACCATTGCCCTGGGAGAGAAGAATCTGCCTAGAGACAACAGTCAAGTTTGGCATGAGCTGCTCAAAGCATTCCCATTTTGTCTCCTGATGTTTCTGATTTTAGTATTTTGTAATTTTATTACAATATACCTTTCCTTCAGCATTAAAAAATGCTTCCTGGCCCAAAAAAACCCCATAGAAAATAAATAATAGAAAGCTTTGCTATTTCCAAAGTAGTCGAAAATATAAAAGTCGGAATAGTTTAACTCCAAAATTCAAAAAATGCCAAGATTTCCAAAAAAGATTCTTTGGGAAAATCCCTGTAAAGACGTATTTCATGTTGCTCTTTTGGTGGGGAAAAAAATACCTTTTCTTTTTTTTGGACAAAGGTTATTTTAGAAGGTCAACTTTATGTTGGAGCAAAGCTTCTGGTATAACTTTCCATAAAACATATTAATACTGCAAAGAAATCTGGTGATTAATGCAGTGCTTTATGATTAATGTGTCGGAAAATGATTCACAGGTCTCTGAAATCAACACAAAAAATGCCATTTACCATTTTATTTTTCTCCTATTGATTTCAGTATAGGTTAGATTTTAACTTTCAGGCTTTCCCAGCAGGAAACCAACCCTCACAATTGTTTCAGACAAAAAGAAACAACCTGTTCTTAAATAGGAAGTCACTCTGGTTGTAATATCATTACTGGGGGTAGGACAGAATGTTTGCCTGCCCCTCTGTGGGGTCTGGAATGTTCTTTCTGAGTGATGCCTGTCAATTCTTTTGTGTTGGCTGACTCACAAAATGCCATTGCAGAGGGGAAAAAAAAAAAAAACCACACAAAAGAATTGTGAGTAATGATATTGATGGGAACTAAGAGCAAATAATGATGCTTGGAAAATAAAGCTGCACATTCAAATCCCCTTAGAAAAGTTTGGGGCAGGGCACAAGAAGTGGGTAACTTTTATAAGAGAGGGACACATTGTGTTCTTGTCTTTATTCCTGCAAAAATAACCTTTTCACCTGGAGTTATATCGACTGGGTGGCTGTTTAGAAACCATCAAATATCTCTGTGGTTTGAGTCCTTTTTTTTGTAATTATATTTTTCTTCCATCCATCCTCTTTTGTTTGTGCTGGGAAAGATGCCTCCTTTTGTTCTGATTTTTATCCCCTTCCCCACCCCCCAGAGAATTGTTATATCTGGTTTTATTTCCTCCTCTATTGTTTTCCTAAGATAATCTCCTTGTTTCCTTTCATTTTGTTGTTCTCTTTGCTTATTTAGACTCGTTGTTTGTGCCTTCCCTTACAAACCTGCCTTGATCTCGTTTTGCTCGAGAAGAATTGCTCCACTTTGAAGCTGCATCTAGTTCTGCTTAGATTTTTTTTTTTTTATTATTACCATGACAAATCCTTTTATTTAAGGGTATCTTGTTAAGGGAGCATCTTGTTATCTCTGTTCCTTCCTGTCCTCGGTGGGTTTGAGGTTTCTCTGCTGCCTTTGCTGATGAATATTGTTTTGTCCACTTCAAACATTAACTTGTGAAGGATGTGCCACTTCCCAGCTGTGGGTTTTCTCTCTAATTTTGTGTTTGATGTGGGTTTTTTTTTATCTCTGAATCACCTGCTGCTGGAATTTTGGTCATGCAGGGGTCGAAGGTTCACTCAGTGATGCAGTTCCACGTACAGGATGCTGAGTCAGTGCCTGGGAGGTGTTCACACAGTCATTTATGCTAATTACAGTTATTTGCACGAATTTTAGCCAAAAATCTGTTCTTTATATTTTCTTGACAATTTATTCACGAAATTGCCCTTTTTTAAAGCTGAAAACTTCCCTATTATGTCATTTTTTTCTCAAAATGATGTTCCTTTTTTAATACCTGCTTTTAAATTTTGTATTATAAGGCTGTTTTTAGTTCTCCAATTTTATTTGAATATTCCTGTATTCTCTTTCAGGGTGATCAAAGGTAACATTTAACAGAGAAAAAATATCAGGCCTCATTCATTTGCTAATTGCAAGTGATGAAGAGCCAGTTTAAAGGGGGTTAAATTGAGCATTTGCCAGTGGGAATCTCAGAATTTAAAACCTTCAGTATATTCATAGACATTATTTCTGGAGAAATTTTGAAAAGGTAAAAAAAAAAAAAAGGCATTTTTAAATTCTGAACTATTGCTAAATGGTGCCATTGGCTTTGTAACAAAAGGAAATTTTGGGAAGTGTGTTCTTGTTGGTGTTTTTATAGATAAATATCAGGTAAATAAAGGCACATATAAGTAAATTTTATATTGAGGTTATGCAGGGAACTACACTTAAATAGCTTTACTGGAAGTTCATTTGGCCATTCCCATTGCCTCTTGCAACGAAAATGAGCATGGACAACTTGGTCTCTCTGGTTTTAAAGGATAAAAGGGTTTTGAACTGACTCTAAAAGTGCTGGATATAATTCCCAATAATTTCTTTTAACTAATAAATGCACTGCATAAATCTCTGTCGGACCAGTGAGTGCCAAGTTGGGTTTACATGAAATAAAGACAGAAACTTGGGACTTTTATTAGAGGAGAAATCGAACCTTATTTCTGTAAGATGCTGGAAATCTCCTTGGATAACTCATGGGTCCCTTCAAACTCCTCAGTAGCTTTGGAAATAAAGCCTTTACTCACACCAGCACTTTTAAAGCTTTCATTATCCAGGTGAAAACAGGATTTAGGAAATTAATATTAATATTTTAATTGCTTTCGTGTCCAGTTTTCCCCTTTATGTTTAATACCAATTAAATATATATATAAATAAAATGATAGCAGCCTTTTGCTGCTGCCCCTTCTGCAGCTCTTGTTATTGGGGAAGAAGTTGCTGTACAAGGTTCTGTGGAAGTCTCTGCTCCTCCAGACCCAGTTCAGTTGGACTTAGAGCAGGAATCAAACCCATTTACTGGGTGAAGCTTTAGGATCAGTGTAAAATGCATTTGGGAACACGCTCAGCTGTAAATTCATAATGTGAGAGGTGTTCTTAAGTCATTTCTGGAGTGAATTCCACATTTCTTAGAGTAGGAATGTGACCATTCCTTACCTGTACAACCCTCAGAGGTCCAGCTAATTATTGCAGCCCATCAGAATCACTCTGATATTCTGTTAAAAAGCTCTAACTGGGGATGTGGTGCCGAAGCTGAGGGACATTAACAGGATGAAGTGTGGGGAAATGTGGAAATGGGCCTCCCTGGCTGATCAGGTTGGTAGTGGGGGCAAAACCTCATTTTCCATCCATCCTTCCTGTCCTGGTTTGACTGGGAGAGGTTGGGGCTGCCAAGGGGTTGGGTTGGTGCTTTAGCACAGCCTGTTCAGCCCCTCTTTGTGGCTGCAAAATGTTTAATCCTTTGAACTCTCCCCCATCCCGTTGGTTGTACATCTGCTCTCAGTCCCGTGTCCCTGCCAGTGTCTTTGTAAAGGGACATTAAATTGCCAGCATTTTTATTTCATTTATGATTTCTCTTTCAGGTCATAGCCTATGAGACTGCAAGTGGGGCTCTGACAGCCCAAGGAGGAGATGGAGTCTGTCAGCAGTGAAAAGGGTTTTCTCTTCCAGCTGACAGGTAAAGGGTCCATTCAGTCTGGCAGTCCCCTCAGAAAAAAACCACTAATTAACACTTGTCATCTGCCACAGTCACAGGTAATTCCCACTCTGGAATTACCCATGGAATTACCCTGGAATTACCCAGGTCTTTGCATGGATTCCCGTTATTCCTTTGACAACTGGACCATGAAATCTAATTTTGCCAGGACGGAAAACGGTATCAGTGTTTGTGCCAGGTTTTGAAATGCATCACAATGAGCAGGGAAGTGTCTGCAGAGCTCTGGGAGCACAGAAGTGCTTCTCCCAGGACGAGGGGCATTGCTCTGACAAGCTGCAACAAGTAATTAATTACAAACAGCAAATTGGTCTCACGGGGCAAGCTTGGAGGTCATAAAAAAAAAGCAAAAGAGAACCCAAACAACTTGTTGATGGTTAACTGCAGTGAGGTAATTAATGAGAGAATGCACAGAGACAGCAGAGAACAGTGCCTGACTTTCATCATGTAAAATATTTATGATTAATGAAGTTATAGTGTTGTGAATGCACACTGAGCAATCCCTCTGTGACAAGTGGTCACTGGCTGAGGAACAGTCACAGTACCATGGAATATCCTGAGTAGAAAGGGCCCCACAAGCATCATCAATCCAGCTCCTGACCCTACACAGGACACCCCAATAATCCTACTAGGTGCCTGAGAACGCTGTGAAACTGCTTGTTTGTTCTGAAATGGGAATAAATTAAGAAGTTTTATGCACTCCTGGCACCAACAGTGACATAGTAATTCAAGTAGTAATTCAAGAAAAATACTTCCCATTGGCAAGGAGATGAGAATCATCTGTCTAAACCCACATATTTAGTATATTCTTTCCTGGGACACCACAAACAGAACATGAAAAGGGTTTTCTCTTCCAGCTGACAGGTAAAGGGTCCATTCAGTCTGACAGTCCCCTCAGATAAAAACCATTAATTACCACTTGTAATCTGCCACACTCACAGGTAATTCCCACTTTGGCAGGTCTTTGCAAACGTCCAAGCAATTACTGAGACAATTTGCACCCACTGGAGGGGATGTAATTCCTGCCCTTTGACATTTTTTTCTTATCTTTTGAATAATTTTGCTTGTAGATAGGAATGGGAAGGGGGGAAGTAAGGAAAGTGCATGCAAACAATAAATATGTCTCTTCAGTAGTCATGAACTGACATTTTACAGATGCAGAGTTCTACCCCGTGTGTGCTTTGAGGTGAAGGAACATCCTCGTAGCTCACAGAGGAAACCACAAATCCATGGCATCTTCATTAAGGTTATGCTCAAACATTTTTTCTACCCCCATCCCTTCTCCTCCTTTCCATCTTAGATATCAACCATTTCCTCCACCACAGGGCTTCGCTCTTCCTTCCCTGGTTGATTATTTCCACAACTTTCACCTTTCCCCGGCACTAACTCTGTCATATTCCATAAAATAGCAATTTTCCACTTTATGTTGGAGCATTTGTTGGTGCTGAGGCTGTAGTACCACACATCCCCTGTGCCTGCCAGTCACCAGCACTCCGTGCCTGCCTTGATTGATGTTCCTATATCTCTTGGAATTTGTCCTATCTCGCTCCCCCCTCTCTCCCCTTCTTTTTCAGGAGCTGCTGCTCTCCCATAAAACCAGTTTATATATCAATCAATGTTAGATGGGAATTTAGTGGTAACATCTGTGAGAAGTGCTCTGGTGTTCAGGGAGTGGATAAAACTGCAGGAAAGTTTGGTGCTTCCTAAAGTCCCTAAATACTCATCCTATAAAACAAGATTTACAGTGTTGTATCCACGGCACGGAAGTGCTCAACTTACTCCATAATATTCTTGGAAGGCTTTGCCTTGTCTGCCCAGCTTGGATTTGTGAGTGTGTTCGTGTGTGTTAAACTTCTTTTTGCAGCTGTTTTTAGCTTTTTTTATCCGATTTTATTGTGCTGTAAACTTTTGGTGGAAAGCTGGGTAATTTCCCTCACCACAACGTGGTAAAAAACTTGTGGCTATAAAGTAAAAAATATATATATATATATAGTGTTGTATTTGCCTCCAGCCTTGTTTCATTTTGCCTCTGCCTCTGTGGCCTTGAAGGTGATGCTCATTTTGCAGAGGTGGCTTTTTAATTAAACTTCTTTTCTTTGTCAAACTCAGCTCTCAAGGATTTTCAGCTTCCGCTGGCTCAGAGCAGAAAAAGATTTTACTGAAAATCATAATGTTCTGAAATTTCAGAATGACTTACTAAGTACAGGATGCAAGTTTTTTAAAATATATTTCAGAAATTCACCCAAAACTCTGAATATTTTCGAGAGATAATTAAGCTCAGCCTTAATGTTAAAGCAACTGGGTGAGAAGGAACAAACAGAAGGGACTTTTCCAAACTCCTGGCTCGGCTGAAATATAAAATTGACTCTTTTAAAACACTGAAAGTTGAAAAGGGCAGAAGAACCCACAGAGGAATAGCAGGAAAATTGTCTTATCCTCCATTTCATGTTTATTTTATGTGAGCTTTCTGTATCTGAATAAATTATATGGACTTTTACATCCTAAATGGCAGGACATGGATGATCAGTTCCTGACTGCCTTTCAAATGTCCCAGTTTTTTCCTCCAGGTTTTGAGGATTTAACCTTGGAAGTGTCCATGAGAGGCCAAGGAAAATAATGAATTAACTTAGATCTTGGTGAGTGGGCACTAATCAAACTTCATGAAAAAATCCTGGTGATTTTTTATTTTTTTTTTTTACCTCAAAAATTTGGACTTTTTGGGAATAACATCACTCAAAGTGTCAACTCATGATGATAATGATGATGATTATTATTTTCCTGAGCAGGGAATCTGCTCCATTCAGAAGATAAGGATTAAATTCTCTGTACAATAGATTTCCCTGCAATTTTTGCCTTTTCAGCTCAAAGTTTTCAAACAAACTTCAGGTAAAATGGGGAATATTGGTGAGGAATGTGGTGTCAGCCTAAAAGAATGAGGTAGTGACACATTTAAGTCAAGCAAGAACTTGGCCTGGAAATGTAATTAATGTCTTTTTCATTGAGTGAATAATAATGAAAGAAAGGGTAAAAAATACCTAAATACTGGAATACTTGAAAAAGGAAAAAAAAAGAAAGGAATTAAAGAAGAAAATACCATCACCACCAAAAAAATTCTGAGCAATCTGTAGGTAATATTTAGAGGCTACTTGCAATGTGAAACATAGAAAAGGATGATTCTGCATTTAATATTAAACCATAATAATTTCAAATTATTCACAGAAAATATTAATGTGTGATTCAGTTTTCCTTAAATATCCACTTTAATTGATTATGAAAAACAAAACAAACAAATCTTTGAGCAGTTTTTATGTAACAAATGCATGTTTTGAACACTTAAAAGCTGTTTTTCCTCTTTTTTTATTCTGCTTCATTTGTGTATCCAGCCAAGTTTCCAGGTGTGTGGGGCAACACAGAGATGGGTAAAGAAAATTATTGATTACAAAGCTACCAAAAGACAGAACAAGTTAGGAATGAAGTGATCATTTTTGTACACAGGGAAAGTTTCTCAGGGGAGAACCTCCAGTTCTGTTCCAGGGTGACTGGATTTAAATGTGTTTTTAATGAGCTCGGGGAAAGTGCTGAACAACAGGAGCAAAAATAGGCAGATTTGATGAAATTATTCAGATTTATTTGGCCAAACAAGAAAA
The DNA here is from genome assembly GCF_001604755.1 of Lepidothrix coronata. Lineage (NCBI taxonomy): Eukaryota > Metazoa > Chordata > Aves > Passeriformes > Pipridae > Lepidothrix > Lepidothrix coronata. The sequence goes on from NW_016690370.1 coordinate 1,475,094, forward strand.
GATGTTGGAGGGATCTACAGGAACTAGGAGGATAAAAGATAAAATATGTAGGTGCATTATTAAGGTTAAAAAATAGTTAATGAGTGTGGAAAGGGAAAAAAAAATATTTGATGGCTCTGGGTACAAAACCCAACAAGGATTTTTGCCTGTTTTAGTGCTGCTCAGAAAAACAAACCAAGGATTTCAGTAGTTTTGAATTCCAGGAAGGAAATAATACTTCAATTATTATGGGAGAACTTGTGAGTTCAAGATTGGAGTTGTTTGAATCAGAAACAAGGAAGGAAGAGGATTTTAGTATATCTGTGGTACAAAGAAAGGAAGTTGCTCAAACTTGTGTTTCATATTTCAGGAGTCCAGGGAGAGCTGAGCTGGATTAGGATTGATTTAGGATGGACTCGTGCTGCAGCAATGGGAATGGAACAGATTTAGGTTGGAATCAGACCTGGAATTCTGGGGTCTAAAACCAACCCTTGAATCTAGAAGCACCAAATATCCTTGGAGTCACAGCCAGTCAGGGAAAAGCTCCTTTTTTCTCAGTTTTTTGGCCTCAAATGCCTTGTTCTAATATCCTCACTTGAGCAAGTGGCTTCCACCTGCACACCAGAGATTTTTGGAATATTGTCCATAAAATCACAGGAGGTTGGAAAAGACCCCTAAGGTTGAGCCCAACCATTAACCCAGCCCAAGGTCACCACTAACCCACGTCCCCCAGTGCCACATCCACCTGTTCTCTGATCTCCTCCAGGGATGGTGATTCCACTGCTCCAGTGCCTGACCAACCTTTCCAGGAAGACATTTTTCCTGATATCCAACCTAAACTTCCTCTGGAGCAACCTGAGAAACAGCTGGAAGAACACTGGATCAAGGCTCTCCAGGAAGACACGTGGATATATCTGATGCAGGTATTTATCTATTTCTTATCTAACTTTACATTATGTTTTTCCAAAAAAAAAAAAACCAAAAAAAAAAACCAACCTTTTTTTTGATGGTAAAGCAAAGAAACCACATTTCTTGAGGTGCTACAGCTATTCCTGCTCTTTAATCCAGGGATGGCAATCGATCTTGTGGTGGGATTGCTCCTCTAGTGAGCTGGTAATAATGGATAAAGAGATAATGGATAAAGAGATGCTGTGATTCCTGAGGATTTCCTAACAACTTTTGTGATCACTTGTTCCATGTGTTCTTGTTTACCTGATTTCTACACTTCACAACCAACAAGACCCATGTCTTGGTATTTTCCTGGCTACTTTCTGCTGTTTCAGAGCTGTAATTTCTCCTGGTGTACTTAAAAAAATCGGCTTTTTCAAAAGCCATTCCTTGAAGTGAGAGGTGAGAAGTTGCTGTTTAAGAGCAGGTTTAAATTCCAAGTGAAAAATGCTTTACTGGTGTACAGCAACCCGAGAACTTGCAATACCTTCAGCTGCTATTTCAGTCTGTTCTCAGAGACTTTAGGCTTCATCCTGGAACATCCCTGGAGATTTGGGAAAGCAAATATAGCAAATGCCAGTCTGCTCTTTATAAATGTAGACTGGAAATGTGTTTCAAATCCAAAGGTTAAGCTGGCAGTATCAGGAAAAGCTCCATTTAACACACTCTGGGTGATTTTTTTTTTCAATGACAGCTCTTGATCAGATCATTTCACTATTAATTTTGACTGGGTTGGGTGAGTATTCTTTAATTTCAGTGAAAACTCTGTGTGGTTTTACACATTCCATGACATCTTTCCCAAGGGTTGCAGGTATTATAAACACCTGATTTCTTCTTGGATAGTTTAGTGGCTTTATTAGTTCAGAATCAGCTGATTGTAGAACAAGGCAAAGGGAATAAATACACACTCCAGTTTTTGCCACTGATTATACTCTCCTTGGCCTCTTGTCATCCTATTTCTCACCCATCAAATTTCAAGGACTTTAAAGCAATATGTTAAAACCCATGCAAATATGCGTAGAATTGTTCCGTGTTCCAGCAGATCCCTTTGGAAGATGAATCCACATGCAGAGCTCTGAATGTGGGCATTAAATCACTAGGTCCATATTGAGTTATGCAGTAAATTTGAGTCTTCCATCACCTTGGAGGATTTCAAAACTTACTGCAAACAATGAAATAATCACCATGAGTGGAGTTTCACGTGCCCCTTGCCCATCCCATCACTCAGATGGGAGTGAAAGCAGGACACAAAGAACTGATGGTCTTTACCCTTGAGCTGCCTTTGCAAAGGGATTAATCTGATTTCTTTCATTAGATCTCTGAGTTCCACTCAAAGACATCCCGTGTTTGGAGAGGAATGTAAATCTGTGGAATAAATCTCATTCTGGTGTCTCCTCCCAGCAAAATCAACTCCCCAAGTTATATTTAGCAGAGGCAGATGCTGCTGAAGTAGGGAAACAAATCTGTCTGGGCTTTCAGTGGGGCTTGGTAATGATGAAAACCGATGCCTTGAATGCATTTTTGTTTTTGGTTTTGTGCTCTCTGGCTTTATAAACCCTTGAAAATTGCTATAAATACAGCTGGGCACAATGCAGCATAACCAGAGGAAAGCATCAAACTGTCCTCTGTATTTTACAGTTCTGTACATTTCATTGAAATGCTTGTTTAAAATATGGATTGCTCCTTGCATTTCTGTGATCTCCCAAACATGACAGACAGAAGAACAAGGGACTGTGAGGGATTGTCATTCAGATCTGCAGTGTCACCAGTCTGAGAGAGAGGAGCCCAACGGGGTGAAAACAAACCTTCAGCTGCATAAAAAGAAGTAACGGAGTGAAGACAAATATTCAGCAGCATAAAAAGGAGTGTTTTGACCCCTTCATGTGTCAGTCATTCCTACTGTCCGTGGTACAGGAACACACCTGACAAAAAGGCTGAGTTTTACTGTTCCTTTCAGGTGCCCCTAAATAACCCTTGTTGTTACAGCTGCCAAGACTCACCTGATAAAACATGTTTGGGCTCTGTTAATCATCCTTTCTCTGGAGTCAGAGAAGTGAGGAGACAGTTCATCTTTTCTGAAGGGGAGAGAATAGAATTTAAAGCCTCTGAGTGTGTTGTGGGGTTGGGAAGCTGTTCCACACCCCGTTTGTGTGATATCCCAAATTACGGCATCACAGAATATGCTGAGTTGGAAGGGACCCAAAAAGGTCATGGAATAAGGGACAGATATTCTGGAATAATTGATAAACTGGGCAGTCTTCTGGAATTAAATGGGACATTCAGTCTAGAAAATAAAGGATATAACCCCCTCTGGACATGTAAGCCTATGGCTTGATCTTAAAGATTAAGGAGTTTCTTGCCTTCCGTGGGCAGAGCTGTCCTGAGGCCCCACTGAACACAGGGATTTTGAATACAGGCACAAATGAAAAATGTATTCAAATTATGGATTAAAACTTCCTCCCCCCATCTCCATCGAGGTTCCCTTTTGTCTCTCTGCTTATTTCCTGAAATTTAAATAAAATTCCGTGTCCTGGTCTGTGGGACAACTTGCCCTTTGAGGCCACTTCTCCTTGGTGGTTTTGACGTTCAAGGCAAGAACTGGACCTTTCTGAGGATTAAACACATCAACTGAATTAGATAAAGGTTTTATTAATCCTCTCAGGCAGGTTTCAGGAGCCCCTTCAATTGGCAGAAGAGATGAGGAGGAACAAGCTTTACCTGCAGGTGCAATTTCTGTGATTGGGATGAAGGAGGAAATAAATGACAACCTCTGCTTGTCCTCTGGCAGCACCAGCAAGAAGTGTTTGCATTTCCTCCATCAGGAAAGATTCAGGAGAAGGATATTTATTAAATAATATCAACTTATCCCATAAAACCTTTTATTTTCCTTGAGAAATTTCTTTATTTCTCACTTTAGCAATTGGATTATCTAATGCTGGAGCTGGTTTTCCTAGAAAATACAGTTGATATTTATTATGGATTTTAAATTGCATGTGCTGTTATTTCTCCAGATTTCCCTCCTGGCCCCCTGCCTTTTTTTTTGATTCCACATGTCTTTGTGTAATCTTCAAAAAACATCCCCAAAACAATAATTCTGTAGGTAAGTGATGACAGTTATAAAAAAATGACTTTGCTTTGGTTCCTGTCAATCCAGGAACACGTTGGATGGCTGACACCACCCTTAGATGTGTAGCTGGAATGGTGACATCCACATGGATTCTCCAAACCTTTAACCCACAAACTGATTTCTCCTGTGGTGATTCCCAGTCATTTAAAACACACTTAGATGGGTTTAATTGTTTTCGGTTAAGAGCTGAAGTTATAAACTCTTCTGACGCAAAATTTAATTTCATATTTTTGCTGAAAATGGCTTTTTTAAAAAAAAAATGTCCCCAAAAATTATAATTAGATCCTACAAATGGCCTGAGAAAGGGACAGCCCTGTGCTGGATAAAAAAATGAGGGGGAAAATCATTGGCCAAGCACAAATCAGTGTCCCAGGGGCTCGTGTTGGACTCACAGTGTCGTTCACAGCGACGTGTCCACTTTTCTCCCTGTCAAAGTTGCTACTGAGAGTATTTTAATCCTTTCTCCTCTGATCCCTGGGCACACACAAAGAGATTACTGCAGTCCTTTAAAAGACAGCTTTTCCTCTCACTTCCACGTGTTTTCTTTCCACTCTCATGTAAAAAAACCTACTATATTTTAGCAGGGATCAGACCAGTTTGGAAACACTCCATGGAATTCCCTTCCCTGAGCAAAGGGAGCTGTTTGAAACAGCTGATGCTTTGATCTGACTTGCAGATGAGAGAGGGATAAACAGGCATTTCCCAGCATTTTGTCCACATTCTTACTTGCAAGAATAAGGCATTGTGTGTAAACAGTGGATCTACTGCTTAGTGGATTATATTTGCATAAATAACAGAGAAAAATGACTGTTTATCTGGTTTCCTCCTCCCCTGCTTCCACAAACCCACACTGAATCTCAGTGCATGCCTGATTTAAAAAAAATCAATAAATGTAATGGAGCAATTAAAATAATTAGAGTTATTGTTTTAAATAGGAGAAACACTTGTGAATATTGCCCAGGTATCCATAAATAACAATATTAAGTGAAGAATGGCCTGTTTTCCTGTATAATGCTCTGTTTGTTGTCCTGTATCTGTTGTTATAAATCATGCAGGATGTTCCTCCAGCTCCTCAGATACTCAGAAGCAGCTTTTGCCAGGTCAGGAGTTCAGGAATGTGCTGTTTGCCCAAAACATCTGGTTTACATGCTCACCTTCACCCCAGGTGAGCGATGGCACAGGGAAAACATCATTATATTTGGAACTGTGCTTGGTTATTTGTACAGGAGCCGTGGCCTTATTGAAAAAACATGAATATTGCCAACTGCAGGCAGTTGGAAGGGATGGAATGGCAAAAAAAAAAAAAAGTGTGGAAACAAAAACTTAAAGAATGAATTCCAATGACTTTCTTTTGTGCAGGAGGCAGAGGAAGGCGAGGGATGGAGTGCAAAGGCTGAGACTTGCAGTGGAATAATCTGAGAGGCTGTAAAAGCAGAATTTGAAGGAAGGGAAAGGAAGGGAAGGACTTCTGTTGCAGAAACTTGTGGAAAATGGGGATATTTCAGCACAGGCACTCGTAGAAAAGAGAAATGTTTGCAGAGGGAAGGGGCAGATGGAACATTTCCAGCATGGTGGTGTGACAGGAGGAGATGTGAAGCTGCTGCCCCCATGGAGTGCATCCATGGTGCTCCATGGCCATGGGCAGTGGGAATCACTTGTAGGGAAGGGATTATGGTGGGAGTAAGGCCAAAGGTTTGAACTCTGAGAAACCTACCTTAAAATGCATAAGTTTGTCTTTTGAGGACAGTTATTTCCCCCAGATTTCTCTTGTCTCCAATGTGAGCTGCTCTGCAGGAAGAGGTCGGGCATTGTTATATTGCAGTGGAACAGAAGAGCTGCCACGTGTCAAAAAAGGTATTTTGGTTCCCTTTTATGTTCACAGCAATGGCAATTTGGCCTTTTTGAGTTGGTGTGGCTGTTCAAGCTGATGTAGGGCTGGGAATGTTGCTCTGACCCCCCCACATACACACCCCAAATCAGGTTTCTTGGAAGTTTGCTATTCCCTGCATGTGTTGTATTAGCCGTGTCCAAAACCTTCCCCATATTTATATTCCTTTGTTCTGGTTTGTGTTGCCTCTGTGAGGCTTCTGTCACACAAGAGACCTGGCTCTGGGATGTCCAGGAAAACCTCTTTCATCTTGACTTGGGGAGAAAAGGATGGAAAAGAGCAGCAGGGCAGGAAGAAGCTTTGATTCAAAGCAAAGGTGAGGCTTCGCTTCCTAGTTGCTGAAATAATTAATTGCATTTATCTTTACAATCAGACCTTCAAATTTCATTTTGGCTGGAGCAAAACAACCCAGACTATCAGTACATGTTATCTTTTAAGTCTCATTTCTTGACATCCTTGTATGTATTTATTCATTTCCTGTGATTTCACGACACAGCAGAGCAATGGAAAAAGTGCTCTTAATGGCAGCTTTCATTGAGCTTAATGTCTTTGTACTAAATTCAATTTAGGATTTACAACACTTTCAGCATTTTGCAACTAGGCTCTCATATTGTAGCAAACCTGTCCTTTTGGTAATACAGGTATTTCCCTTGTTAGCTCGAGCCTGTGGCTTTTATGTTTTGATGTAATGATTTGGTCTAAAGGCCAAAAATGCTGTTTTCAGGTTCCCCTTCAGTTGCTGACTGAGGAATAAATTTACTGGTGTGCAAAATGTAAAACAAGAATGTAATAGAAAAGGTTTGAATTCTCAGGAGGGGAGAAATGTGGCATTGCAGCCTTGTGCCTGATTTTCACAGGTCTCAGATGATCTGTGGCAAACTCTAAATGGGGATAATGCAGAAAATGGGCACTTGGATTCTTTTTGTTCCAAGTTTCTCAGGTTGTAAAATCCAAACTGCTTTTTACACAATATTTGTGCCAGTCTCTGACTCGATATAAGCAAGGAATGGGAGGAAATGGGATCACCCAGGTTCAAACAGGAGGCTCTGCTGAAGTTCCCAATTATTAAATGAACACAAAGATATAGGAAGAATATCTTGAAATCTGCAGTGTATCCATTACATGTACCATAGAGTATTTCCTTCAATATTCCAACTGCACCTTTCAGGAGTTGACTTGAAGATGACAATTCATCTACAAAATTTAGGGGAAAAAATCAGAAGAAGATAAACCAGGAGAAGTTTATAATTTGGCAAAGAGGAAAAGATCAGGTTTAAAAATAATAAATCCCACTTTTCCCCCATTTCCCACCCCCCCAAATATCACTTACTCTTCAATAAACAAAAACTAGACTAGGAAAGCCTGTTTGCCTAGTGAATAAGTTCAGTATTAAAGTGTAATTGTGCTTTAAATTAATTTTTATTCCATGGTTGGAAAAATCTTGTGGACTGATTCTCATGGGAATTTTCTCAGAGTTCCAGTCTCCAGGATCCTTTATCATGGATTTCTCTCCACTCTTCAGCAGCAGTTGGGTTGCAGTGAGTCAATGTGTTCACAGTTGGATGGGTGTGGGCAGCAGGAATTGCAGGAACTGGGATGTGGGACGGACAGACTGGATGTGACAACACACACATCAAAACCAGGGCTGGGAAGGGACTACAGAACTTCACAGTTGCTCCTCGTAGACCAAAACACAGATTTTACACCAAACTTCACAAATGTACCAGCTGGCACATCGCTGCAGAAACAAAGATTCCCACCAGGACAGGTTTAATTTGGAATTAGGAAAAACTTCTTCCTGGAAAGGGTTGTCCAGCCCTGGAAGGGGAGGGTGGAGTCCCCATCCCTGGAGGGATCTAAAAGCCATGTGGATGTGGCATTTGGGGACATGAGTTAGTGGTGGCCTTGGCAGTGCTGGGTTAAGGGTTGAATTGGTGACCTTGGAGGGCTTTTCCAACCTAAACCCTTCATTTTTTGATATATAATGACACTGGGTAGACATCAGTCATTGGTAAAATCTCTTTTTGGCAGCTGGGTCTTCTGGTGAGGGTATAAATCAAGGATAGAAACTTAAACACTTGAATAAAATGCTTTTCCAAAGGACCTTTTGGAAATTTAATCCTCAGTCTGGGTACAGTGAAGGTTTTGGAGGTGGGAGCAGAACCAGGCTGGAAGCAACCACTTATTTTGAACTGGTGGCTTCAATTCAACCAGTTATTTTGAACTGTGAGTGATGAACAATTCTGGAAATAACCTCTTTCTAAAGTTTCTAAAGCAGTGTGTGAATCCAGGATGCAGCAGAGATTGTGGGGGATTTTTCAAGTGTTTCTGTTCTTTGTTTTGTTTTGTTTTTTTCCAGAAATTTCTACCCATACATTTGAGGACAAAACTACACCTCTGGGCACTTCAGGTACAATGCATAGAAACAATTAATTTTTTAATGGGAAATAACATGAGTAATGCATCATTACTGATTACCCCAGGAAGAGTTTATGGCACTTTCAATTTTAGCCATTAATAAACAGGCTGATCATTAGCATTCATTTCCGAGGAGTGCATTGGATATCCTATTATTGAGTTATTATTGCATTATATTATTGAGTTGTTATTCTGAACACACAGCCTGCTAAATGTGGTATTTAATTGTAAATTACTGCTTCATTGCTCCATGCTCTAAAACCACAGGACGATATTTCACAGTTTTAGTGGTTTATATCTTAAACTTTGGGGTTTGCTACCACCTATTTGTGAAAACTTTCTTTTGTTAGGAGTTGGGTTGCTGTTCGTTGCTTCTCTCTAAATCATGATTTTGATGAAACTGGTATGAGCTAAAAAATGGGAGGGTGAGAGTTTAATTCTTCTTGAAATGATGTGTAATGCTTGGAAGAATCACTTGTACCAGGAGCCTTCATGCATGTTCCCAGAATGGTTTTTTATATAGGAAAAGTGAGGAATTTAAGTGCTGTTTCAATCCAGCTTTTTGTGGAATGGCAAACTGATTATCTCTTGATTGCTAAAAGCACGATCTTAACCTGCTGAACAAATCTACTGTTAATATTTTACTGCTTATATAAATGTATATCACCTTATAAATGAGGAATTTCCATTTAGGATCACGTTAATGAAAAAGTTCAGCTTCACAGTCAACAGGATGATAAAAGTCACAGGGTTTCAGACTTTGGTTCCATTTGGATGTTTGTAAAACCCAGCGACTGGGCCCCAGAATGACAAAAGAGCCCCTGGAACATGAGCTGCACTTTTGATCTTTGCAGTCTATGAAAAGAGGAAATTTAGTGTGGGGAGATATTAAATTTCTGAGCTTAAATATTGGGTTTGCATCTGCATAAGGGAATATAGAATTCAGTCTGCCATGTGAAGGCCAGGGCTCTGAGCAGCTGGTGAAATCATTCTGAGGTGGATGTTGTTCAGCTGGGGGTGTGGAAGGAGTTTGTCCTCTTGGACCAGTTCTTGGCTCTTGAGAGGGGTCTGGGTCACCAAACCTCACATCAGCTCTGAGTCTTTGTCTTGGCTTTCATTCCAGCTGGGAAGGATGTCTGTGGAAACGGAATTTAGGGATTTATATGGGAAGCTGGTGTGATGGGTGAGTCAGGGGAGAGAGATTAATCTCAGCCTAACACAAACTGTCTTGTCAAGGTTAGAGAATCACGGAATGGGTTGGGTTAGAAGGACCTTAAAATGCATCTCATTCCATCTCTGCCATGGGCAGGGACACCTTCCACTAGCCCAGGTTGCCCCAGCTTGGCCTTGGACACTCCCAGGGATGGGGCAGCCACAGCTTCTTTGGGCAACCTGTGCCAGGGCCTCCCCACCCTCCCAGCCAGGAATTCCTTCCCAGTATCCCACCTAACCCTGCCCTCTGGCAGTGGGAAAGGTCTAGGAAGTTGCTACAGCTGATACATAGATTTCATCCAAAGAATACTCTTAGGAGTGAAGATCCCAGGAGAAAGAATCCTGGGATCAGCAGGGAGAAGGAGGAGCAGTTTGTGGAGCTCAGACCTGTATAATCCTCACTTTTTGCTCCTGCCTTCAGTGGTTACAGAGCTGAGGGCACTGGAGGAGCAGGAAGGAATGAAGAGGAAGGGGAGAAGAAGATGGTTCTGGTCATAAAAGTTGCAGGAGAGGCACAACTTGTTTTATTGATGTAAAATTCTCTGGGGGCCTCAGTGACTTCAGTTCTTAAGACAAAATCTTGGAGATGTTTCAGAAAGGGATATTCTTCTAAATGAAGTTATCTGTCTGTGGAGTGCTAAATATAGATTTCCTCTCTGGTGATTTCTTTAACTTTGAGCTTTCTGGCTTTGGTAAATGATGTTTGAAGCTCCTGTTTTCTGCACCACCTCCATGGAAGGTCTGTTACTTGAAAACTTGGGATGACGAGAAAAAGAAATATTTTTCTTGGATTTCCCTTTTTGCAGGAGAGGTTGTTCCTGCTGTTCTGCCACTTCAGGATCTGTTTCCCTGGGAACACAGACATGGAAAAAATCTGCTGACATGGTTCTGCAAGGGAACCAGACTGTTATTGCAGAGATGTCAGTGTTGTGAGACTTTATTGGAAATCTGGGAAGATTTGTGTTGTCCCTGGCAAAGGCCTGTCCCAGGTGGTACGAGGTGGCCCTGAGGTACAGGGGGAAAACAGAGCACCCAAAAGATGTTCAGAGCATCTCCTGAGGGATTTTCTGCCTTTCTCCAAACACCACAATATTTTAGGATGTAGTTTAAGACATAGGACAACTCTGCTTTTCCCCTCCAGACAAACTGAGCTCCTTCTTCCCAAGGTAAGAAGCCCCTTGTTTGGGTATTTTGTACATAATAAATGCCCCTATATGCCAATGACAACACCACAAATGGATTAGTGATGCATAAAAGGTTGTTCCTGGCAGTGCAGTGGCACTCACAAGAAGCTCCTTCCCTTTTCAGGAGCCTCAATTACTTTTCTGAAGCCACTGGGACATCACAAGGATAATTCTGCCTTTCAAGAAATCTCTCTTCAAGCTTCCCACTGATGGAAACCCTATGTTGCTGAAAGGTGGCAATTAATCCTTAAACAAAGACAGATTGCTTGTCATAGGTTCCTGCTGGCCCAGTCACACCAGAGCCATTTCTGGCTGCTCAAATCTGACTTTCTGATGTTATTGTCTCCCCCCATCTCATAAACATCTGACAGACATTTTCTTCCAAATAGGAATTTCTCTTTCATTTTGCCATTATGGCAGCTCGAGGAGGTGTTTTTCATTTCATAACAACATCCCTGAGGGCAAAGAGCTGATAGAGAGACTAAATTCCCTAAAGCAATTTCCTTTGCTATCCAAACCCTCTCCTCCTCTATTGGTGCAATCAGAAGTGGGAGATGGATAAAAGCTACTTGGTTACAAGTTCATCTCCTGTCAGTGCAGGAGTTGTTCTCTGCAGTTTATTTCTGGTGTTTTGACCAATCTGTTATTTCAAAGTTTATTGTATCTGTCTGTTCAGAGATAGAAGTTTCTCCTCTTAGTCAGCCTAAATTATCATCTTCCTTATTTCATCCCTTTTTTTTTTTCCTTCCTCCCGTTTCTACTTTCTTGCAGCTTGAAATTACAGAACCTCACACCTTTAATACTGACAGGAAAGAAGATTTTTTCCTGGAACAATAACAAATTGGGGAAGTCTCATGTAAAGCTTTATTTCTATATCTTAAGATAAATCTGGGCATGAGACATAAAAGCTGCTGGAGAAAAGAGCAGGCTTAGGATCCTGGTGTCTCTGGAATTGTTCTAAGACACCACCTCTAGCTGAGCAACAAGTAACAAATTAATTTGATAACTGTTGGCTTCTCCATGGGTTTTGTAGGGTTCTTTTTGGTGTTGTGTGTGATCAACATTTGCTGTCCACTGCTGGCTTTAGCAAATCTAACAATCCACTGGAAAAGCAAGAAGTGGAGGAGAGTTTTAGGCAATTTTTTCTCCTTTCCCTGTCATTCCCAGTGTTGGCAGCTGTCAAACCCACACACCAGACAGATTCTTGTCAGGAAAGGGAATCAACAGTGCTGCCTCTGGAAGAAGGAGTTGTAGGACTTGTCCCCAGCCATGAGACTTCAGCTGAGTCCCTTTTTGGAGCTGCATCCCGAGGTGCTGGTCCCTGGGAGGGAAGGGCAGGGGACAGAGCAGTCCTGGATCATCGAGAAGCCAAACTTTCTGCACGGACAGAAGTGCTGTGGAAAAGTGGCTGCTTTGGGAGGTAGGAAGAGGTTAAATAAGCACTGAGAGAGGGAGGAAGAAGAAATCAAAGCACAAAAAGAAAATCTTGCTCTATCTGCTTCAGCCCTTTGGTGTAGAGTTGCTGGCTCTGCTTGGCCTGCCCCCTTTTTTCCCCAGTCTATTCATAGGGATGTATTTAACACTTCTGTTTGCTTTAAAACCCAAAAGTACATCAAGGCTAAATATAAGCATCTCTCCAGCTCTTTGTTCTCTCTTACAAAGGCTGTAGCTAAGAGTCTTCACTCCCTTGCACCTTGAGATCCTAATTACAGATGTCAGATGAGGTGTGGGCTGCTACCACCAACATCAGAGGAGGATTGGCTTTGATGTCTTACACCTTCCCTCCACCGACTGAAATCACTGCCAGAGGTGCAAGACAGACTAATACCTCCCTGTTTATCTCAATGCAAAGCTTACTGACTAAAATATTTGAGTGAAACAGTGCACTGGTGATACACTCCTTGATTTTTAACATGCTGCTTTCATAAAGGTTATAAAGGCAAGTTGATCAATCATTGCTGTGCCAATTCCCCTCTCACATGGTCAGATGGGGACACGCAGCGTGGGCTTAAAGGCAGTTTGAAATTTTAGTTCAATAATATTTGTGATAAAGCTTTTTATTCTCATGGAAGAGAAAACTTTATACTTAAGGTAAGTTTAATATTTTTTTTTCATCAATTAAGCCAATGTATTTTCCATAAAATTTCTGCAATTATCTCTGTCTAGTCCCTGAAAGGAGCTTGTGGTGAGATGGGGGTCAGCCTCTTCTCCCAGGGAACTGGTGGCTGGACAAGGGGAATTGGCCTCAAGTTGTGCCAGGGGAAATTCAGGTTGGATATCAGGGAAAATTTCTTCACTGAAAGAGTGGTTAACCATTGGAACAGGCTGCCCAGGGAAGGGGGAGGAGTCACCATCCCTGGGAGTCTTCAAACAACAACTAGAAGTGGTAGTTTGTGATGTGGTTTAGTGGGCAGGGTGGTATTTGGTCAAAGCCTGGACTTGATGATCTCAGAGGTCTTTTCCAACCTTAATTTTATTGAATCTATGACTATGACCTCTTTATTGTGATAACTGCTGATGTTCAGCACTCCAGAGCACACTGAAATTCCCTCTCACTCTGCTTTGTCCTTCCCTGGGCCTCTTTCCCCTAATTTCAGTCTTTAGTGTGTAATCAGGATCCCATTTCCATGGAGGCTCTCTCATGGACCTGTTTGTGGTGATTAAAGCTCAGCAAGTCCAGGAACCTTGAGACTTTGTTCTCTGAGAGGAACCTTTCATTTAAAATCCCTTAACGCCCTTCTGCTCTTCTGTGGAAATAATAACAGAGATCCTTACAGATAAGTTATTTTTCATTTGCACAGAACCTGCAGTACTACAGGATAGTAAAATATGCCACTATAGGGACAAACCCCTTTGTGGCTTGATAAAACATCAGGGTCATCCATGTGGGATACATTTATTGGGCACTGGGGATAAACCCTGGAATGTGTCTTATAAGGAAATGTGTCTTGTAGCAAACAGGTTTCAAAGAGTTGTTACAGAGCTGCCACGATTTCAGCTTTGAGCAAGGAATGCTGTAAATATCAATTGCTGTTATAAAAAGCAGTAATTGTGATTTCCAGGAGTTTTACTTTCCTATTTTATCCTGCTGCTTGTATCCCACCAAGAGCTGTAGCAATATAAAAATACATGGATTCATTCAAATGCTCACTAATACACTGTTTAATTCAAATTGTTCTTAAATAGCTTCCTAAATTCTATTTCATTTTGTTATTTTGGGATTTATTGCTGCTTTAGTTCATAAAGCTGCTGGATTCCAAAATCTGAATTACAGTCCCTCTACAGTTTTGGGGTTTTTTTTATACAAGAAGTTGTACACAAGTATTCTTGATTACTTTCCTTTAGTTCCTCGTGAAATAATAAAGTAACAGCTTTTTATGCCCTATTTAAAATTTGAGTGCCAGCCAAACTCTGTTTTAGCCTCCATTTCAAGTGAGTTTGCTCATCATGCATTCCCACCACACCATAAACCTCCCCTCACTGTCTTTGCTGATCACTCCAGAGATTCCCAGCTTGGGAAATTATTGGTCATGCTTCCCTAACTCTGCTTCCCCCAAGAATGTAACCCTTAGGAAATTCATACCTTGAGCTCCTATTCCCTGATTTCCAGAGATGTATAAGATTCCAGGAGCAGATGGTGTAATTTGGAAGGTCACCACTCAAGGAGGCTGGAAAACTTCAAGTGAATGTTTCCATTCTCTACAACCTCACTGACTTTTGGGTCTGGTAAATTTACTTGATTGATCTTAAGCTTGTTTTCTCTCTGAATGGTCCTCTGAGTTTTCAATGAAAGCCCTAAAAGGACAAGATTTAGTTTTAAGTCCTAATAATTAAGATTCCTGTTGATGTAAAAGGACCCTTCACCCTTTTTGGGGCTCCTCATGATGCCAGTGTTTGCTCTTCTGGCAACGTTCAGCCAAAGCTGTGCAATGTAGTGTCTCCAGTTTGAGTCACACGAGGTAAAAATAAGGCTGAGTGACTCTGGAAATCAAAATCTGTCTGTGATGGTTCAAAGGGTGGGGAGAAAACTGCAGAACTCAAAGTCACCCCGTTCAAAACTGCTGCATGACTGGCAAAACACGTTCTCCCCCCACCATCCTCTCTCATGATGAATTTCTGAGAAATTAAAAGCAAACAAATAAATTGAAAACTAAAATGCACCTCCACACATCCAATTTTTTTGTTGTTGTTGTTATATTCCCTAATCAGCCATGGGCTGCTGTTGCAAATGAAAAACTCGGATTATTGCTGCAAAAAAAATCTCTGCAGAGAAAACAGCAAGTTGTTGAGATCCAAGAAACGGTGCTTAACTGGGGCTGTAAAATGAAAAGACAGTCAGCAGCGGGGAGAACATCATTGTGAGCTGGGTTATTATGCTCATATTTGAACATTAGCAAGTCTTGAGATGCAAGATGTGATTTCTAAACACCTCCATAAGCCTGTGCTCTTAAAACTGGATTCACTTTTAGGAGGCTCTGCAATGTTTCCATCCCCACAAAGACTCACTTGGTCTTCTTCATCCTTTCCCTACTTCTCTCTTATTATGGTTAAATATTATTAAGAGTTTTATTCACAACACCTTTTTTTTTCCTCCTGTGCCTTCTGAGATGTTTCTATATGAAAAATGGCCTAAATTTTAATACTGTGGTTGGTATTTTGTAGGATATTGTTCCGCGTTGTGGAATATGTAGTTGGTGTATATTTTGTCTTGTTTCCAAAGCCTGTCTTTTAAAGAGCAGCTCAAAAATTTGTCATCTGGCTCTTGCAATAAAGCTGAATAGTTATGAAAATACTCTTCCTGATGTCTCTAGCAGTACTTTTAACAATCTTCCTTGATTCTCCAACTTTCAAGGTCAGTTCACTCCTTATCTATTGAACCAAACTTTGTGGAGCTGCTCTGAACAGAGCAGCGACTTGGGATTTTGGTTGATTTTCTCTTTGTTCCAGAGCAGTTTTGCCAGGCTTTAAACCCACCTGAGGATAAGAAATCTATTCTAAGCCACGCCAAGGACAGAATCTCCTCTGCTTGTGCTGCAGGGAGAGGGTTAAAATGCTCTTTGTGTGCAGTGGGTTTGCTGTGACTCACAGTTCCCACCGACGCAGGTTTGCAGTGCCTGGTACAACTCTTTCTCTTGCTTCCGTTGGTTTCATCCTTTCCCTTTTGTGTTTTGTGTTTGAAGGGAAGGTCACAGAGCCTCTCATCTGTGTGGGCTCCCAGCAGAGCAGGAGGGAGCCGAGTGAGAGCCCGGGCTGAGCCGTGCGGGGGGACGGAGGACGCGGGCAGGGAAGTTCTAACAGGAACAAAGAAAGCTGGAAGGACCCAGAGGTTTAAGCCACAACCCTTTGGAAGCAAGAGGTCAGCCAAAGGTTTAAAATTGTATATAGTTTTCTCCTGGCTTTGATGGAAAGTTCTTTTCAAGCCCAGCTGGAAAAAAGGATTCAAAGCGATGGGAGGGTTTGCAGGAGCACTGATTTTTCTGCCTTATCATCAGTATTGCACACTTTGCAATACCTGAAGTCTTTTACTTTGCAATACCTGAAGTCTTTTACTTTGCAATATCTGAAGTCTTTTACTTTGCTCCTCAGAAGTCTGTGGAGAGAGGAGTAAATTATTCCCTACAATGACAAATTGACTGTGTGAGCAAAGTGCACACACAGGAAATTAATTATAGCAACTTCACCTCCGAAGATTTCCTCCTTCCTTCCTCCGCACAAAGAGAGGCTGTGGAAATGTTGCCTCTCAGAGCTCCCAGCACTGTCAGGCCTCCCTTTGTGCAGCTCCAGACTGTGCTTTGAACACAGGGATGTGGAGAGGTGACACTCCCTTTGAGCTGAGAATGTCTCCACAACACCCAGGGCTGAGGGGACCGGCAGCGATTGGAATTTTTATAAGTAACACGACATTGGTGAAACACATCAAATATCTCCTCATTTAAAAATTCAAATCATAGAACCATGAGATGGTTTGGGTTGGAAAGACCTTAAAGCTCATCCAGTCCTACCCCCTGCCATGGGCAGGGACACCTTCCACTAGCCCAGGTTTCTCCAACCTGGCCTTGGACACTTCCAGGGATCCAGGGGCAGTTACAGCTGCTCTGGGCAACCTGTGCCAGGGCCTCCCCACCCTCCCAGGGAACAATTCCTTCCTAATATCAGACCTAACCCTCCCCTCTGTCATTTTGAAGCCATTCCCCCTTGTTCTGTCATGTACAAAAAACATCTCAGGACTCTTTGCACAAAAAGCCTCTGCTTTGGCAATTTCCATTTCTTTACCTCTTCTCCTTTATTTTTTTTGGCAGCAGAGTTGCAAAAGGGTGATACTCTGACATTCTGTAAAGGACAGCAATCTGATTTTTTTCTGGTCCAGAATTAATTTGGGTTTCAAACCTGACCCAACAGACACACAAATCTTACTTAAACTTGTCAGATCCAGGATAAAATATTTCAGTTGATACAGGCTGACATTTTTAACTGAGATGTTTGATTTGCAAAAATGTTCTCGATTCCAGCTTTTTTTTTTTTTCCCCTCATGAACTGTGAAGGGAATAGTTTTAGACATGTCATTGCATATTTGACTGACCAGTGATTCACTTGATTGCTTTACTAGAGCAACACATGACATAACTAAATCATGAGGCTTTAAATGCTTCTGTTTTGTAAATGCGAGGACAAGGCTTTAATTATTAAATTCAGATCAATAAAGCAGAGCATCTGCATTACAAAATTCTGAAGGCTGACAAATATTCCTGGAATCAGCTGGACAAACTCCAGCTCTTCAGATAGAAAAGCCAAACCTGTGAAACTTTCACTGTCTCCCTGTTTCTGACCACCCCTTAAATAAGAAAGAAACCCTTCTTTCATGGGAAGTAAATAAATATATAGGCAGCTCAATGGGCTTCAAAGGGATTAAGTAAAGGCTTGCACACAAAATACCTAAATTACAGTATTTTGAGCCTGAATTTCTTGATCTTTTTAATCATCTGTGAAATAAATCTTGTTTGACATCGGTTGCTCTCATCTAGAAAGCAGATTGCACACCCTGAAATTCCTAGAAAAGTTATATTAATATACTGATTTAATAGTTTCACCCTTCATAATATACTTTATTATCACTCCATCCAAAACCTGAATTATTTTGCTGATAAAACTTCCATACTCTGTATTGTTTTCCCATTGCTTTTGTGAGCACTGAATAATAATTTATATTTAAAGCTTTCTGTTTTCCTTCTGAAGTGTAACTATTGGGGGAAAAAAAACCATATATATATATTGAAAGAGATGCAGTTTTATTTTTTTGGCCTCTCTACAAAATATCCTCTAAGATTTAAATTGATTGCAGGGAGGAAAAATCCAAGGCATCCAAGCAGACACTTGGTGTGCTCTACACCAAATTATTCCAAGCCACTGCAAATGTTTATAGTGAAAAGGAGAACTGAACCTTGGCCACGCCACAGCAAAACTGGAGGTGGTGCTTGAATAAACCTGAGAGGTTACATTTTAATCAAGGAAACCATTTGAATGCTGAACCAAGAGGGAAGGGTTTGCAAAGGTTTTACATCCCTGAGGTGGAATGTTGCTGGGTTTGGAGAGTTTTTGGCTGGAAATGTGAGGGAGGTTGGGAAGGGAAGCCTTGACTTTTCCTGGGCAGTGTGTGTGTGTGTGTAACGGGACATTTTGCTCTTGGAATGTGGTCAAACAACTCAAACAAGGCCCTGTTTTGCAAGG
The DNA here is from genome assembly GCF_001604755.1 of Lepidothrix coronata. Taxonomy (NCBI): domain Eukaryota; kingdom Metazoa; phylum Chordata; class Aves; order Passeriformes; family Pipridae; genus Lepidothrix; species Lepidothrix coronata. The sequence goes on from NW_016690370.1 coordinate 1,493,575, forward strand.
TTTTGGTGTTGAATTCTGCTAAAACCAGTCTGGCTCATCAACCCCAAATTAATCTCCTGATAGTGAGGCAAAGATTTGGCAGATGAGATGCTCAGCTGACCTGGGCACTTGACTAAATCAGTCCCTTTATACTCTAAAAGCCCAGGCCACTTCCAGACCATCAGATTCTTCCACCTTAACCCTCCTTGGAGTGTGTGGAGTTTCTCCCTTGTGATGGGGACACTCCTGGAGGTTCAGAGAGAGAGATCTGCCCACAGGCTTTGGTTTGGTGAGTTACATCAATCTCTAATTAATGATTATTTCTTGTTGTCAGCTTTAATATAATTGCTTTGATATAACTGCTTTGACATAATTGCTTTGATATAGTGCACTACCCGATTTTATATTATCCTACCAGGAGTTTTAGCTTTTATACTCTGTGGTAAATAATTCTGATTAAGACCTTTTGTCTGATCATTTGTCATGATAAATAATTCATTTATATTAATATACCCAGCTTGCCATCTTTAACCCTGTGGGACAAAGTTGGACTTAAACTGTTGCCTAAGTCTGAGGCTAAGACTGGATCCAGGAGGAGTTTAGAAAGCAAGGGGGTCCTTTCTCTAATAAACTTTGTCTAAAGCTCCTCTCACCCACAACAGATTGTGCCCCTGGTTTGCAAACACTTCTACACAGAGTCAGAAAGTTCAATTGGCTGTTGATAGAGAACTAATTTGCTGCTTTTTGATGCACTGCTCAAACTGTTCTTGATAAATAAATTATTGGATGGGTCAAGCCCAGAATTTACATATCATGTCTGATGAGAAGTTATACATTCATTATTCACAAGTGTTTGATGAACAGCTTCTGAAAAAAGAAATAAACCCAAACATTAGCCATGTATTTTTTAGGATGATTGACTCAGCTCTAGTGATAAAATTGTTTTTCCATGATTGAGAACCTAACCATAAAAAAAGGAGGCAGCTCAATCACAGAGGTGTTGAACCCTGTTATGCATAAGAGCCTTTGTTCAGACAGCTAAAAATATCTATCCCAAGAAAGAACAATTATTAATGACTAATGGAAATAAGAGTTGTGGCAACCCCTTCCAAGTTTTTACCACCCTCAAAGACTCATTTTTCACTATATCCAAAGTCCAAAGACTCATTTTTTGCTTTATCCAAAGTCCAAAGACTCCAGTCCATGGAATCACCATTGATACATTTTCTGAGGGCTTTATGGCCTGCATTTAATTTGTAAATTTTAATTAATAATATAGAAAAATGGTCACAGCAGCACAGATCTATAACTCTGCTAAGGCTGCTCAGTGTCCCAGGGTGTTGGAAGTTGCATGTTTGGTCCTCCATCAGCTTGGGCAAAATAAAATGTAAACCCATGAGACAGCACCAGAAATCTTGAGGAAAACTTTGTGTTATTAATGTCTAAAATGCCCCAAACCATGTGAATAAGCAGCAGTGACCTGGTTATACGAAAAAAAACAACACACCTCACAGAAAAACCTACCCGAGCTGTTTTAATTGATTGTTCAGTCACCTGCAAATGATGCCCCTGGCTATGAAATGCAAATTTACCTCAAAATATTCGTGTTCATGGGATGGTAAAAAGGTCTGTTGTACTTTGAATCTCAATAAGCTTGGCTTGAGAACTCTCTTCTCTGCACACCACAGGTGTTGTATTTATATATTTATATATTTATATTTTTATATATTTGTATATTTATATATTTATTTATATATTATTTATATATTTATATTTATATATTTATATTTATATATATTTATGTATATTTATATATTTATATATCACACAATCTGTTAGGTTGGAAAAGACCTCTGAGATCGAGTCCAGCCTATGACCAAACACTATGACATAGCACTGAGTGTCATGTCCAGTCTTTCCTTACATGAATATATGCAAATTATGTATTTAAATGGAGATGTGTCATCTATTTATTGATATATATCTAATAATATATCTATAGATATAGATATATATAATATATATAATTATGTGGACTTGCAGGCAAATCTAAAAGGTAAAAAAGATACATCACATCACTTTTATCCCCTCAAATCCTAGAATATCTGCTGCATGTTTTAGCTTTTTGGGTATTTTCTCCAATCATATTTGAAGTTATCTATGTTACAGTGTTTATATTTCTTCCCATGTTTATATCACAATCTTATTCCACAATCTACTATCTCATGGTCAAGAGGACCCATCCCTTTAAACTGTACCCCCTTACATCACCCTACATAATTTTTTTCCCTACTTCAGCTCATTCATCAAATATTTATAGGTAGTTCATGCCCCTATTTACTCATTACTCAGCCAAATTTTACACTCTTAGCTCACCCTCCTGTGTTTAAGTATTTTCCCCGAATGTTTATTTTAGCTCAAAACGGGATTTGATTGCTAATGAAGAAGAAAGATGATTTTTTTTTTTCAGATTTATGTCTCCCTAAATACATTAAGACAACATCTGTGCTCATTTATACATTGTCAATGTAGGCAGGAATACTAAAAAAGGATAAAAATTGGTCTGTGGGGCTTGTGTTGCACTTTAGGCAGAACTTGGTAATCTGAAGTGACATCAGATTTACTGCCACAGAATTCCTGTGCTTTGCAGAGGGATATTCCCTTTGTCCTCTGCTTACTGAAGAGGCAGGGAAGTAACTTTGGTGCAGAAATCAAGAAGTGGTTGTTCCTATGGATCTCTGGGTACATGTGTGGACACATGGATGGTGAGAGGCAGTGGAGCTGCTTGCTGAGAGAAGGAACTGGCTGAAAATATTAATAATTGGTGTTTTCACGTAGTTGAATTAATACTTACGTGCTCCTTTTTCTCAGTTGAGAAAATCCATGCATTCTGATGCCGAATTTTGCCCCAAAAGGCGCAGAGGAACTGCTCAGAGACAGAGTTTTTAGTCTTTAAGCAGGAGGTATTTATTGCAAAGCAGCGTTGGGGAACTCCCAGCTCGCGCTGGACAAAGAGCTCCAGAGCAGGCAGTGAACAGCTGGATTATTTATACAATTCTTGTTAAGAGATTACATCATTTTCCATGAATATTCATAGTATTGCAACATCTAGTTATAATATTCATAACAGGCAGAGTTAGGGCGGAGTCAGGGGCGCGGTCTTCATTTTGGGGATAATCTTGGTGGTACATCCTGTTACTTCAGCCTCAGGGGTCTTAGTTTTAGTCCTTTTTCTCAGGTAAACTTTTGAACTTTCTTTAATTTGGCTGACTACTAGATGTATTTGGCAGGGGTTTCTGAACATCTGGCAGGAGTTTCTGGACCCTGATCCTCCTTTTCCCCCTTATCTTCCTGTGTTCTTACCATATATCTATTTACGTGTATGTTAGCATTCTTAGTGTTCTATTATTTCCTTTCCTTTATGTTCATTGTGTGTCAGATTTCTGTATGTGTTATTTTCCGTCACTCCTTGAGTTCTAGTTCTCTTCTTTCTTTACTCAGGGTATGCATTCAGAGTTAACCCTTCAGGCCTCGTTTTGCTACGCTCAGTTAAATTTTTCAGGCCGTGCCCTGTTTCATTCTGCATCGTTTTCTTGCTTTCCAGGCGCTCAAAGTGTTGTGTTGCTGTGACTCCCCTGAGCTGGCAGCCGGCTCTGTGCTCCAGCCCTTTTCCAAAGCTATTAGAGGAAATCTTTCCTATCGACTGGAGCAGCGTGGGAGCTGCCACAGGGCCGTGCTGAGCAGCCCAATTTATTGATGCTGTTCGTGTTCCTGAACCGGGGGGACCCTCCTGAAGCCGCCTGGCGAAGGAGCCGCGTGCAATTCTCAGCTCCAGCGGTCTCGGGTTCGATCAGGGAAGTTAAACTGTGATTTATTTGGAGCTCTGCAAATCTTTATTCCTGGCTATGAACAAGTGTTCGGGGGCAGTGGTGTGTGGGCCATCTGCCAGCGTTGGATGTGCTGCTGAACCCCCAGCCTCAGGCTCTGGGGACGGAGGGAAGAAACTTCCCTTTCCACAACGTGGAAATCAGATGGTGGCAATGGTTCCAGCTCTTGCCAAATGCAGGTGAGACAGTTTTCCTACCATGGACATCAAAGGGGACAGCAGAAGATGCCACTCAGGCTCAAGTCCACTTAAGCTGATCTGACCAGCACAAAATGTCCACTTCTTGCACAACAATGGCCCCAGTCTGTAAATACATTTCTTCAACCACAGAATGCCTCCTGACCTCAAAAGAGGGGTTTTTCATACCCACCACCCAGCAGTGAACAGGGATCATTGTCCTTCCTTGGTCCTCCTGTGCAACACATGGCTCATCATCAGAGGCTGAGGTGATTTTTCGTCTCCTTTCTATATGTTTACAAAGGGCAGATTTGTAGTGCTTGCCCTGGGCTAAGGTTCTCACCTAGCAGTTATTTCTGATTTTAAATCAATCCTTTTTTTCCAGGCGTGAGGCAGTTTTAATGTTTCTCCAATAATATCTTGCAGAAAGAGCTGGAAAGTGCTTTATGGAGCATAGAACAGCTTAATTTTCCAGGCAAAGGGAGCTACCACAGATGTTGCTTCTTTGCTGCTTCTGCAGCACCTTTGCCTTCCTGTGTATGTTATCCCACATTCCTGAGCTCTGCCAGAGCCCAGCAGGTCCTGGAGCCTTTCACAGCCTCTGCTGGCACCTTCCACATGTTGCAGCAGCCCAAGACTTTTTGGTTTCTCACAGCTCCCAAAGTGCCAAACCCATCCTCAATCCAGTGTCCACCTCCCCATGCAAAGGCACCTTACACTCAAATATAATTATTTCCTTAAATAAACAACCAAGTGAACAAATGTTTGGAATTCAGAGACAAAAAAAAAAACCAAAATAAAATAAATTTTCAGTGACAGTTCTCACTAGAGCTTTAAAACTTTGGCAACTTTTTCAACCTTTTTTTTTTTTTTATCTCCTCCAGAAATAGCTCTGAAGTGTTGATAATGTCCAGGAGGTTAATTCACGGTGCCTGTCACAAGGTGGGGTTTCTGAAATGATGTGCCTAATCTTTGAACTATATTTGATGTATATTTGAAGTCTATTTGCTCACTCAGAGGAATGGGAGAGGACACATTGTAGAATGAGGCACCAAGGTGGTGTAAACCTCTGCTTTGTAGCCAGGACAGGGACTGGTACCAACAACATAAAGAAATTTAGGGTCCTTGTTTATAATCAGATTCATAAGTATAAAGTGCTCCCACACTGTGTAAAATCACTCCTTTACAAGGTTTTTTTTATATACACCATGCTTTTGGGTTTATCTGACATGAGACTGCATTTTAGGGGCTTAAGCACAACCTTATCTTTCCTTGTCCCAGCTGAACCTGGATTAAAGGAGAATTGATCTGGCAGGAGATTTATTTAAATGCCATCACCTGAATCCTCATCCCCACACACCTGGGGAAACCCTGGGGGGACTTGTCTGGAGCTGATGGTTCCTGTTCCACTGTGCTCCCCAAGGAACTGCAGGAATCCACAGAACCAGGTGAGACCCAGGGGGGGTTTCTGGGAGTTAAAATTTCTAATTTTTTTTTTTTTAACTCTTTAGCTGGTTATTTATCTCTCCTCCAACAGGTTGTGGGGAAAAACCTCTCCCTGAGCCTGTCTAAGTGCTCAGCACCAAACTCTTGGAATGGGAAAGGCTGCATGTGATGGTGATACAGGGATGAGTATGTTTAAGTTGCACCAGGGGAATGTTTAGATTGGATATTAGGGAAAATTTCTTCCCCAGAAGGGTGGTCAGGTGTTGGAACAGGCTGTCCAGGGATGTGGTGGAGTAGGTAAGTTCTCAATTTTTGAGTTTTTGGTCCCCTGTAAAACCCTGGCTATAAATGAAAAAAATACGGTCCTTTCAATTTTGGACTGGGAAGGTCACATTAAAAAAGCTACATTAAGCTTTTGACAGTGAAGTTTATAAGAAAGGAAGATAAATAAGAGAGCTGAGGAGTGTAAATCAAAGAGTGAAAGGCTTGTGGTGTTGGAGGCCAGGAAAGCTCAGTGTGTTTGGGTTGGAGGAAGGGCATGACCATAAAGAAAAGGCTGCAAATCCATAAAGGGATTTCATGGGAAGTTGAGGGACTGATTGTTCTTGTTGGGCTTCAACTTAAAGAAAAGCATTATAGGGATAAATCATGGAATCCCAGAATGATTTGAGTTGGGAGGGACCTTAAAGATCATCCAGTTCCAACCCCTTCCACCAGGTCATGAGACAACATAAAATGAGACCCCTTTTAAGGTCCCTTCCAAGCCAAACTATTCTGTGATTCTCATTTTCCCACTTTCAATAACAAGTTGAGGTGAAGTTTTAAGGCATAAAACCTGTTTTTTGGAAGCAGTGGTTAAAATGTTTGGGGTTTGTGCATTTAAATGAATTTTTAATGTTCTATCTCTGTAATTAAGAAGGGCAGGAACATAGGAATTCTTCAGGGGCAAGCAAGAAGATATCATTTGCTATTTTGAAAGTGCTCCGAAGTTTAGGAAGCTTTAATAAAGTCATAAAGCAGAAAAAATGTATTCCCTCTGTCCCCTCTCTCTTATCTTTCTCAATTTTGGGAGCCTTGAAAGATTCCAGGGAAGGTGTACTGACAGTAAACAGGCTTTTCTTGGTTACCTTCAGTGCCTCCAAAGTAATCCATGGCCCCTTGGGATCTGCAAATCACGGACTGAGAGCAGCTCTCCAGGTGATAAAAGCTGCAGGATAACTCATTTAAAATACTTTGCAGAGATGATGATTACTGAGTCTTGCAGCAATATACACATGAATTGTCTCTTGACTTCGATGGAGTCAATTAGAGCTCCTTAATTAGTGCAGTTAGTAATCATCTGCTGAAATTACAGACTCTCTTTTGTGCTATGATTTGTATTTTAATACCACTTTTAAAAATGACCCTGCCTAGACAAATTTGGTTGAACATTTTCTTTAGTTGCTTTGGCACTGCAGGACTACTTTAAAATAATTTGATATCTGAGACTTCTCTCAGCAACATAATTTTTTGGTGGTTCTCTATTTTTCTCCTTACTTATGGTTTTTGCTTTGATTCCTTGTAATCACTCCTGCTTAAACCTTCTGAACTCCGAGACTAATTCATCCTTTTTCCTTGGCTTTTTTTTTAAAATTTTTTTCATTTTTCCAATGAATTTATTAATCATGAAAGACCTTCCATATGGGAAACACTCATTTGATGCACCAGACCAAACTCTTAGATTGCTTTTTGATTTTGAAACAATCTGGTCTCTCTTTGAAGGAGTTACAGCACAGGGACACCCGATGGTTCTTCATTAAACATGAATAAAGGGAAAAAGGCAGTGGAATAAGCAGATCCTATAAATCCCCATGGAAGAGCCATGTCAGAGGGACAACAGGCTCATAACTGCCTGGGAAATTGGTGGGGTGGGGAGGGACCTGGAGTCATTCCAGGCAACACAATCATGCAACAAAGCTTTTGGATATTGATTCCTCTTAACTTCTACAAGCAGCAAAATCTGTTTTCCCACGTAGCAGGGATCCTGTTCTTGCACTGTCTGAATGTTTCTGTCTAATGTGTCACCTGGAGCATCCCAAATTGGCAATTTTTCTCCTGTTAGGAGCTGATTCCCCTCACACAAAGCACTGGGATGGGACGTGGCTCACGTTTAGTTCCCGAATTTGACTCTGCGATGACAAATCCCTTTAATTTTGACTTGCTCGTATTTGTGGAAGGAGTGGGGACTCCGAGATATTGCAGGAATTATTTTCAAGCAAAGCATTTGTTTTGACAGCATTGAAAAAAGCAGGAAAAAAAAAAAAAAGGGAGAGATATTATCCTGTGACAATATATCTTTTTATACCTGAGAGGCATTTACGGCTCCAAAATTGTTTACAAGAACAGGAAGCATCTGCCAGGCTGAGCTGGGAAACTGGGAGGATTTTCTGCTGTAGAAATGACTCCATGTTCATGCACCCAGGAAAGGATGGGGTGGGTGGAAGGTTCCAGACTGGATTTACCTGCTGGTTGTAGGGATCAGCAAATGGAAGTAAGAGGGAGTGAGATCCTGAGACGTGAAACAGGAGAGGAAGCAGAAGGTGCTCCAAAGGGCATGGAGTGATGGGATAAGGGGGAATGGCTTCAAACTGAAGGATGGGAGGTTTAGATGGGATATTGGGAAGGAATTCTTCCCTGTGAGGGTGGGGAGGCCCTGGCACAGGTTGCTCAGAGAAGCTGTGGCTGCCCCATCCCTGGAAGTGTCCAAGGCCTGGTTGGAGCAACCTGGGATAGTGGGAGGTGTCCCTGCCCATGGCAGAAATGATCCTTAAGGTCCTTTCCAACCTAAACCATTCTAGGATTCTTTTCTCTCTGCAGAGATAAAGGAGCATCTGTTCCTCATGGAACAGTTTTGGTTCCCAGAGCTCTTATTATATTTAGTGTCAATTTATTCAAAGTGGAGACTCTTAAATCTTTCACGTAAAAACTGAGCATGGAATTATCTTCAGGGAAAATTCTCAATTGCATTGATGTGTCCAGAGGGGTCAGACTGAAGTCAATAAGATATTTCAGATATATTCGGGTCTTAATGTTCTACATCTGAATTTAAGTTCAGATTTGTAGAATAAAAAATAAAATAGAATGTAATAAACATGACCCAAATGAAATATTATTTAAATGAATATATTTGCTTGATAAATATAGCTTGTATTTTAAATATTTCTCAGGTTTAAAGAGTGTAAGACCATATAGAATGTGCCTTATGTTTAATTTCTTTATCCATTCCGTGTTCACGGCCTTGACCTTGTAGAAAATGTTGGTAAATGTGTATTTATATCCATGTGACAACCTGAATGGTAAGAATTGTTCCAATACACAGATCAATAACACGTTGGAATGCTGTTATTAAACAGAGAGCTGCCTTAGTAATGAAAAAAACACATCAACTTTCTATGAAATGATGTTTTTTTCGAGGCAGAGTGAGCCATAGATCAAGCTTTGACAAATTCTGCTACTCTTGAATAGATTAATTTTTTTGCTCCTGGCCTCCTTTCCACCTGGAAGAGAGAAAAGAAAGTAATTCCTGCTCCAGAGACAAAGGGATTTAAAATGAGGGGAAGGAAGGCACAACTCCCAGCAGCAGCGTTTTGATTCATAAGCTTAAATACTGGTGCATCATAAACTGTAAAATGTGCTGATTTCCACTTAGTGATAATTCCTGG
>NW_016690370.1:1504202-1537776 GCF_001604755.1 Lepidothrix coronata
AAATTTCTTTTCTTCACCAAAAAAAAAAAATAAAAATCCAATGGCAAAATGTTAAAATTTAAAAACTTCAAGAAGCTTTGTAGCTGCAAAGGGGTTTTCCTGTCGAGTTGTCCTAACTTCATAATTGGGTTACCATTGGACAGTTATTAAATGTTTCATTTCTAAGGAATTTGCTTTGGCTCTCTGATTGTTATGTCGACCTTAAGCCTGAACAGCTTCTACTGTTCATTTCCACTACATTCAAGTTTGAATGTCCTGTGTGCTCCTAAAAATGCAATTGGTTTTGCTTTAGAGCTGAATTCAAAATGAGATTTTTTTAACAGCAAATTCAGTTGTGAAGTGGCCAGTGTCCCTTGAACATGAGTAATCAAGGGAAGCAATTTGGTTTCTTATATTTGTGGACCAAATAAGGTTATTTTTTTTGCTTTATTTATTGGTGGGTTTATGCTGCTGATTTGCTATACACTGACAGTCATCATCATCACAGAATCCCAGAAGGGATTGGATTGGAAGGGAATTTAAAGGTTATCTTGTCCCACCCCTGCCATGGGCAGGGACACCTTCCCCTATCCCAGGTTGCTCCAACCTGGCCTTGGACACTTCCAGGGATGGGGCAGCCGCAGCTTCTCTGGACAGTCTGTGCCAGGGTCTCCCACCCTTACAGGGAAGAATTTCTTCCCAATATCCCACCTAGCCCTGCCCTCTGGCAGTTGGAAGACATTCCCTCTTATCCTGTCACTCCATCCCTTGTCAACAGTCTCTCTCCATGTTTCTTGTAGCTCCTTCAGGCACTGCAAGGCCACAGTCAGGTCACCCCAAAGCTTCTCCTCTCCAGGCTGGACAATCTCAGCTCTCCCAGCCTCTCCTCCCAGCAGAGCTGCTCCAGCCCTCTGAACATCTTGGTGCTTCCTCTGGACTCGCTCCAACAGCTCCATGTCCTTCCTGTGCTGGGATCCCAGAGCTGGAGGCAGTGCTCCAGCTGAGATCTCAGGAAATCAATCATCAAATGTTGTCAGTTATCAAATCAAATTATCAAAGGACTGTTGAAGTTTGGTTGTCCTGTGTGGTGCCTTCCTGCCCACTTGCCAGAACAGGGTTTAACTGCAGCAGCTGGTCAGTCCCAAACCTGCTGAAAATTATCTCAAACAAAGGACAACACATTCAAAACGATACCTGATGTTAAATTACTCATCCCTGCCTGGAAAATCAATGTCTGTGTGCTGAGAAATCACATTTATAAGTGATGTAAGTCTGACTTTGCTTGGCCTGCTCATTTCTGCTACTCCTCTGCTGTGTCTCTGTGACCCTTCCCACATGTCTTTGAGATGTAGAACAGTGAGAAGTGTTCTCCGAATGAGGCAATTTCACTCAGCAGATAAAATAATCAGCCTTTTTCTAGTAGTCTCCTCATCCTCAGTTCAGTTTGAAGCTCTCCTGTCCTGCTGTGGCAGATGGAATTATCTTTGCCTCTCTCATTTGCGAGGTTGACCATCAGTCTCAGCTGTTTACGTGTCAAAGACAACATCTCAAATCCCCAAACTGCACCAAACGAGCACATGGAGGCAAAATAGCTTCCAAAATGTGAAATATGATGCTGAAATACCTCTGGATTATGTCAACAAATCCAGTCCAGAGGATAACTCTTCCAATGTAGTAAATGCATTATTTAAGCAACCACGGGAAACTTGGAAACACAAGATATTTGAAACCTCATTTGACAGAGATGCTTCACACTAAAGCAATTTCTCTCAAAGAAATGTGGATCTAATTTGCCAACTGTGATTTGAAGGAAGAAATATTTATATTGATTTTTGGGGGCCTTTTTTTCTTATCCTCCTGGGGTGGATTTTACTCCAGAGCAGAGGAGAGGGACAGAGGACAAAAGTACTGAGTTCTTCTCCTAAAATAACACTTCATCCAAGTTCCTTGTGAGCAGAAATGTCCTATTCCAGAGAGGTGACAACCCCATGCCTCACCAAACAATTTATTTTTAAACCCTGTATCATATTGTCATGAACTACCTCCTAATAAACACTAAATCTGAGAGGAATTCAGGAAATTTGGTTAAGGTGTCATCAGTGCTGAGTCCTCCCTTCAGGACCACTGAGGTTTAATTTGAATTAAGACAGGTATTAATTTGCAGGACAATAGAAATATTAAAAAAACCCACCACATTGAATAACAGATTTTCCTAATATTTTTTCCTGTATTTTCCAGTTCCATTGAGAGCTGGAGATGGGAACACTTTCAGAGTGACGATTCCCAAACTTTACCACGTGAGGCCACTGAAAATAAAAAGTCCAAGTGTTTTTTTTCACAGGTTTTATGAAGTCAAAAAGAAGGTGCAAAACTAAAAGTAAGATTTTTTTTTTTTCTTTTAAGGCACTTAGGAGTTTAATTTTCCAGCCTGAATTTTGTAAGGAACTCCTTGCTCAGGTGCCATTCAGGGCCAAGCTTTGTCCTTGTAACCTGTTATTTTAACGAGAGTGTTTTGGAACCTCACAGGCTTCCCGTTGTCACCAGGTCCAAGGAAAGATATGAAAAAGCTGGATGGGAATGACAGGGAGATTAATGGACCAAAGAAACCCCTGGGAAATCTCCAGCTGTTTTATTTCAAGGGCTTAACACTCATTTTGTACCTCCTGGTGTTGTCCACCTTCAACCACAGTGTTGGTTTTTTAATAATGTATTAACGAGAAGGAGAGAGGATTTATTATTTTTCTTGACTGTAACTTTTATTTATGGTACTGTTGTTTCTTCCCCTTGCAAAATCTACTGTTCTCTGTGTAGTTTGGTGCTAAAAAAAGACAAAATTTTCAGCTCTTACTAGAAAACTCTCTTTAAACTTTGAGTGCTTTTCCCCCACCCGTGTTAATCCAGTGACATTAATACTTCATTTTGGCATTTTTCACTTGGATATTTGTTTCAGCTTCGGTTTATACACAAACAGTGGCTTTGTTTGAAATGAAAGTAGAATGTTTACGTTTTTAATCTAAATCAAAATGTATTTTTCTGCTATACAAGGGAAAAATCCTCCTTACAGGGTTTTGGAGATGCCAGGGAAGGCAGAACCACTCTCTAACTTTGCAGTTGCAAACTCTCCCTGTTTCTCTGTTACAGGGCAGATAAACACAGGCTGATGGGCTGTTTCTGTGCCACTTTTGTCATGGTATTTTTCCCTGTATTTTGATTCCATAATATGATATATGAAACAAAATCAATAATTTTCCCTCAAAGGGTTAAGAGCTGACTAAATAATTCATGAGTCATTTGATCAATGTGACTCAGAGAATATCCACCAGCAGAGAACGATTTTTCTCAAATACCCCCATTATTTGAAATTATCTGACCGTTGTCTGGGGGAAATTTTTAAGTCCTTATATTGACCAGAACTGATTTTAAATAAGCACTTGCTATTTGTGCTCTGCTGCTTCTTTGTGACCTGCCAGCTCTGAGTCACCTTGTGCTGCCTGGCTGATTGGATCTGCAGCGAGTCCTTGATGAACAAGCATGAATAAGCCTTAAAAAAAAAAAAAAAAAAATAATTCTTGGTTCTGGTTGCAGGAGGAAAGAAAAGCAAGTTTAAACTTGCCTAAAGTGAACTGATTTCAACAAGAGATTGGGCAAAATTCATCTCTGGGTGAAGGTGCTTTTGTAGAGACTCTCCTCTCCCAAACCTGACTGCAGGGGGGTGCTGGTGGCACTTTGGCTGAGGTGGGACCTTCTCTGCCTGCACTGAGGGAAGAGGGAGAGAAATATTCAGTTTGGCTGCTAAATGCAAAATTATAATGGCAAAGAACGAACAGCTGTGACCAAAGTGCTGATAATGGTGTTAATTCTTAAATATGCTGCACCTCAGGCACAGTATTTTGTCAAATTACCTATAAATTACATTTATCACGTTTATGTGCAGGACAGCTGTTTAGGGTGTCAGGAAGTGTCTTTTGGGGGGGCTTTCAGAGCATGGAATGACAGAACGATTTTGGTGGGAAGGGACCTTGAGGACCATCCAATTCCAAACCCCTGCCATGGGCAGGGACACCTTCCACAAGTCCAGGTTGCTCCAACCTGGCCTTGGACACTTCCAGGGCTGGGGCAGCCACAGCTTCTCTGGGCATCCTGTGCTTCTCTGGGTAAAAGTGGAGATTTCCCAGGGCTTTCTTGATCCATTAATCTCCCTGTCATTCCCATCCAGCTTTTTCATATCTTCCTTGGACCTGGTGAGAATGGGAAGCCTGTGAGGCTCCAAAGGACTCTCGTTGAAATAACAGGTTCCAAGGACAAAGCTCGGCATCCCCGTGCTCTGAATGGCACCTGAGCAAGGAGTTCTTTGCAAAATTCAGGCTGGAAAATTCTACTCCTGAGTACCATGAAAGAAAAATCTTAATTTTAGTTATGAGATTTCTTTTGACTTCGGAGAGGGGCACCACCCTCACAGAGAAGAATTTCTTCCCAGTATCCCATGATTTTCCTCCTAGTGAGGAGGATCCTCATGGCAATTCCATGTCTGGGGATCATGGAATCCTAGACTGGTTTGGGTTGGGAGGGACCTTAAAGCTCATGCAGTTCCACCCCTGCCATGGGCAGGGACACCTTCCCCTATCCCAGGTTGCTCCAAATGTCCAACCTGGCCTTGAACACTTCCAGGGATGAAGCAGCCACAGCTTCTCTGGGCACATGCCCACTTTCTGGAATGGAGAAAATATCCATGTCATTGAGATCAGTGCAGCCCTTTCCAAACACTGTATTTTAAGGATATATTGTTTCGAGTCGTAATCCTTTATCCTTCTTATTCTTTATTGGCCCTGTGGAAACAAGGGTTACAAATGCATTAATCTCCCTGCCCCCTCTTTTTAAACCTTCATCCTGGAGTCTGGAATACATTTATCTCTCAGTCCCACGGGGCTGATCTGAAGGCCATGGAAATCAATGGCACAATTGGCTGGGCTTGCAGGGAACAGTGGGAATGGATTAAAAGGATGGTGGGGCACGTTCAGCTTGGAGATAGTTCTTGCAGCGTCTTGAAATGTCTGTGCTGGGGGGTGGCAGAATCCACCATCAAAACATTTTAATTCAGAGATTGAATGCAGAGATGGAAGTGCAGGAAGGAGAGACATTAATCAAAAGTTCTCTAATATTCAGGTTTTACTTGCACAGTTTCCATAGTAGGTTTATAATATGTGTTCCCATACATAAGTCTTGTCCATATCACATCTTCTGTTTCCTCCAACTGTGACAAGTCCTGTTTTAACTGCTAAAAAAAAAATCTGATTTTCCCAGTCCATTTCTTGGAGCGCGGAATTTATTTCTATGAATTTCTTAGCTAGGTTTTCTGTTTTAAAATTTCTCAGAAATTTAAAATAGAAATTTAATTAAATAAATTTAAATAAAGTTTAAAATAGAAACAAAAGAAATTGTTTCTAGGGTTATTAACAGCTTAGACACCTCTGAAATATTATTTTTTTTGTTCTTTTCTTTCAAGTCTGAATCCTCCCATGATCACGCTGACACAACAGCTCCCATAGATATGTGACCATGAAATCAGTCGTGTGGTTCTTTGCTCATGTGCAAATTGACTTCTTTATCTTTTCCCCCAAACTCTTAAAACCTGTTTTTCCTATAATAAATATAATATAATACAATATAATATAAATATTTATATATATAAAATAAGAGCCAAGGTGCTGCTGCACTCAGAGCACTTTCTTTATCCTTCTGGCCTCTATTTTCTTTTTTTTGTCTTCAAGTTTGGTGGCAAATTCCTGATTGGGCAGGTTCCCTAGTAAGAGATGTAATTCCTTGTGTCCCTGCTCGCTGAACAAAGCTCCAGGCACTGTATTTATCCAGATTACAGCTGATTTGTCATATGTCCTTATATAATACATTCTAATAGACTTAAACTGGGGGAGCCTTTTGTAAGTCCTGTGTAGGAGCTTCATCATCAAATCCTATTTGTTTTTTGGATTTGGGTTTTAATTCCCCACGAAATCCCTCTGTAAATGTCTTTTTCTTCCCAGAATAATGTCAAACAACTTTTCTGATTGCTATTGTTTCTTCTAGAACATGATGGGTTCCTCAGAGGTAGGATTTGTCATTTGTACATCTTTTCTTATCATGACTGAGAGTATTAGAAGTGTTTGGATTTTTTGGATGCTTTGTCCTGCACTTCCTAAGACCTTTCCTTATGAATACACTCATGGAATTTTGTTAAGTGGACTGGAATGTAAGATAACTAATTTTTGAACTCCAGCCTTGGGTGCAGTGAAATCTTGTATATTTGGGGCTTGTTCTAAGCACAAGTAGTTTTGCCAGTTATTTCAAGAGAAAAAAAATGACTTTTAAGAATTATCTGGTTGAGATTTAAGGCATCCTGATGCAACAACAGAAAGTTCTTTTGGCAGAATAAGGGACTCCCTGATCAAAATAATTAATGATTCCATAGGATAATCAGCTTGCAGCTACACTGGGATGGCTGTGCTGGTCTGCTTGCCCTGGAAATAAGATTTTAGCATTCCTAGATCTCCATTTCTAGTCTATAAAACTGAGATTTCCTGTGGAGGAATGGCATAGTCATCAATAGATTCATTTTATATAATTGGGTACTCTGGTGCTGCAATTAGAACTGACATTAAACACAAGCCAGGCTGCCAAACCACAGAAGTGATGGTGGAGAACGGGATCCTGCAGCATTTACACTTCCCAAAGCACCTCTGTTGCCCTGGTCAGCAGTCAGGCAGCAGGTTTTAAGTTTATTAAGGTGGAACTAAATTTGTTGGTTTGGGGTTTTGATTGGTTGGTTTGTTTTTAGACATTTTTTTACACATTTTTAGACATTTCTTTTTTAAAAAAGAAAAAAAAAACCATATAACTTCATTTTACCTGCTGTTACTCCCAGCGAACAACTTAACACAAATATTCAACATCATAAATTTAAAACAAATACTATAAATATATTCCTAGAAACACAGCCCCACAATAGCATAGGAGCATTTGGTGATTTGGTGACTTATGTTCTTAACAAATGCTGAAGTGATTTGAGTTAACCAAGTAATAACATTAACTTTTTCTGCAAAGACTATTAGTTCACCGGGAATAAAGCTTTTCTGCTCCAATAAATTTTAATGCATATTTATGGGTTGTGTTTAAAATGCTTGTGTATAGTTTTTGGGTTTGTTATTATGAAATGTTATCATGTGTTCATTCATGTACACATATTTAAGTGGTAGAATTAGCCTTTTTTTAAAAAGATGCAGAAACAGGC
Organism: Lepidothrix coronata; assembly: GCF_001604755.1. NCBI lineage: Eukaryota > Metazoa > Chordata > Aves > Passeriformes > Pipridae > Lepidothrix > Lepidothrix coronata. Next base: position 1,511,464 of record NW_016690370.1, read on the forward strand.
CATTGTGTGTTCTCTAAAGCAATAAAATGGTAAAGGAGGTTTGTAAAAAGCACTGCACATCTGTTTGGCAACAGAACAGCACCACTGGCAATGCCTGTGCATGTGACCATTAAGCTGCCTAAATAATGGTATCAGGACTGTGTACCTAAAGCAGAATAGTCTAAACAGTATGTGCTCAACAGGGTTTGCTGACTCAGGTCTCTGCTGCTGGGGACATCTGTTGCCTGCAGATGCCTGAACATGTCCTGTGCTTATGGGACTCATCCAGACAATTCTCATCCTTTATTCTCTTTCTTCACCTTATCTGGAATTTTAACATATTTTTAACTTTTTCTTCAAGTGCCCAAACAGTTCAGGCCATTGAATCTTCTCACTCTGTAACTGCAGTGATATTTCAGGGACCATAAATAACCTACATTTTAGAGTTTATGCTTTTCCTCTTGGAAAACACGATTAGAACTATGTTCTTACTGTTCTGAAGGCTTAATTTATTTGTCTTTCGCAGGCAGATTATTTAAAATCTCTAATATTCAAATGTAAATAATCAAATCTAAGTCCTATTTGCCGTAGATCTTAAAAGAAAATCTTCATTCCTTCAATCTTTGCTACCAACAGAGGAAAGCATCTTATGCAAGAAAAGAAAAAAGAAAAAAGAAAAAAAAAAGAATTTGCAGTTCATCTTTTGGATAAGACTATTACAAAGCTATTGGAAGCAAAAAGCCAGCCTACAAAAATGCATATTTTGTTGTATTGCCTCAGGTATGGAAGGATGAATTACAGGATTTGAGTCGTATTTATTTTCCACAACAGCTTAAGAACGTTAAAAACAAGTTAAAAAGTCGTCACTGGCCTCTTTGTTCGTGGTTTTGTTGTTGAGGCACTGGGGGGGGGGGGGTTGGGGCTGGGTGGTTCTTTTTCTTCCTCTTAAACTTCGTGAAAGCAGAATGTGAAAGTAGGTCACTGCAGCAGAGAGAGGGCCTTGGGTGGCTGAGCACAGCCCTGCAGCCCCCAGGGAGGGAGGTGTGGTGTCACCCCGGGCTTTTGGAGCCGGCTCTGCAGGAGCAGAGCATTCCAGAAGTCTGGAGAAGGGTCATCACCCACCCCGAGGACCTGCTGCCCAAGGCACGTGCTGCTGTTGGGCCGTTTCTGGCCCCGCTTTGGGCATCAGCCTCATCCAGGGCCGGGGGGAACAGGGAAGGGCGAGCTGGTCTGCTGCAGGATCGGGTCACTGGTGTCACTTCAGGCTTGGAGAGTGTTCAAACATGGTCCTTCTGCTCTATGAAATGGTCTCTTCCACCTTAGGCAGCTTTGGTCTGAATTTGGGGTTTAGATCCTGATGAGGATCTGAATTTTCGAACTTCTGTATTTGTCAGATAATGTCTCACTTTTCTATTTCTTTAAATGATGAAAGATGGATTTATTTTTTTTTTAATGCCTAAGATGATTTAATGACTTTTTCTTTTACGTTTTCTTAACAGGGATGACATTTAGACAAGGAAAAAAAAAAGAGCAGCCATCAATAAGTGGTTTTATTGGTTGAATTTTAATGTTATTTTTAAGCAAATAATGAATTACTTTGACTAATAACTGTAGAGCCAGACATGATTCATTCCATAATTAGGTTGACAGTCCCCATCAATCCTGTAGTTTTAGTTCATCTGATTATAAAATCTTGTCTCCTTTTCCCATAGAACATCTTTCCAAGCTGCACCCCATGAAATCCAAAGTGTTCCTGAGGACTCTCCGAGCAAACCTTTGGCAATTCCAGATCTTCAACCAAGGTGGGTCAACACCCAGCCCTGAGATTCAGCTTGGGGAATATCCACAATTCAGCCTTTGCTGATCACAAGTTTTTTTTCATAGAAAAGTTAAACCTGGGAAGCTGAAAATCCAGCTCTCCCAGAGGAACCGAGCGCAGCCAAAGCGCCGGTTGGGCACAAGCCAACAGCTCCGAGGGACAGAGGGAACATCCCACTCCATTTAGTCCCAGCACACAGGACTGAAGGCAAGGAATTGCCTCATATGAGAAGCTTCCACATGTTCTAGATCAGCTGGGTGGGAGATTCCTCAAATGCTGAATCAATAGAAAGAAGATTTTTGACTTCTTTTCAGGAAAACGACGGGATAAGAGCACATATCCTCAAGCTGTGCCCAGGGAGATTCAGGCTGGACATCAGGAGGAATTTCTTCTTGGAAAGGGTGGTCAGGTACTGGAAGGGGCTGCCCAGGGAGGTGGGGGAGTGCCCACCCCTGGAGGTGTCCCAGGAAGGCCTGGCCGTGGCACTCAGAGCTCTGGGCTGGGGGACAAGGTGGGCATTGGGCACAGGGGGGACTCTGAGATCCTGGAGGTCTTTCCCAACCTTAATGATCCTGTGATTCTATGATCCCAGAAGTGTCTGTGTGCCCATCCACAGCTCTCTGGGGTTCCTCCAGCTTTCATTCAAGCCAACAGCAGAGCCCTGAATAATTCCAGCCTGCTAATTCAGATGTCTGAGACTGATCTCTGCTCCTGCTGGAGCCACATCACCGTTGTTGAATTCTTGATCCCTCCCAACACCCACATTTCCTCCAGGAGGGGTAAATACATGCCAACAACCCCAAAGCCTTTGTGACACCACAGGGGTGACAGTCAGAGTACATTTTGTTGTATGATTTGTATCTCCCTGACACAGAGTTTCCACGGGAAAACTGCAGAATTCCTACACATGGTAATTTTTAGATCAATACATTCAGATGCATTGAGATGTTGTTACTTCTGTAGATAAAAATCCATTATCTGCCTTTGCTCTTATTCCCATCAGTGAGGGAAGTTGTTGGAACCTTCTTGAAATTTCCCACAGTAGCTGGAAAAATATTTATCATATTGACATGTCCGAGAATAAGCATTTATTTATCAATAAAAAACAAGGAATACAAACTTTTTGGCATGGTCTAAGAGTGTCTAACACATCAGCTGGGCAGTGGTGCTGTGGGCTGGCTGTCACACAGCCAGATTTCACTGTTCCCTCTGCAAGAAGAAACACTCCTCTTATAACAATTGGCTCCCAGTCTTAACTGGGTTTTTATACTGTAGTTCACACTTTTGCTTGTTGACAGATTTAGAGCTCTTTGTGAAAGCAATAATTGGCCTGGGAATATACCTGGCACGATTCCCCAGAAAGGAGCAGGAATTAGATTGCCTGAGGTCTTTCATTAGCTGGGAAAACTAATGGAACGTGCTGCTGCCACTACTGTGTCCTTCCAGGAGAGCTGAGATCCTGCTGCAGGACTGGGAGAACAGGACACACCACTCCCCTCCCTGGCTGCACTGGAGCTGTTTGGCAGCTGCTGCAAACATTAATTTACAAGAGCACGGAGTGGCAGGACAAGGGGGAGTGGCTTCAAAGTGACAGAGAGGAGGTTTAAATGAGACATTAGGAAGGAATTGTTCCCTGGGAGGGTGGGGAGGCCCTGGCACAGGTTGCCCAGAGAAGCTGTGGCTGCCCCTGGATCCCTGGGAGTGTCCAAAGCCAGGTTGGACAGGGCTTGGAGCAACCTGGGCTAGTGGAAGGTGTCCCTGCCCATGGCAAAGGGTGGCACTGGATGGGCTTTAAGGTCCCTTCCAACCCAAACAATTCTATGGTTCTGTGATAATTTTTAGCACTTCTGTGGTGGTTTCCCTCATTGAAGCTCCTGAGCATCCCCCATGGGAAGGAACTGTGACTCCTGCTTGGCTCAGTGTGGGAGGAGAGAGGTGAGGCAGAGCCTCGACATGTGCTCCATCACTCTTTGGGCTGCAAAGCAAACCTGCAGAGACCTTTCACTCATCCCAAGATGCAGCACATCACAATCTCAACCCTTGGACCCCTCTGAAGGTCCTTCCAGGGGCTCCAAGAGCTGGAGAGGTATTTTGGACACAGGCTTGGAGTGCCAGGACAAGGGGGAATGGCTTCCCACTGCCAGAGGGCAGGGTTAGGTGGGATATTGGGAAGGAATTCCTGGCTGTGAAGGTGGTAAGGCCCTAGCACAGGTTGCCCAGAGAAGCTGTGGCTGCCCCTGGATCCCTGGAAGTGTCCAAGGCCAGGTTGGTCAAAGCTTGGAATAACCTGGGCTAGTGGAAGGTGATTCTGTGATGGCCTGAGAGACCTGTGATGTCCTTTTGGTGCAGAGGAGAGCCCAGGTGGGATTTGAGTCTCCGGGGGTGTTCGTTGCTGCCAGGACAAGCCCAGAGAAGCTGAGCTGATCCACCTCAAAGAAGGGATCTGAGGGTGGGCAGGGAGGTCTCCTGTCCTGCAGAATTCCCCATTCTTTGTCAGGAAAAACAAGAGGAGTGGCCAGTGGGAAAGATATTCAGCTGGGTTTGGAGTTCATTTTAGTGTTGGAGGTTTGCATTTTTTGGTTGGGTTGTTGTTGTTGTTTTTTTCAGACTGTATCTTTTATCTACACAAAACCCCCCATAATCTCTTTTCATGAATTTGTAGAAAGATGCTTCAGGAATTTAATGCCACAGGGTCATATTCTGGCTATTAATATTAATGCCTTAATCCTGGATTTGGAGGCACTTTCTAGAATAAAACTAGAAAACTGTGCACTTTTTGAAAAGTTTTTAATAATACAGGAGGAGTAAAACATATCCCACTTGAGCTATTTTGGATCCAAAATTATCAAAAGTTCTTGATCTGAAGAAGTATTTCTGAGGAGATTCAAAGATCCTGAAAGAAATCCTATATAGGTAATCTTTAAATTAATTGTTGGTTGTATGGAATCGACACCTAAGGAGCTAAAAAGCTTTATCTGTGCAATCATTGTATCTTTTCAAAGTGAAGAGAGATTGGGTGGAAGTCAGTGGGAGAGTAAAAATAGAATTGTTATGTAAAATTGTTTTGGAAAGAAAAGGAAGTGTTTTTCCATCCGAGACATCCCGGTTTGTTCCGTTCACTGTGATTCTCTTTCCTCTGGAAAAAAAAAAAAATCTGATTATATTCCTTATGTTTTCATTCAGTGAAGGTAATTTTAGGAAATTAATTTCCCTCATTAGGTTGTATAACTCAATCCTGATTTACTGAAATGATCTTAGGAAGGAGAGGCAGACTCAGCTTTAGATATGAAAGTATTTGAGTAAGAAAGCCTGCAAGTTTATTATTCCTGTCAGTTTGGAGAATTTTAAGGGGTCTGATTTGAGGGATGGTCTATGAAATCCCTAATAAACCTCTCTGCCCTGGAACACTTCAGTGTTTTAAGGCTGCTCTAATATTGCTTCCACAGATGTGCTACTGAATGAATCAAAACTAAGTTTATGCCCTTGGGTTAGGCCCTGTCTCTACCTCAGACAAAAAGTCCTTATTCAGGAAAATCATATATATGAGATATAATTTGTCCTGAAGCGCTTCTGAGACCCTGAAACTAAAGTAACTAAATGATAAAAAAAATCATAATTAACCCAAAAGGTCGTTTTTGGTTATTTCATATTTTTTCAGAAGGAAATAAAACAAGAAAAATAACAGGTTGATCTTCACGTTTGGGAGTGGATTTGTATTCGTGGCAGTTTGCTGAGTAAAATCACCTGTGTTAAGTGATAATGTAGTTAATTGTTTGTGGGAAGTATAGATATTCCTATAGGTGGTTCTGGAAGTAAAAACTAAAGTAGCAAATTAAAATAAAAGTAGTAATTTATATTTTATTCAAGCCAGTTTTACTACCAGCCCTCTCTACCTAAATACCTGATATCTGTCAAATGACCCGACCCATCAATACAGAAGCAGAGAATACATGAAATAAAACTTAGGACTTTAAAATCTTATCTGATACAACAGCTGAGATGGTTTCTGCAATTAGGACCCGGGAAAAATTAATGCTCATATTTTATATATCCTTCAAAAAACAATCCTCATATTTTATATATCCTTCAAAAACCAATCCAAGCATAAAATAAATATAGTTGGCTAGAAAAGTGTCCCAAATCAGTGTTATCTCCCAGGGTTTTGCTGATCTGGGATCTGATTTTGAAACTAATGCACTGGTGCAACGATGTTGATTTTGTGAAGAGATTTGAACAGAATCTGGGGTTTTAAACTTGGGTTCCAGTCAAGCCTTGACTGGAAGGACCTTATTTCCATTTCTGTGTCTCCAGCTGTTAAAACCCTGCCAGTAGCTCGGAGAGGAGACAGGAGAAATTTGGACTTCCCTGCTCCTGGATAGGAATAAATCCCCCTGTTAACTCCTTTCTGCTGGGGAGACCCAAGGAAGCTTCGCAAGAGCAAAGCTGGGGTATTTTTTTGGAGAGAACAGGCTGTTCTCTGCAGGTATGAGGACCAGGAGTCACTCACAACATGCACAGGCCAAAATTTTCACGGCTGGATGCTGAAAATCAACTACTGAGATCCTAAAGATCATAAAAACCCGACTGGAACCAACCCCTAACACACACCCCCCCAAATTATTTTGGTATAAAACCCTCCTGGTGAAATTCAGATCCTTGGTGCACCTGGACAGGTTTTTAGACACTCATCCTGGAGGAAAAAAGCCATTCCTTCCTTAAGCTGATACCTAAAAATCCCACTAAAGAGCCAAGTTTTACATGACAGAATAACAAAAGAAAGCCCCGTAAAATCAGATATTCCCACTACTATGAGGATATGGGAATGTCAGGCTAAAACTTGAGGGCTAAAAGTCCACCCAGAAGTTGATTAATGATCTTAAATTCCAGTAAATAACGAGGGAGCTTCAAGAAAAACAGCTTGTGCTGAATATGCTTTTCAGCATAAGAAATGAAGCCACAAGTTGAGAGCAGGACATTAAATATATATAAATGATGGGAACTGGGAATAGAAAAAAGTGAAAGACAAGTTGGTGTGTTACATAAAACATGAACAAATGGTTAGCGACATTTTCAGTTGAAAAGAGGAATTTTGTTGAGCATGTCCAGGTCATTTGCGTCTGTCCCTCTGCATTTGAAAATCTACAGCACAAATAGTTGCTAAATTTATGCATTTATTATGCAATATATATATTATACGTATTATATAAATGTACACATTCATTCGTATATGGACAAACTCACACAAAATCCAACCTATCAGAGGGAAAAAGACATAAAAACTGATATTTTGGGCTTTTTAAAATCCCACTTTAGCTGGACCACGTTTTTAACCAGAGGCTTTATCAGTGATACTTTGGAAGAGTCTGTTGCTGCCTCAGTCTTCAATCTGGGCTGAAAAACTCAAATAAAAACATTGTCTTGCTTCTTTGCAGCTTTAAGGAAGGCACACAGGTCCCTTCTAATCTATTGCCTTGATTTTGGCTGCTTCATAAATAAATAAAAGATTGCCTTTAACATTTTAGCAGTTGTTTAAGCAGCAAAAGAGATAAAAGGAAGTTAAAGGACATGCAAAGATTGAATTAAAGCCTTTCCCAGCATTTTGATGACAAAGTTTGACCATTTTGAGGAATAAATCAATTTGCAGTCGCTGTGGACAAATAGCTGAGACTGAAGCTGAAACTGTTCCTTTGGGAAATGTGCTAAAAGATAAAAGGAGTCAACTTTCTTTTGTGTGAAGAAACACAGAAAGGATATTTGGGACCAGGAGATATGCAAAACTCTACTAGGAAAATGAGAAGGGAGAAGATAATGTTTATTATAGTTCTAAAATTTCCCAATTAGTATTCTAGATCTGTTTCACATAATTGAGAATTTCTAGTTCTAAAATTTCCCCAATTAATACTTTAGACATGTTTCACATCATGTAGAATTTAAAGTGAAACCTGTATATCCATTACAAAAATCCAGTTATTTAGAAGCTGAGCACATGTTTTACATATATTGTTCTGTTGTGGTTTACTCTTAAAGAGTGGTGTGTTCCTAATCAAGAGTCCCATGGTTTGGTTTGATGATCTTGGAGGTCTTTTTCCAATGTTGATGAGAAGCTGAAGAACATTTTGAGGTGCCACCGGAACCAGGAGAACAATGACAGAAACACAGAAGAGCAAGGTAAAGGAATCCTTGTTAGATTTCCAAATAAGTGAATTTTTGTAAATGTTTCACTTTAAATTCTAAATAATGTGAAATATACTTAGAATATTAACTGGGAAATTTTAGAACTATAACGTACATCATCTTCTCCCCTTACATTTTCCTCTTTTTTTTTGTCTCATGTTTTCTCATTTCCTTTTTATTCCTCAAGAATCCCTAAACAATCACAGACATTCCTCATCCTTTTCGAAGTCGTTTGCTGTCCTTATGAGGATTTTGTCACAAAAATGAAGAGTTTAATCCCCCCTAATCACACATCAAATGGCAAACCACTCCACCTCCTCAGTCTTTGGAGCGTTCTGCAGTTGGATGAACAGCCCATTGCTGCTGTGCCCTTCTGCAACCTCGGCAGCCTGGGAGGAGCTGGATGGAAATCCAGCATTTTGGAAGGTTGGGATGGTCAGCCAGGCCGGGTTTGTTCTGCCCACGTGCTAAGCTGAGCATGAAGACTTATTTTGTGTGGTGGTTTTATTTTGTGTTGCTTTACGATCATGAATCAAACTCGAAAAAGCCCAAACTCAGGAACGGCACAAATTCAGTTGGTGTGGTTTTGACTGTAAGGAGAGAGAGGAAAAAAAAAAGGGAGGGGGCCTTTTTCTGTCTGCTTTCTTTTTCAGCTGTGTGTGAGCTGCTAATTGAAACCATCTCCTGGGCTCCAGCTGGTGGAGTTCCAGCCGGGAGGAGGGAGGAGGCTCCTTCGGCGTGGCAGTGAAGGTAACGTCTGTTTGAATTTGTAAAGCTTTAACCTGCCTCAGCCAGCAGATGAATTCTTTTATAGCTTATGATCCATGGGAACACTTAGAACTGAATTTCCACATGCTGGAGCGCTCTCCCAGCATATCAAGAGACTGAGTAAAGCCCTGATTAAAGCAGTGTGGGAAGCCCTGGGCACTCCCCCCACTGCAGCCTGGGAGCTGCTTGGCTGCCAAAGCAGAGGGGTGTGAGGCTCTTGCATTTTATCAAGCAAGGGGATATGTCACCAGCCTTTAACGTGGCTAATGAGCCTTGGGGATTTAAGCTGGGCTCTCCCTCCCTGCCCCCAGCACAAGGAAGGGAAGGAGGTAGATTTCCAAAGTGGGCAGGGCTTGGGAGAGGTTCTGGAAGAGAGGAGGGACCACTTTCCACCCAACAAGCAGCCCAGCTTTGCTCCTTCTCTGGGGATATATCCATGTAATCCTTTGAGAATAATGGGTAGGAATTTGATTCCTGTATACTTACATTTCTACTTGCACACATACAAGATACAGACCAAAGGCTCCTTTAAATAATGATGCCTGGAAACAATTAATTAGCTTTATATATGTGTGCATATATATATATATATATTTACATCTGTGACATATAGGCTGGCTGTTTCTCTCTGATATCATAGAATGGTTTGGGTTGGAAGGGACTTTAAAGCTCATCCAGTGCCACCTCCTGCCATGGGCAGGGACACCTTCCACTATCCCAAGTTGCTCCAAGCCTCACCCATCCTGTCCTTGAGCAATTCCAGGGGTGTGACATCCACAGATTCTCTGGACAACCTGAGTTATGTAGGATAAGAACTAATTCAGCCCTGAAGCAGAGAGAGTTTTCAGGGTAAAATGTGGTACTCAGAGTGAGGGATCAGCACATACTGTGAAACCAATATCCCCTGGATCTTCATCTAAGCACTAACAGCACAAAACATCAAAGTTATACCCAAGAAACTGTCTGGCTACCACTTCTAAAAACACACTGAACTGTTCTGACTTCAGTTCCACAGACATTTCCCTCCTGATGTGTACATGGAGTGTATTAGTGACTGGCTGGGAGCGAAGCTCTGACTATTTACACGTAGCCTAAAGCCCAGTAGTCACATCCAGTGAAATCATCTGCTTGGCTGGGCACTGGTTGTGGTTGCCTACGTAACTGGGAGAGATGGTAAAATACTTAAGTGCTTCTAGAGAGCTCTGTGTCACAGTTATTTTATAATAAATGTGTTTTCAGAGCTGTTACAGACCAGACTTGCGTCCCTTTTTAGAGCACAGCCTTAATTTCAGCAGAGATGAGGAAATATTCCTGATGTGTAGCCCTCCAAGAGGAGATCTTTTTCTGGGTTAATTGGATAAACAATGCCATCTTGAAAAATTAGAGGTTTAGAGCACTCCAAAAATATTCCGGGTGTATTTTTGCTTCCTCCTGACTCAACCACAGCTTGACCTGAAAAGTGCTTAACTTGCTGTGTTGTGGTGTCATTTCTTTGGGCTTATTTGATTTGGAGTGCTCTGGGTGTCTGATTCCAGCATGGCCTGTCCATGTTCAAGGATAGGGGTATTATTTTTTCCTCCCACATCCATTTCAGTTCAATTAAAAGTAAAAAATCCCGCATTTCCACCATGAAAACCATCGATCCTCAAAAATCAGTGAAATTCCTCTTCGTGCTCCACGTAAGACCTCGAGTCTTATTTGGGGCTGCAGTGGCACAAAATGATAAAGTTACCATTTTTTCTGGGTAATCTGAGGAATAATCCAGTCAGTTTATTTTCCCAAACACCCTTTAAAAAAAAAAATAATGTGATTTCAGAACTAGAGCCCCTCGTAGCAAAACACTGTTCGGCGCAAAATGATCCATCTTGGGTGGAGCCTCGGGGGTGTCTCAGAAATGTTACCATTCCAAGATGTTGGCAATGTTTCCATCAGGTGGTTTTAAGGCCTGGAAGAGGCGTGTGACACTTATTTTTAGGTTCTGTCCTTTTCTTCCCCCTCCCTCCAGCTCCCCCAGCATCGGTGTTTCCTTAGAAACCCCGGCTGGCAGCTGGCATTGGGAAAACATGGAATGACACCCGGCTGCCATTTGAGGGAGGTGATTATTGTGCAAACAACGTGTTTTCTAGCGCTGGCAGAAGTCTTGGGTTTGATCCTCTTGCCGAAAACAATAATTTCACCGAGGTTTAGGAGTGGGAGGAGCCTTTTTCTGCTTCCTTTTGCATTCCTGGTTGGAAAGGAGCAGCACTCTGAGGAAGAGCTCATTGCTATGCAGAGATAGAACCCTTTTTTTCAGTCAGGTTGTGCTCCTGGTGCTGGATGGATTTGTTGTCAGGAGAGCTGCATGCTGGGGTTGCATAACTCTTTAGAGGTGTTTATGTACAAGCTCTCCCAGGGGTGATGTTTTATCAAACCTTATTACAAAAGCTCCCTTCTCTGCAAGCCATCAAATTCTTATGGAGCCATTAAAATTCAGTGTGGTGTCTGGTCAAGGATAAGCAGAGGCTGTTTTTCATATTCATGTGAGTAAGATGTAACACCTGGAAGTTTCCAGGACATTTGGTATAAGCTGGAGCTGTCCTGTGCTGTGGTCACTTATGGAGTCCTGCTTTAGAGGCAGAGAATCCCAGAACGGTTTGGGTTGGAAAGGACCTTAAAGCTCATCCCATCCCACCCCCTGCCATGGGCAGGGACACCTTCTGCTATCCCAGGTTGCTCCAAGCCCTGTCCAACCTGGCCTTGGACACTTCTAGGGATGGGGCAGCCACAGCTTCTCTGAGAAACCGATAAGAATGGGTTGGAAGGTTGTTTTCTGTTGTGTTCAGATATTTTTACTTCTTCTCCGAACTGCTTGTTTAGAAGTGTTCTGATTTACCCCTTTCCCTGCCTCCTCTGCCCTCTGTGTGCTCCCCCAAACCCCTCTTCTGCATTATGTCTGAATTCCTGACCTCCTTCTTTAACCAAATTGGGAATATGAATTGGAACTTGTTGCTGAAATGTGCCACTGCTACTGCTTGCATTAAAGAAATTAAGAAATATAATGCCAGCTGGGGTTTGTGGTTCTTATACATAAGGAAGTGATTGTCCCCCTGGTGAGGCCTCACTCGATGATCTTAGAGGTCTTTTCCAACCTAAATGATTTCATGATTCTATAATCCAAAGATGGTTTCTTCCCTGTGTGGGAGGTGAGGGAAGGATTGAGGAGAGGAGGTTCCTGGCAGAGAACTTTCCAGCAGAGGCAGAGCAGGTGAATTGTGGTGTGGCAGCTGCAGCCTCAGCACTGAAAACCCCTCCCCTCACACCTACAAGCCCCAAACACCTCTGGAGCGGTCAGAGTGGAGCAAATCCTGGATGAATTTCCCAAGAAGTGAACTATCCCAACCCCCTGAGCTGCCCTGTGCTCTCCGCTGGGCTCCTGGAGGGGAGGGGGGGTTTGCTCTAAACTTTAGAGGTATAAAGGTGGATTTGGTTTTGTCTGAAAATCTGCAAACTGCTTCCATCTTTGTCTTTGAGGACTCTGATGATGAGCCAAGGTTAAACCCTTGGGAATGGCAGCACTGGTTTATTTATAGGCTGACACTTATCAACTAATAACCAGTATAGACTATAACAGAAAGGACACTGATATATTTGATAAACAGACTTGTATTCAAATATCTAATATTTTTTCTTTGCATTAACATTTAAAGGTAACTGTAAGTGCAAAATATCCAGGTGTAATTTGTCTTGAAGGCTTGAACCTGTTGCTCTGCAGGGTTTGAACCTGTTGCTCTGCTGGAGGGTTTCTTTTGGGATGTGCCCACAGAAGGTGGGACAAGTGTTGGAGCTCCCACCTAGCTGGGCTTAAACATCTAATAGTTGGGGTTAAGCAGCTAATACGTGGTGTACAGGGTATCAGGTGTGATTTACAGTGTGAGAACAGCCTCAGTGCTCAGGAAGGGTTTGCACATCCCAGGAATTTCTGCTCTGGTGGTGCTTGGCTGCCTGTGGCTTCCCAAGCATCCCAAGCATCCCAAGCATCCCAAGCATCCCAAGCATCCATGGGGGTGACGGGGCAGAACGGAGCTGCCAGCGCTGCCCACACAGATTTATGGGGGCACTAAAGTGTGTGGGATTGTCTCCACACAGCCCCAGAGTGTGTGAGGACACAGCAGGTGACCTGTGACTGGAAGGAGGGAGCACCTATCCATTTACATTTGCTGGGAAGTCTTGGAGCACTGGGCTGTGGACACTTTATCAAGTGTTGCCTGACAGCATCTAGGAAGGATGTTCTGCAACGTCTCACAGCATTGCCAGGCACCCTTTAGAGGAGAGAGATCTCCCTTTAGAGGAGAGAGATCTCCCTTTAGAGGAGAGAGATGCTTTCTGGGGCTCTTGCATTGGTTTGTTTGCTCAGATAACATTTCACCCAGCCAGTGTGGACTTGCTCATTTCTGAGCTTTTATTCCTTTGTGTTTTGGTCCCGTTGCCCCTTGGAGTTCAGCCATGCAATTTTCTCCCTGGTGACACTTGGCTACTCCCCCAGCAATTAGTATGGACACCCTGCCTTGTCCTTGTTCCCATGGAGCTCGTGTGTAACCTCAGTCACAGTCCCTTGAGCACTGCCCTGTAAAAGCCCCTCCTCAGCCAGACTCAAACAACTGAGGCTTCTCCACATTTGTTGTTTTTAATTTTATTTTTTTCCCCTGCCCAAAATGAGCTGTTGCATCCAAACCAACCCCCATAACTCCTGCTCTGCCATTTGATCGGTCCTCACAGAAATTGTTATCAAATGGGGGTGATTACTCTGTTTTCTTACAGGTCTTTCCTATTCTTGTGCTGCTGGTGTGCTGTGACTGTCACTTAGGATTTTAAATATACATTAGAAACTTCCTTCCTCTATTTTTCTGCTGCTTATACTTAATTTTTAAGAGGTTTGTGTCTGTACCTGTGAGGTATTTTCTCTCTTTCTGGAGATATATGTGCCATTGACAATCTCTATGTTACATTTTTAATCATTTGTGCATTAGAGTAGTTCATAAAGGGTTGGATTAATAAGATGTGTTTCATATTCAAAGTATAAATGACTGCCATCAAGATGATACTTGAGAGAATAAAATCTCACTGAAAATCATAGTCCTGAATAAACCTGGAAATTCAAATGCCCTGCAGGTGGGAGGTGCTGCAGGATCCAGAGCTGCATGCTCAGGGAAAAAAATAACACTTTTTCAGGGCTGCAAACATGAACAGTGTGAGAAAGGGTGAAATGAAAACCAGGGAAACTGAGTCATGAGACATGGAAAAGGGGACAAATTAAATGTTTGCAGCATCTTTCTACTCCATTGCTTGAGCAATAGAGCCAATAAGCCAATATTAATTGCATGTAAGTGTGAGTTAGGATTTAATGTGCCCTTATGTGACATAATGATATAGACCTGTCCATATGGACTTAAAAATAAATTCACTAACAGAAGGAATTTCTCATTTAATACCTAAATTTGCATATAAAAGTACTAGTACATATAAAAAAGCCAGATATCCAAACCAGAGAATGATTTGGGTTAGAAAGGACCTTAAAGACCAACCAGTTCCAACCTCCTGCTGTGGATGGGGACACTTTCCACTAGGTAAATAAATATATATATAAATCTACTTAATAACTGCATAAGTGCTGAAAGAAAAAAAAAAAAACCCTGCCTTTGAAACAGAGGAATTTCTGTGCTGGAGCAGGCTGGGCATGCCCTGATTTTTACCTCTCTTTCTGACAGTTATTCCTTAGGAAGGAGCAAGGAACTCATCACACACAACTAGGGAATGATTTCCTCACCAGGAAATGATATTTTTTCCTTATTCCATCAGTTTGCAGCTGAGCTGTGACCCGAAGCACCGGGTTTTGTATCTTTGATACAAATTATTTTTATCTTGGGTAATGCAAAAATCTCAGAGCTCCCGAAACCCAGGAAAACAGATGTGATGTGCTCACCGTGCAGAGAGGGAAAGGAAAGCACATTCCCTTCTCTTTGAGTTCTTCCCCTGCAGAAAATTCAGATCAGGAAGAATCAGAGACAAACACTTGAGGAAAGGTCACTCTGCTGAGGTGCTTTGAAACTCAGATGAGAGAACAACCATAATCCCGTTATAGAGGTGCTTTAATTCAATCCCACTGAATGGAGCCTCTCCAGGGGACTTCCCAGCCCCAGACCACACAGAGGCTTCCCTGCCCACGTGGAATATTTGTGCTGGGGAAGAAGATGCTGGAGGAGAAGATTCTGGAGGCACCTTGAGCTGCCTCATTGAGGAAAAGGGGGCGAGGGCCATGGTGATGATGGTGCGGGACACTGTGTGGGCACAGTGGTGCTGAGGAAGAACATTCCACCCCAGGGCGATACAAAGCCTTACCTAAAGTAAATTACAGCTTTAGGAGATTCAAGTTTTGGGGATTTTTTGGCTGATTTGGACAGTGATGCTGTGCCAGCACCCCTGTGGGTGGGAAGGGGCACCTGGTGCCTTCTGCTGGTCGAACATCGTGAGGCCAAGGAAGAGCTTTTTATTTTCAGTGTGGGTTGTTAAATTCTTCCCTCTCTTCAATTACAGACCTCAATTATTTTAGGAACCGTGACTTCAGTGCCTGCAGCACAGAATCTCTGCCCCTGTAACAAGGTCAAATCTGATGTCCTCTATTTATGTTTATTTTACAACTGAGCTGTTATTTTACAGTTTTGGTCTGTGGCAAAGGTCATTTTGCTGTGATTAGACATTGATAGAATAAGATCCACGGGGTGATAAAGTTATCACTTGGAAAACGTCTCTTTTTATAGTACAAATATTATGAATTCATTCTTTCCTTTTTTGACTTGAATTAAAACCCACCAAGTGCAGCTATCTTTGCTTCTCTTGTCTGACACGGCTTTGCCAGTCTGTAAATTCTCTTTCAAATTAGGAGACCGAGTTTCCTTATCAACCCTTAGCCAGTTGCAATTACTGTCACTCTTTTCAGCACAGTTAATAGGTTTGTGCCAACCAAACTGAAACTTTTGTCGTAAATTGTGATTTCACCGAGTGCCCCGAAGTCTCTGATATTGTTTTAAACAGAAGAGCTGTTTGAGACGTGGCAGGCAGAGCTAAACTTTATTCTTTGCCTTCACAAATTGCACTGGACAACTCCACAAAAAGCTGAGGGCGTGAAGGATTAGTCTCCCCCTTCATTTTTGGGAGGGATTATATTATTTTTTTGTTCTCAGAATAACAATTTAAAGTGGAATAAACAGAAGGCAACGTGCACAAAAAACAGCTTTCGAAAAATGTGGGGTGCAAATGGAGGGTCTGTTGGGGAATCCATGTGATGCCATCTAAAATGCTTTTAAGAGTGTTAACTAGTCACATATATCCAGGACAAGATACAAATATTTCATAATTAAAAAGTACAGAGAGCTAAGAAAAAAACATATCCAGATTCCAGGGCAGTCAGGCTTCCCTTGCCATGTTTTCTCACTAATATTTGTGGGAAATCATCATATATGGGAAAAAATGCCATAGAGAGGTGAGTGTAGGGGTGCTCTGAAAAGAAAGATGGTTTTAGCCACTCTCTGATGGAAATATCTGGTTCCACTAAGGACACTTCACATCTCTTCCTAGTGCTGTTTGCCAGTAAATATTTAATTTACCAGTTTTGGGGGCTTTTGAGATCGTAGGAAAGGGATGGATAGCACAGCAGCCAGCTGTGTAACCCTGTAAAGTTTGGGATGGTGACTCTTGCCCAGAGAGCTGACAACTGCATGGGAATTAAAGCCCTTTTTATAGAAAGTAAGTGTTTTGCAAGGTGTTTTTAAAAAAAAAACAGTGAAAATTTGCCTTGTTTGCCTTGTTTCAGAGGAGCATCCTTGCTGTGGGACAGCTCCTCTTCCTCCCTGCTGGTCTTCTGGATGCAGCTGTGGGAGGGGAAGCCAGCAGAGGGCATTTAAAGTTGAACATGTATTTGTGTATAATACTGGGGGATGGTTTTTCCCAGGTTTTCCAAGCTTTTTGCTCCAGCTGAGCTGAAGTTGCAGTGGGACTCTCGTGCCCAGTCCCAGCAGTGACAGCGGAGAGAGGGAACAGCCCCAGGACCATCTGCCCCTCACATCCTGTCTCTGGCAGTGACCAGGAGCAGATGTCCAGGGCCACAATGTAAGAACTGGGCAAACACTGCAGGATAATTCCTCTGGATACCCTCTCCCAGCTCCAGGGAATCTGCTGTTTAAGGGCTTACTGGCCAGGAAGTGGCAGCTCCATCACTGCCTCTAACAGCCCTCAGTGGACTTCCCTGCTGCAAATCCTGCCTCGTTATCCCCTTGTACAATGGGGTTAATGATTTGAACAAGCAGCCCTAAATCAGAATTTTTTTTCCTTTTTAATGCTGGGTTATAACCACTCCAAAGCATTCTTTTAACATGATTTATACTGACTTGACAAAAAACTGAGGCACTGCTGCAGTCAGACCTACTAACTCCTCCTTACTGGTGTCTCTCTAAATAGGTGTTGTGCTACCAGTCGAGTGTAAAGGGCAATAGTTTCTATAAAGAAACATGGTCTAAGTTCCTAAAAATACGTTGTTTGGGGGTTTTAAGTCACATTCCTGCTTCCAGCAGGGAAATTAATGTGGTTGTCACTGACAGAGCCTTTGCTCCCTGTGGGTGAATCTCCAGAGCTGTTTCTTCAGGGGATAATTAAAACATACAGTGCTGAGAGTGAGGGAGAAGGGGATGGACACAGTGTAATGATAACAGTGCCCAAAATGGTCCTTTCATTACTTCCTTCTCTTCAGATCTCTTTCCTGGCTTGTCTCTTTATTTGTGTTTGTTTTCCATCAGCAGGATGCAGTCTCTTCATGAATATATTTCCCCAAGTAACTCCCTGGAAATAACCCACATTTGATCCTATGGAAACTGTTTTCATGGGAACCAAAATCCAACTGAGAGAAGAGCCTTAGATCCAAAATATATATTTATTAAAACCCAAACCAAATAAACTGAAAAAAACAACCTCCCCCAAACAAACCCAACCCTCAGGAAAAAAAAAGTTTCTGCTGATACTATATTTCTCCTTCTCTTCTTTTACTCTTGGTTGCTTCTAATGCAAAGTAAACAGCAACACTGCTTCAATAAATATTGGATCAGGCTCCTGCTGTTCCTGTAGAACCATCCAGAATATCTACTTCCAAAATTTTGCAGGGTAGTTCTAGATTTATAGCAGGGAAATTTCATTAAACATTTCCAAGTTAAGAGAGAGGACACTGTGCAGACAGGGACTGAAGGATCTCAGCCAGGTGTGTCTGTGGAGCTGCAGGCAAGTCCCTCTCAGAGCCTGGAGATGTCAGGGTAGAAATATTGGGAAAAATAGTAGGATATTAGGAAAAAAATTCTTCCCCATGAAGATTGTCAGGCACTGGGACAGGACGTTTTAGTCATGGAGGGATTTAAAGCCGTGTAGATGTGGAAGTTGGGGAAAGGGGTCAGTGGTGGCCTTGGCAGTGCTGGGGAATGGTTGGACTCGATGATCTTGGAGGGCTTTTCCAACCTTAACCATTCTGTGCTTCTATTCTGGGATCTCCAAATTGCTTTGGGACCCATGGAAACTACTCCACCATCCAAGTTCTGCTGGGGTGTGACGAGCCTTTCATTCTGTGACTTAAAAATATGTGCACAAGACTGATTTGACTGATTTAACATCATCTTCCCCTTAATAAATGCCCATAATTTAGAAGGTCTCTAAACCCCGTGGTTATTAAGAATAAAACACAGAAGAAGATATTCGTGGAAGTCTGAGAGGGACTGGTGGTCACAGGACACTGGAGCCTTGAGCAGGGAGGTGCCAAACCTTGTCAAAGAGTTCCCCTCTTGCTCTGCCACTGTGACTCTTTAAAAGCCCTGTTGTGCTGGATTTTGAAAGCCTCATTTTAAGCCAGGCCTTGGGTGAACAATTATTAGAGAAAAAAAGAAATCCCTCCAACTAGAAGCACAAGATTTGTACTTTTGAGGGTTCTTCTTTACCCATCTCACTTAAAACCCACAGGAATTCCCTCCCTGAGCTGTCTGTGGTCCCAAGGACCACTCTCTGTGCAACTAAATTCCTTCCCAGGGTTTGTTGCACACAAACATCAACCACTTGGTTGTTCAGGTTGTTCTTCAGAACTCGGTGGCAGCAGCTCCTCAGGGGGGTTCTCCAGGAAATGGTCTGGTGGTTCCAGGCACTTAATGAATTATTTTTTCAGTTGTTTGCACTTATAAGCAGAAATGCTTGGGTGTGTATCAGGTTTTCTTGGGGTTTTATTGCCAAAATATGATGTCAGTGGCTACATGAAATAAGGCTGATTGAGGTTAGCAAAGCTTGGCTTGCTGTCGACTGCCTTTTAATGGGAATATTCAACATGCAGATGGGCTCAGAGAGAGGTTACCTGGGGTCAAGTGGGAATTTAAATGTAGATTCATAGATTTTTTTTAAGGCCAGATGGCACCACTATGATCATCTTGTCTGATCTCCTGCATAACACAGGCTGTGGAATTGCACCCATTAATTCCCATGTCAAGCACAATGTTACAGAAACGTGTTTCCTGCAGATGTTTTACTTCTCCTCCGTCAGGGCAACCTTTGAACTGACCTCAGGTGGATCTTAGTGCTGTTAATAACCCAGATTAATGTAATATCAAAGAGAAATACTTTCAGGGCTTGTTCACTGGAAGCTTGGCTTGGTTGCAACTCTTTTTTTTTTTTTCCTTTTCTTTAATTATTTTTTGCGAGATCAATAGAGCTGTACAGTTGTTTTCAGCAGTATTTAGTAAAAACTCCAGAGGGAGGATCTGACAACTTTGCCCCGTGATGTATTGGCGTGTCAGAACAGCATATGGTGAAAGGAGCAGAAAGACAAGGGAAAAAGCCAAACCAGAGCTTTTTAGAAACATCCTGATAAATGGGTTGGTGACTAAATAAAGGTTTCTCGCTACCAAAAGCGCAGCAACAACAGCAAAAAAAAAAAAAAAAAAAAAAATTGGTCTGAAAATAAATCCCTTTCTTGCAGAAAATCATCGTCTTTCACTTGTTCACTTTAGGAGGTTGTTATTTTTTCCAGCAGGATTTCTCACTTTCATGGAGAAACAATGTGGGAAACTTTTCCAAAAAAAACAAAGCCATTTTTGATGTGGCCTCTCCAAATCCTGGTGTCGCTGTGTCAACCAGGCAGTCCAAATGTTTCCCAGAGCACTGTGAGCCCAGTCCCTGCTCTTTGTTCACCCAGAAAGGCATTTGTTCTTTGCAATAGTCTTATTTGGTCTGACAGGAGCTCAGCACGTGAATAAAACATTATGAGACATGAAAAATGATTGCAGGATCAGATGCTGTGCTTGTAGCCGGTTTTAAGAAGGAATAAATAAACCAATAAAAGTGCAAGTGTTGTTAATGTTCATTTTGCAGCATTAGCTGAAGTGAGTTCAGTGGCTCTGGCTCAGAGCTGGGAGTTGCAGCATTCCAAGTGTTCCTGCTCAAGATGGGGGTGTTTCAGCAGGAGGTGCTGAAATGAGGGTGGCAAATGGGGACAGCGATGGGGCAGGGAGTAGAGGATGGATATAAGCAGGAAAGTGGATGATACAGAGCTTAAAAAGCCTTTTAGGGCTCAGTTTTCAGTGCCTCTCCTCATTTCTCCTCCCAGCAGTGAGAGCTCACGACCGTGTGGTAACAGAAGGTGTGGAAGGGGGTGGTGTAACCCAGCCCTCCATGGGGCAGCTTCAGATGGAGAGGGTATAAACCAAATCCTGTTGGAATCATGCATCCTATCCTAATGTCTTTCATATGGAATCATAGAATCCTTAATGTTGGAAAAGACCTCCAAGATCATCCAGTCCACCCTGTGCCGATGCCCACCTTGTCCCCCAGCCCAGAGCACTGAGTGCCACAGCCAGTCCTTCCTTGGACACCTCCAGGGATGGGGACTCCAAACCTCCCTAGGCAGCCCATTCCAGTTTTTAACAACCCTTTCCATGAAGAAATTCCATCTGATGTATACATGGATATGTGTACAACTGCTGATTGCAGGCTTCCTTCATCTTCACATGGCTTTTGGAGAACAAGCACTAAAAGCAATAACTCACTAAAAAACTAAAACCCCACAAAGAAAATCCTCAGACATATAATATATGGAATACATAGCCTAGGACAGTGTGGGGAGGGATAGTCTTTTAGTGGAGATCTTCAAACAAGAAGCCTTTCCTGATTGTGAGCAGAAACACCTTGGCATCCCTCACTTTCTTCCTGCTCAAAATGACTTTAATTTACAATCCACTGAATGATCTGCATGGTCCATAAGCAGTCTGTGAGCAGAAAGTGCATTCCATGGGAAGCAGGAAGCAAATTTTTGGGTGTTAGCCCACAGTATTTACAGCTCCTGACAGGATGCCTTTTCGAAATGAAGGTTTCAACATGGCTTAGCACACGCACGCTGTAATTTGTCTGTCATTTCTCTCAAAGTTCATTGGCATTGTCAGGTCGTGTTTAACTCAGTAGGGAAATATGGATTTCATCCCTGGTGATTTCACAGAGCATTTTGATAGCCTTAAGGTTTCCTGTTAAACCCACAGCCTCCCATCTCCTCCCCACCCCCCCTCTTGAATTACTGCACCTCTTCGTGGGACTTCATCATGCAAACGACCCAAAAATGAATTGTGAAGGATTCTTTCAAACTGTGATTGTTGTCTTAAAGGATTAAATGTCTAGAAGACCTGGAAGCTCCCTGAATGTATGTGTGAGGTGTCTCTGTTGACAGAGCCAAAAAATCACCTGTTTCCTCCGTGCAATTCATTCTGAGTATAACAGAGAACTCTACTTCTGCACTGGGGAGAAGTATGACAGGAGTACTTTGACCTTCTTCTTCCCCTTGTAATTTTTATGGAAGAGCAGGAAACTCTCTTTGCAGGACTGTGCCTGATGGCCTCATTCAGTACCCACTGACAGAAAATTTCAACTTTGTCTCAAGTTGCCCAGGCCAACAATGGACCCAACTTTACACAGCTGCTGTTACAAACTTCTGTTTGAGACCAGTATCTGGAGAACATTTAGTTTCCTGTGCTCAACCATTTAGTTAAACATGTTTACAGGCTCCATTAACAGAAATCAAAGCTGACAGATTAAAAGGAATTTCATTAATTTAGGAGGTGCTCCAAGCTGAAATAGAGCTCAGTGCTGATCCTCCAACATTCCAACCCGAGTTAAGCAAAGTCTGTGTGGGTCTGGGTGAGTAAATATTCCATTGCTGTGTCAAAATAAGGGTGCTTACATCAAAACATTCTTTATAATTTATTTTTCACTCTTCTACTATTTTGAGTTTTTAACTCTGATTTCACATGCACATTCACGAGAAGTTCAGAACAGTATCATTTTACCTGATAAGTGCAAAGGCAATTTTTATAAGCAAAGCTTAGTGGTGACAAGGAAACCTGCGTCTCTTTGTGGTACAAATAACATAATTGCAGCAAAATGCTGCTTTTGAGAGTCTTGCCTTCAGCTGCAGCCCTGTGTGACACCCACCACAGTTGCACACACATTCTGTTCCTGGAAAAAAAAAGAGAGGAGACTTGTTGGTTACAACTTGAAGACAACTTTGAATCATCGGGAGTCTCTCAAAGCACAGCCTGGTTATGGAGTCGGAGGAGGGGAAGAATGAGCTGACCTTTTCTGCTGACTGCCCCAAATTGACTTTGCCAAACTCCAAGAGTAGATTATCATTGCGTGTTTCTGTCTCATTGTTTGGACTAGACAGAGCTGGCTGTGGAATATGGGATGTGCCAGAGTGGATTATTGTTAAACTTCAATCTCCAGCCCTGGTTTCAGCTGGAACACGCAGTGCTCTTTAATAGTGGTGCCTCATGTACCCACTGCTGCTCTGATGAGATGGGAGAGCATCCCACACTGACAGGCTGTCAGGGCATCACTGCAGTGGGAGGAGGAAGGTCTGGGATGATGTGACAGGTCTGAGGACAAGCAGGACCCACGTGGAACCATCGCAGGGCAGAAGCAGATGCCACAGGTGGGACGTTGTAACTGGATCTGTCCCCCCTGGGCTCCTCCAACACCTCAGCAAAGCATTGCAGGGCTTGTCTGGGGGGATGTTTGTTCTTCACATCTCCATCATTCTGCTCTTACTCTTCCAAAATTCAGGAGTGGAAAGTCATAGTAGCAACTCATAATGATAACAATTCTGTAGCAGTTTTGTTAATGCCTCCATAATTAGCATTTGTTCTTACAGATGGAACAGCTCCCTGTAATCCAGACATAAGTATTCCATTTTAAATAGGCACCTGAATTCCAGCGGTGAGTGGGGTAAACTTTAATTACATTTCAGAAGTGCATCTCCCTCATAATCCCATACTTTTTATTACACACAAAGTAACATTTCTGCTCATTTTGGCTTGATTTCCTTCTTTACTTTTGTCTGTTTAAAGACAAAAAATGTGAAGAATTATAGGAAAGCCTGTTGACTTAGATAAATTAAACATGTACAGAGTAATTCATACACAGGGTTTAATTTTTTCCCTACTTCTTGGTTAAGATATAATACTTTCCTGAATCAAAGTCTTAAGCTCCCTAGTGCTATCTATTAATGAAAACAAATGCTAGTGTCATATGAAAATTATTATTTAACATATTACAAAGCTTAATCTCTGTTGTTATTTCAAACTCATGTTGTTGAGCTTCAGTTATTCGGGAAAAAAATACATATAATTTAATTTGATGTAGGTCTCCGTTGATGGAATCCACAGACTTTGCTTTCCAACCAGGATTAACCTACTGGTCTCATTTTTCCATGCAGGAAACCTGAGCATGTGTCTGAGTAAATGCAGAAATGGGGCCTGACACTTTAATTCTGAAGGTGCATCACTGTGAGTAGAAACATCTTGTTAAACTTTGGCTCGAGGGCCTGGGGTGACAGGACAGGGAGTGGTGGCTTTAAACTGAAAGCCAGCAGGGTTAGATGGGATACTGGGAAGGAATTCCTGGCTAGGAGGGTGGGGAGGCCCTGGCACAGGTTGCCCAGAGAAGCTGTGGCTGCCCCTGGATCCCTGGGAGTGTCCAAGGCCAGGTTGGAGCAATCTGGGATTAGTGGAAGGTGTCCCTGCCCATGGCAGGGAGGGGAACAAGTTGATCTTTAAGCTCCCTCCCAACCCAAACCTCTCCATGATTCTGTGGTTCACTGAGCTAAAAGTAAAATAGTCTAAAATGACAAATAAAGGGTTCAGGTTTAAAGCAAAAATTTCTGTCATTTCTGAAAATAAACTCAACAGTTTTAACAAGTTGCATTTTTGGTGTTTCCAGTTGACAGGTCCTTTTTCTCTCTATCTATTTATTGAGTATTATCTTTCTACTCTGCTTGTCATGACTACCTGAAGTTCTGTGAGACAGAGGCTTTGGTGACATTATTCACTTCAAAAAGTTCCTCTCTCCTTCACTTTACATTGTATTCAACTCCCGAGATAAGTTCATGGTAATATTACATAAATCTGATCCCATTTATTTCAAGGTATTGGTTGGAAGAAAGTTTATCCTTCTCTCTATCTTTAGGAATTACCCAAAGGTGTTAAAAGTCCAAGCCTAACTATTTTTCAGAATTAGGCTGATGGGGTTTGATGCCTTTCTGAAGGAATAACATGAGAAATATGCCCAGGATAACAAGATAAGCCAGGAGGTCCAATTTTCCTGATAATTTTTCTTAATTATCATTTGGGGGCTTTTCACTCTGGGCTACTTGGTTATATTGGTAATAAAAATAATCCCCCTGTCATAGCTTGGAAATAGCCAACAGCCAAGTAAGTCTTTTGCATCTAATTCTCCTCATCTCCACAGACCCTGCAAGCTGCCTGCAAGGTATAATTAATTTATATTTTGTACCCCAAGGAGGAAAAGTTGAGTGTTCATCAGCCTGTATGTTCTGACACTTCAATGAATTATGATCAGAGATGTTATCAGTGTTTATTTGAATCCCCCATGATAAACAAACCTGTGTTATTCGCCCTTCATTTCCTTCTTGAATGTAATAAATCAAATTCCAGCACTGATCATATTACATCCACTTATTATTATGATAATTCAGACTAGTAGAGGGCCTGATCTTGGTGCTCCTGGAGGTGGATTTCACCCAAAATAATAAAATCCAAACACAATGCCCAGGAGTTGGCTGTGGTTTGAAAGCAAATCTCAAATTTGAGTTCCAGCTTTAGAGTTGCTTTGTGATGTAGAATTTCTTCACAGGGCAAGAGAAGCTGCACAGTTCTTAGTCCAGCTCATAAATATATTTCACAGAATATCCCAAAATATGCTGAGTTGGAAGGGACTCACAAGGATCAAAGAGTCCAAGCCTTAGCCCTGCACAGGACCATTTGTGGATGGCTTGGGAGCCAGAATTCCAGCTCCTTATCTGACAGAGTAAAAAGCCCATTGCCAGGAGCTCTTGTTCTAATTATCTGCATTATTTTGGCAATTTCAGGTGAGTTTGTAAGCAATTTTAATTTTACAGATATTGAAAGTATGCCTTTTCCCAAAATAGTAAGTATTAGTACGATTTTCATCTGGAGATTTTTATTCATTTTATTGCCTTCCAATTTTGCATTCTATTTTCTCTTCCAATTCTAAACTGAGCTGTCAAAAAGCCAGGTTTTTGTGTCTAGGGAGTGTGCAGAGAGAAAAGAAAAAAGTCACATTTCTCTGTTCTTTTATGTCCTTAATTTACCAGGAGAACTCAGTCTGACCCAGGACTCCAACAGGGAGAAAAACACACCTATAGAACAGCTCATGGAAAGAAAGAAAATAGCAAACAGCAATTAAATGTGATATTCTGATGGATTTACATATGGATGAAGCAAATAAATCTGAAATTATATATATATTATCCTTTTCAGAAATATTAATTAACTGCTGGTGAACTTAATTAAGGTCATGAAGGGGTTACATAAATCAAACATTGCTCTTAGGGCGTTGCACCCTTGACATTCCCTGTGTAGGGAATCATGGAATATTGGAATATCCAACTCTTTTCTTGTCTTCCTTCCTCCTCCTATAGTTTCTCCCTCTGGAAATTTGTACACCTTGCAAAAGTAACCCTGTCCTGGGCAAATTTATGGGCCAATTTTTTAAATCCAGGGATAATATTCCCGTTCCCGTGAGGGAGATGATGCTCAACACAGGCAGATGAGGCAACTCCACTTTCTTCTTTAAGAACTGTCTGGAAATGCTGTTTTCTTCTGAATCCTGACCTTCTTGCCCTTTCCCAGTCATGTTTGCAAATGGCAGAGCCTACATGTCCCTAAATCTTGGGAAAATTCCCTTTAAAGAGGTCCTCTGAAGTCACTGGCAAAACCCTGATGTTTGCTTTTCACCCTGAAATATTGTATTTATTGACTTTCCCTTCTGAAAACCAGACAACTTTGTTGTCATCATTTGTAATTAATAATGCTTGGCATGTTTTGCTGCACATTTTACTGTCCATATTTATAGAACTTAATTAAATTCAACATCACATTAGGAATACTTATATATTAAATCCCCGAGTCATGGTTCTTCTTCTTTTTTTTTTTTTTTTT
>NW_016690370.1:1539549-1596778 GCF_001604755.1 Lepidothrix coronata
GGCTTTTTTTATTTTTTTAATTTGTGGTTTGTTTGGTTTGGGGTTTTTTTTTTTTTTTTTTTTTTTGAGATTGTACATGAAAGGATTCATCTGTATTTTATATTTTCTGGGGTTTTTTTTTAAGATTATACATAAGAGAAATAATCTATATTTGATATTTTTCTTAGTTGAACACAACATTCATATGATACTCATTGATCACCTCTACAAGGGGTTCCTGTAGTTCCCAGATGCTTGTAGGGAGTTTTAGGTCATTTTAAGGTGGTTTTTTTTGAGGATTTATATTTGCCGTGGTGGGGGAAGAAGAGGGAAGGAAAGAACAGAGTTGAATTGCTCCTCAGATGCTTGGCCACAGAACCATGGCACTGCCACCCTGTCCCCTCTTTTCCTTCAGGGAAATCTGTGGGAATCCAGGAGCACCATTTAGCCCTTGTGGGAAAACCTAAATCTGGAAATTATCTGTTTAGTAACTGAAGTGTCTTTTCATGAATGGGATGGTTCATCCCCAGCAGGAGACAACTGAGGGCTCAGCTCCAGATGGAGAGTGTCAAGCTCCTCATAACCCAATTAATCCAAACCAAACTCGTGCTAATTTAATGAGTTGCAGTTCACAGAACGGTGTCAGTGAGGACCAAAAACGTTGGCTGAGATCTGTGGGGAACCTTAAATCACAGAAAAATAATGCCATGAGCACCTCTGGAGCACTCCTGAAGAGCAGAGCAGCAGAACAACTCCTGGAAGACAATCCAGAGGAATTTGTAGCTGCTCTGAGCTTGTGATTAAGAGGACAGCACATAATGCCTACTCATTGCAAGGGGTTTGGAGTAGATGACCTTTAAAAGGTCCCTTCTAACCCAAACTGTTGTCTGATTTTATAGTACTCACAGGGTTGCACCGTGTTTGCAATCCCACGTAAATCGGTGACATTCACGCACTGAAAAAAAGGGGAGAATCTTGAAATAGGTGCAAATATTCCAACCTACTGAAAATTTAAAATTGATTTAAGAAAATCAATCACACACACAAAAAATGAAATTAGAGAGTGCCGAGAGGAGCAATCCAAGCACTTCTAAACCCAACTGCTGCCCAGCAAAGGAGTTGTCCAACTTCTTGGGCATAAATTCATTTTACTCTCTATATTTTTGTGTTCAGGTAGCACAAAAAAATAAACCTAACAGAGAAGGAGGTTCCAAACACCTCTCACTAATAGAAACAACAACTGTTTCAGGGCTGTATCCCAGAAAAACTCTGCAGGAAGAAATGATTGGCACAGACAATAGCTGTGTCTGGCAACTGTCACTTCAATTTGTTGGTACAATTCATCTTGGTTTGGTGATGGTGATTTACAGTAACTTCCCCCTTCACAACTGAATTCCTCCCTGAAATGATTCCATGACAAACAAAGTGTAATGCTTATTCTTTATTTACAGTAGGCTTGTTAGAATATTGAAGCAACCTAGCATCAAGGAAGCATCAAAAATACAGGGCACAGTCAAACCACACATTAGAGAGCACAAACTGTGTGACAGAACTGTCACAGAGAGTGTTGGACACTGGGGGCTGAGAAAGGAGAGAGATGAGGGTAAAAGAAAGGGGATTGTAAGTGATTTTTGTTCATATTATTATGTTATTTTAATGTTAAAAAAGACATTTTAATTTCATTTTAATTTTTATTTAGTAATGCATTTGATCATTCACTTATCTATTTATTTTAATTTAATGTTTCTAGTTCTTAATTGATCTGTTCAGATGTTCGTTCATTTATTATTTCTTTTTATTTATTTATTTTAATAGTAGGGTTTCTCCCCTACTTTTTATTGAGTTGCTTGGCAAGTTTTCACCCTGGAAAGGCAGAGTCTTTCCCAAGGAATGCTGAGGTTGATGAGCCCAAGTCAGGACTGATTCCAAAATTGGAGCCTGTTGCTCATCACTCTATTGGAGGAGGTCACAAGGATGAAGGTTTGGTGTTCCCTGCCTCTCTGCCACATCCCAGAGTGCTCCAGATGGGATGTGGTGGCTCCATGGAAGGAACAACTTCACCCCTTGACCTTCTCCCTGAGCTGACCAGAAGTTCCTGGTCCCATTAATGGATCTGCCCAGGGTTGGGTGGGAATTTCAGGAGCAGGTGCTGTCTCAGAGACCTTTCTGCCAGGGATATTCCTAATTCCCAACCAACAGAAATACAGCATCATTACTCTAATTCCCCTGCAATATCGCTTTGTTATTTCGATGCTCTTTAGGTTTGTTTGCACTATTTCGGGGAACTCTACTTTGTTAAATCTGGTGGTTTTGATGCTCTAAAATCACATCACTGATAATTAAACTTCAGTCTGGATGTTTTCCAACCCTGGCTCCGTGTTAACAGCCAGTTATTTCTCCCTGAACACCACGAGGGTCTCAGTGCAACAGCAGGAACCTGTTTCCAAATCATGGAACTTCTGGGGGAACAAGACTTTAATTTTAGTTTGCCTTTCTTAGAACCAGGGCTACAAAAATATTTGGGTTTTTTTTTTATTCCCTCATTGCTTTTAATTTACACCAGAACCCTTAATAACCATTGCTTAGTCACCAGGAGGCTGAATTTATTTAAATCAATATCTAATTAGGTTTCTTAATTTATTACTTTTCACTTCAGAAATTTAAGAAATTTAAGCAATTAAGTGTCTGCACTGGTATCCTACCGTTGCTTTTTGTTTCTGCTTGACCAAATTTTTTGTAACTGATTATTTATAGACCCAAATGTCACATTGATTTCTTTACCCAGTGGATTTTTAAGAAATTAAATCATTACATTTTGGGGTGGAAGATTCTTTCATGTTAATTTTCTTTTATTTATTTTTTTTTTCTACAAGAAAATGAAATTAAAGGGTGTGAAACATGATTTTATTAAGCCACAACACAACACAAAGGTGTGTTTTCCTCTTACTTCTACCTTGAAATTGCTTTGATTACAAGGGAAAAATTGCTTCCATGAAAAGGCATATTTATAAAGGGTAGAAATCCCTATTCACAGGCAAAGGAGAATCTTTTAGGAACTTTTTAGTGTGGTGGGGACAGGGAAATCCATCATATGATACTTATTGTAGTACTGCATTTGATATAAAATGTCTAGTGAAACCTTTTATTCCTTTTAAGATTCCCTGCTGAAACAAGATGATCTTTAAGATCCCTTCCAACCCAAACAATTCCATGATTCCATGATAATATTCAGCACAGATGTGGATGAACAGATTTATTTTTTTGCCAGTTTTCAGGAGCTTTTCCTACATGAGGGCACTATGGAAATGGTACATTATGGAGAATAAATATGACTACATTTCATTTTCTCCCTTGACAGGAAAAGTGGCTGTTGGAGGTGTTATAGGACAGAGTCTGGTTTAGACTAAACCAGAAGGTATTTCTCGTTATTACAGCACTGTCAACCTGAAATTGTACCTTCTAGTACTTGGAAATCCTGTTCACACAGAGACATCAACTGTAACAAACAGTCTGTTGGCTCATTTTATTCACATTCACCTCATTTAGCCATGGAAATAAAGAAAAATAAAGAAAAATAACCCGCTCACTGAATGTTTCTGGATACATATTTGCCATTTATGTCACTGTAAAAATAGCTTCATTTTTCTGGTGTGGGTTTTTGGGACATGGGAACAGATTTTTTGGCTGCCTTGACACCAAGTTGCATCAGAGATGACATTTCAAAGACACCACCCAATAAATAAAGTCATTTTGCCCGTTTGCCCGTATTTCTGAGCTCATTGTTGGAAACAACAGCTCCCTAATTGTGGCTGCTTGTGCCATTAATGAAGCAGTGCTATCTGGAGCATGGATTTTGTAATCTTTTATGCATCTGAATAGTCTGAAGTTCAACCTAATGATTAAGACCCACTCGAAGCCTTTGGTTCTGCGAGATCTCACGTTCGGTGCGTGGCTTTCAACTCCCTTTGGCTTCCAAGTGGCTGGAATGCTGTGAATCCCAAGCACGAGCGAGGCTAAAAAAAGGGAAGGAGGAGTAAAAGGATCAAACATAAAGGGGTGGTTGGACTCTCACTGCTGATATCCCAGCTCTGGGCACACGACAGCAACACTCGACTCGAAGAGCCGGAGGGAGAAGCGTCGGGGTTTCCAACGGGCCACCGCGATTCCAAATATGCCTTTGTGGGATGCAAATGTGGACTTGCCAAACATCAGTGCCACGGTTTTTGCAGCCTCCAGGCTTGGCTTTTTTGGGTGTTTGATGCAGAGAACACCCCCAGCACCTGCATCCACAGGTGCATCCTCTGCTCACCCCCCTGATCCCGCAGTTCATCCAAGCACAGCGAGGTTGAGCCATGCACGGGATGACCTTGGAGAGCAGGAGGAGCACACACAGGTCCTGGTTTGGGATGACCTTGGAGAGCAGGAGGAGCACACACAGGTCCTGGTTTGGTGCTCATAGGAAAAAAGTGAAGAATCTGCTGCTGATCAATATCACACCCCACAATTTCATATTTTTTTTTCTGCTCTTTTCTGCCCAGAGCAGGAGGTTTGGAATTGTGCTTTAATGGCAGCCTGCTACGGGAGCTTATCCTGGGAAGGGATCTTTAATAAGGCCGTGCAAACATGAGCCAAATATAATGTAAACTATTTTTTTTTTTTAGCCTAATCTGCCTCAAGAGAAATGGCAGATTCACCTCCAGCACTAATGAATGAATATATTCCAATCTCACTTTATTTTCTAACAATCTACTATAAGAAAAATACACTGAATATCCCTTATACCAATATACAGGGGTTGAACTCGATGATCCGATGTGTCTCTTCCAGTATGAGATATCCTATGATTTATGAAATAAAGGCTGCAGGTAAAGACTGAATTTTAGAAGTATTACTGCCACTAGATAGGACTTTTAAGCGCCAACCCCTGTATTTTCTGTCTCATATGGGTAAAGATTGGTTAAATTGGATCTATATTTTATCAGCTCCTGGTGGCTTTTCATGATTCCTAGTTTTTGGTTTATCTATATCATACTGACCTCCTGTGCCAAATTGAAGGCTCCTGGAAGTTATGGGACAGAGACACAGCTTCTCTCTGGATGGTGGGAACAGGAATTTTAAAGTCTCAGGTTGTTCTTCTTCTTTAATATGGAAAATGTTTAAACATCCCATTTGCTTGGGAAAAACCCCCATTATTTCCAAGCTGATCTCTTCCTGAATATGTGTTCTCCAAAATACTTCTGAAGTCCAACTTTTCATCCTGATTTTCAGGTGAAAATAAATATTAGATTTGTCCAACAGGCTGGAAAATCTATTTTTGAACGAGCTTTGTAGCAAACATCTGCAAAACGAGAGGGAAGGAAAGCAGTGTGGAGATTTCATTCCCTACCTGGAGGGTAAAACCCAGCTGTTGTTCTACGGTTCAGAGCCATCAGGAACATCATAATTAAAAGGCACTGATGGGACATCTCAGGTGGCACAATAAACTCACCTGTGTCTTATCTCTGTGCTTAGCAAAGAGATTTTCTATGAAAATGGTAAGAATGAATGTTAAGGCAGGAAAGAAGGAAATATGTCCTATTTGCTGCACAAATTGTCCCCTTTCAGCTTTATTTTCATTTGCAGCTGTGCAAGCTGAGTATAAAATGCAGCTATTTTGACTTTGTAGTATTTTATGCCTGGTTTGAGCAGTTGTAAAAATTGCAAGGCAGCCAAGAATTGGACCTTCTCCTTCTTCCTCCATGGTGCTTGGTTTTATGTGGCACCTCTTCCACTAAACCGAAGGCACAGAGGAGCCTAAAGAGTAAAATAAAAGCCTGCCATGCTCTACTAAATCTTATTACCCAAAGCAGAATAATTTTAATGCCTTAAAAGTTTTATCCACTGGGTCCCTATGGGAGGAAAACGTTGGGTTTGTAGCAGATTTATTTTCCCTAAATATCTGAATTTCCATCAGGTTTGCTCTAATAACTGTCAGCTGACCTGATTAAAAACTACCTCTCCTCTGGTTGATTTAAATCAACTTGGCTGCCACACAGGAAGCTGGAGCGCAGGCTACTTTAGCTGGCCATCTGCTACACTAAATTCATTTATTTTGGAGAACTTTGCTTTAATTCAATTACCGGGACCATATTTCACGGCAGGTGTAGGAGAGAAATCTGTATTTTGGGTTCCTATGTGGGATATGGCGTAGGCAAGTGAGGAGTGAGAGGAGGGCCTGGGTAACACAAAAGAGAGGAAGAAAGGATTTCCCTGAAAGCTTTAATTACAGTTTTAAAGCAGAAAAACTTAAACAGGCTTTAGAACAAGAAATATTGAAAAGACTCGTATTGTGACCTCGCAAATCACTGCTGGTGTCACACACCACGAGAGGAATTATATAAATACTGTAACTGGGGGAACATTTGCAGTATCTGACTCACAAATTACCATGAAAATGGTGAATATTTCAGGCTCCAGCGAGGTCTTTACCCGTTGCTTGGCTTGGGGTTGTGGATCTGAAAGCCAAAGCACCAGGGACGGCTCATGTGTGGCTTTTGTGTGGCATCCAGAGCCCTCTCTCACATCTGTCACCTGCTGGGAGGAGCTGCCTGGGATGGAAGAGCTGGCAAAGACCCACCAAGGGGGTGTGGATGTCCCCATCCAAGGGGAAAACATGGAATTGTGGTTCAAAAGCACAAACAAGCTCCTGGTCTGCTCTTGGTCTCACGAGAAGGGTTCCAGCTCTTCTTAAAAATAATATAAAAGTCAATTCTGGCCAGTGCTCGGGTTAAGGAAAAGAAGTAGGTTTGTTTTTAATGATGCCAGGGGAGGGTCAGGTTGGACATCAGGAGGAATTTCTCCCTGGAAAGGGTAGTCAGGCACTGGAAGGGGTTTGGAAGGAGGTTTGGAGTCCCCACCCCTGGAGGTGTCCAAGGAAGGGCTGGATGTGGCACTCAGTGCTCTGGGCTGGGGGACAAGGTGGGTGTCAGTCACAAGTTGGACTCGATGCTCTTGGAAGTCTTTTCCAACCTTAATGATTCTGGGATTCTTTTGATGTGTCTTAAATGAGAACTAATGTTCTTACATTTCAGCAACTTCTAGGTTTATAATTCAGGTAATGTGCACTGAGATAAAACCAAAAATGTCAACACTGAATCACTTTTGAAGAGAAAGGAAGAAAATATTTTAGCAGGCTGAGCATTTTTAACACACTTTATAAAGTTTATTGGTTATAATTTCTTGAGAAATTGTTAGGTTTTTGTTTGTAATCCTAATTTGAAAGGAAAGATATTTGGGAAGTGCAACATTCTAAATATCACCACAATAAATCTATTTTTTGCCCAGTTTTACTCAAACTGCAGATTCATTTCACTACAAACTAGGTTACATTCTACTGAAAGGTCAAATAAAAATGGTCTTTTATTACTGGCCTGACATTTTATTGAAATTCTGGCTGTTTTCTTGTGTATAGGAAGAGAAGTGTTGGTGTGGGAGTGGACAAGGGGGGACAGGGAACCTCTGCCAGCTTTGGTTTCAGCCACCTTTGCTTCATTAAGGCAATGCCATCCCAATTAAAGTAAGAGTTAGTGCCTGCTTTAAGCCCTGTAATCAAAATTAATGGTTTTCATCTCCCAAAACCATTAGACAGTTAATCAGGGTGCATGTAGTCAAACAGATGTGGTTGACAAAGATTTACAGGGTTACCAAAATAGCAGGGGAGAAGAAGAGGGAGAGGAAAAAAAAGGAATATTGGTGGGACTTCATGTTTGCTACTCCTTTAGGAGAAGAAACCGTAAATCCATCACTGCCCTACAGGCAGAGAAGGATTTGTTTGAGCTGGTTTCATGTTTCTGATCAACTGGTTCATGTTCTGGTGGACAGAGATTGTAAAAAACTTTCATTTTTTCATCTCTTATTAAGAGTTTGGTTCTGTATAGTTTCATAGTGGCTGGATTTTGTCCCCTTTACGTGCCCTGTTTTCTCATGCTCTGGAGTTGAAGGTGATGGGGCTGTTGGGAGGAAGCAAATGTAGAAGCTGTAGAAATGTAAAAAGTAATTAATTGTGTGTTTTACCCAGAAAAAAAGTCATAATCTGAATGTTTTGGATTAGAAGGGATCCTAAAGATCAAATTCCACCCCCTGCCATGGGCAGGGACACCTTCCACTAGCCCAGGTTGCTCCAAGCCCCGTCCAACCTGGCCTTGGGCACTTCCAGAGATGGGGCAGCCACAGCTTTTCTGGGCACCCTGTTCCTTTCTGCCAACCTACAGCATCTTCCAACACTCCTTGGGCCTGTCCATCCCTGCTTCCCAGCGTTCCCTTTCCATGCAATACAGTGTGAATTGGTAATTGAAGCAAATTCTAATAAAAGGGAAATTTTCCAAGGGCTAAAAGCAATTTTGCCTTTTGCAAAGTATTCACCAGCCTCCATTAAATATTTTCTCTTTTTAATTGCAAATGTCAGCCCAGAATGGCTCTGTTTTTACTGCACTTGGGAGCATATTAGTTTCTGCCCTCCAGGGGAAGAAATGAATTTTTCCCCTCCAATCTAATGAAATAGAGAGCATTTAAATCATTTCTTTCACAAACACATTTTTCAGTCCCGCCTATGAATGAAAACAGATTTATTCTTTGTGCTGGATTTGTAGGTTTGTTTTTTTTTTTTCCTTCTACAATTTGGAGCCTATTTTTTTTTTTTAAGCAAAAATGAAGTGATTTCTCAATGCAATTGTGAAATTCCAGTTTTCACAGTACATTGCTGACTAATCTCTCTACATTTATCCACAAGGGGGGAATATAGAACCGTCTGAGGACATTAACAGTGATATTTATTCAACTTATTTCTGACTGATTGATATAATTGCAGCTCTCCAAGGCCTATTGTGATCGCAGGACTGGAGATATACTTTTGTTTCAGTTTAGTATTTTGGAGCAATGCCTTCTGAGGAAGAAAGAAACTAATAATTTCTTGTCAGCAGCAAGCTGCAATTATATGTATTTATATTTAACCTTTCCAGATACCACTCATTAACATTTCCTTGGCACAGGCACAGTTTACATTTTGATATACTCTTTTGGTGGAAAGGTTATAATGACTCTGGGAATCTTTGACTTGCTAATGTTCCCTCTCCTCAAAGTGCTGGGGCCACATCAAAACATAAACCTGGGAGAACGAGGCTTGAACTGTGGATTTTACTTTAATTTAATGAGATTGTTGAGCAGAATGGTCGTAGTAATACTAATTTAGCACAATGAAGTCAACAAAAGCCATTCACAGTTTAAGCCTTGATGTCGT
This sequence comes from Lepidothrix coronata, assembly GCF_001604755.1. Taxonomy (NCBI): domain Eukaryota; kingdom Metazoa; phylum Chordata; class Aves; order Passeriformes; family Pipridae; genus Lepidothrix; species Lepidothrix coronata. The sequence goes on from NW_016690370.1 coordinate 1,548,803, forward strand.
GGCACTGTTACAACTCCTTGGTGCTTGGAATAACTCCAGTTGAAGGGACCTCTGGAGAACATCAGGCCAAACCTTCTGCTCAGGCCAGAATTGGCATCCAAGTGAGATTTAACTTCAAAATTGGACTTCAAAGTTGGACCAGGCTGCTCAGGGCCTTGGTCATGCAAGTTTTGAACCAGGGACAGGAGAAGAGCCCACTGGACCCCATTTCTCTTCCATCCTGTGCTCTGGAGGGACGTCACCTTTTCTTTTTGCTCCCCAGGGATGGGAAGGTGCAGCTGGAAATACTGGCCTGGGCTGAATCCTCCACCTTTCCCACCTTCTCCAGAGGCATCCGCCGAAAATAAAATTGCCACACAAAATTTGAGGTGGCAATAAAAAAATCGATCTCCTGTCACGACAGTGACTATTCTAATTGTGGTCTAATTAGAAAAAAAGCAAGGGGGATACTTGGAAAGCCACTGTTTCTCAGAAGGGAGGAATTTTATTGGCTTGATTTTTCCTTCTGCCCCAAATCCTCCCTCCTCTGTTGTTTGGAGCCAAAAACAAAAAGAATTTAGGAAAAGAGAAGTGATTTAAGTTGCACGTTGGCACTTATTTCTGACCACTGTAAGGTTATTTTAATCTGATCAAGGTGGATTTCCTCAGTGAGATCCATTAGTGGAAATGGATGTAATTAATGGTTCACCATTAATTATTATTAAATTATTTTAAAATTATTAAATTATTAAAGAATTATTAAAGAATTAACCAAAGAAAATTTCTGCTGCCCTAAATTATGCTAAATTTAGGAGTTTATTTGTATATTTTGTTTGTACATATATATTTACAATGTATTGGGTGGTGCTTTTCAAACAAGTCTCATGTGATCAGCAGCCATCTCCTTGCAGTTGGTTGATATTTCTATTTGGTGTAGTTTTTTTTTTTTTTACTACCAGTTAATTTTCTGCTCAAAGCCAGTTGGGTAAATCAGATGAAGTAACAGCCCAGGAGACATTAGAGATGATTAGGAAAAATAAAGTTCCCGATAAGAGTGAGACATTGACTGACTGAAAGTTATTTCTTCATTAAAATTTCAACAGGTGGCCAAGAAGATTAAAAGTGAAGTGGTTAAGCTACTGCTCAGCATGTAAAATGGGCAAGTTAAAAACAAGACAAAGAAACAAATAAACAACCCCTTCAGATTATATTTGATCAAATAAAGAGAAAAAAAAATAGTAGTTGAATGTCTGATGCTGAGTGAGTGAGATGCAGAGTGATTTTTTCACCACTCCAAATAGAGTGAATTAATTGCTAAAAACCTGAAATAAAAAATGGGGTTTTGGTGGTCTTATTGACCTGGGATTTTTCACACGTGATCTCAGCAACTTAGAAATATCCTGGTAGTCAACAGGTCAAGTAAAACAGTGGTTATTGGGGAAAAAAAAAAAAGAGATGGAGATCACATTAAATCAAACTTGACTTTCATTCTGGTCAGAGAGCAGCTACATGATCAGACATTAATGTTTCATAGAGAAATTTGCTTAAAAGCATAGGAACTTGTGGAAGAGTAAGTAGAGCATCTGAATCTGAAGAGGCTGTAAAAATGTTAGAGTAAAAAAAATCTCTTAAAGTAAATTATTAAAAGCATATAGAAACTATAGAACAATGCAGTGGTTTAATATCTGCTTTGTACCATCGTTGTCCTTTGAGTCCCAAACATTTTAAGATCCAACTGGACTCTATTTCCAATGAGAATTTGGATTTATGGCTTGAGTGATCAGCCCAGGACAACCCCACTGCTCCAAGGAGCTTCTCCCCATGGATTTCTTAAATACAAAAGATTTACATTTTTTTTTGAGAGAGTACTTGATATATCCTACAATGAAATTTAATATTACATTTTCATTTAAAGTGACAGAGAATTGTGATCCTATCAAATCCTGCCACGGGAAACCTAATTTTTTAATATTAAAAACCACATAAAGTTAGAGGGAAGTCTTAAAAGCATTAATCCATGAGCCAAAATAACCATATCTTTCAAACTCTAATATTTTGGGAAGCTTGAGTTGGACAGTGGGTTGAAAAGTGGGTTTTTTTGAGCAAAAGTATTGTGTGACATAAAGCAGAAACGTTCCAGCCTTGCCTTTTAAATTCTGGACGGTTCATGTTTAAAGAAATGCTTCGCTGTCAGCAGACAAACACCAAAATAATTGTTCTCTAGGGGATGAAAAACACCAGTTAAAATGCAGCCACACACCCAATTCTTCATTTTTTAGAGCCCACTAAAAGTTTGATACACCAGGGACTGACAGATTGATTAGGGAACGTGGAGGTCGAACAACAAACATTTCCTCATTTCTCTGTCTGCACCTTCTGAAACTGAGTTTTTAGATGAGAATGATTCAGTGCTAGAAAACGTTGTGATTCACCCCAATTATACAAAATAGCCTCCTGCTGAAAAGGTTGTGCTGGAGGAATGGGATGTGATGGAATGTGGCCAGTTCGTGCAGGGTCCCTGCCTGCAGCTGTTGGATTTTTAACCACAGGATATTCTGGGTTGGAAGGGACCCCCAAGCATCATCAAATCCAACTCTTTAGTGAGTGGCCCATCCAGGAGGTTGAAATCATGTTTGCTTTGAGGACTGCAAGGCTTCAACTGGTGTTGCAACCAGCGGGATGCTTCCTGCAATTCCACCTCACACAGGAAGATTTAATGCTTTAAGACTAAAATTTCATTTCCTTTAAGACTAAAATTTCATTTCCTTTAAGACAAAAATGATTGTTCACTAGTTCTTATCCTGTAAGGTATGCCATGGTCCTCACCACATTCCAAACTCCCAGCTAAGTCTCGAGCTGGACTGGTCGTGCCTGGGTTGGTGAGACCCTGCTGGGATCATCTTGGCTTGGCCACCTCACAGTCCTGCTCTCCTTCCTCATCATTTTTGGAACCTGATGGATCTACTTGAGAACTCTGCTGAAAGGAAAACCCAGTGCCACAAATCAGTCACCTTTTTTTTTTTTTTGCAGTGAGACACTGGACAAGACAACACACAGGGAAAATCACAGGAATCACTGGAAACCCCACTCACTGGAGTTCTGGGATTGCTTCGTGTGGAGATTTTTGTTGTGATCATTGCAATGCTCGTGTCTGCACACTGATCTCCCTTCAGCTGCTCTCCACTGACAAGCTGGAATTATGTTGGTGAAATCCCAGTGGGAAAGATCAGTTGATTTATCTTCTGAAATGCTTTCAATCAGTGGCAGTCACATAATGACCTCAGTCCCAAACCTGCCTTTCCTTCACCACCAGTCTGGTCTGGAGCTGGTTTGGCCTGGAACAGGGATGGAGGGAGAGAAACAGTTCTCCCTGGTCCAGCCAGTTGGGAATAGGGTGCTCCCAGTGCTCCCTCCCTCTTTGTACACATTCTGAAGGGAATTTGGGTGTTGGAAAACCCAGTGGGTCCTGAGGGCACCTCACTCCATGCAGGGGCATTTCTTGGAATGCTCCAGAGGTTCCTAATGAAGGGGAGTTCCAGCCTCAGGGAATGTGATGGGAAAAGAGGACCCTACAAAGCTGTGTGGGCATGGGTGGGAAGGGGTCAGCACTGGTGTTGGGGTGGAGGTGCCCCCCATCCTGATGGGGTGCCAATACCAAAAACAGGGCAGGAGAAGCATCACCTGCTGAATTATTGTGCAAAACCAGGCACATTCTGCACCATAAAGTGAGATGGCACCTCCAAAGCCTTCCCAGAGTCCAAACCCTGCCCTCACCACAGCCCTGTCCAGGCTGTTTTGGTGACCAAATGGCTTCCTTAGCACAGCTGAGGTTTCCAAAAGTATAATAGTATAATATAATAACTCAGCAAATCTGCAAGACCAGAGATGAGAGACACCTGGGAGCACTGGGCTGAAGGAGCCCTGGGGTGGCTGGGAGGGTCAGGGGGAGTGGGACACACATTGGGCCCAGCTGGGAGTTAGGGTGGGTTCAGGTTTAGGCTGAGATTTAAGAGGGGAGAGGAGGGGAAACTTGGCTTTTGCTTTCACAGAATTATTTTAGCTGCAAAAGGGCTCCAAGATCCTCAAGTCCAGCTCTTCCCTCTGCTCTCTGTCCGCTAAGCCATGTCCCCAAGTGCCACCTCTGTGTCTGGAGAAGACAGGGAAGGAGGTGTCCTTGGTTATGCTGTTCATAAGGACTAAGGTAATACTTTTTATGGCTTTTTTTTTTCCCTTTGTTTGTATTTGTATCAATGATCATTTGTCCCATTCTCTGTCACTGAGACCTTGGGTAAAAGCCTCAGCTCTGATAACGTTGTTTAACATTAGATGTTGTTCAAGGTGTTAAAAGCAGGCAGAACTTATGTTTTCAACAGCATTTTGGCACAAGTCTCTTCAGAAGAGCTGTTTGTTAGGTACTCTGGCTAATGAAGTGTCCTCTGATAATTCATTTGTCAGATTCAATTTACTGTTTCGTAGGGGGGAAAAAAGGAATAATGTTGAAAGTCTGGCTTTGTTGTAAAATTCAGGGTGAGTGGGTTCAGGCAAAGCTAAGAATAGTAAAAATTGGTGTTGGGGGGTTCAACCTGAACCTGCTGGGATTAATCAGTCTTGGCACTGGATTCAGTGGTGCAGGAGGTGGCCTAGGATATGCTGTAACTATTTGGGATATGGGAATATGAGACCCGTTTCTCTTTGTGCGAGTTTGTTGTGGGATAATTCCACTCTGGGACTTGACCTCTGTGTCTGCACAATAATTGATGGAGTTTCTTGTGTGGGGAAAAAAATTGTATTTTCCTTCCTTGGTTTCAAACATGTTGGCAAATCAGATGCTCTGCAGGGAAATGACTTTTAGTGGAGGTGAGCATTAATGGGAGAGGTTTGCTCTGCACTAGGAGGCCTCAAGGACTTGGTTTTCTCTGTCCAGGTGCCAACACAAGGGAAAACTAGAAGATACCAGGCAGCTAAATGGTGGCTGAGGGTGTCTGGAGCTCATATCTTGGTGCTAAGATACTGATAATCTGTGAATTCTGATTTTGTTTCTGGAAAAAAAAATCTAAAATATAGCCAATGTAATGGAGTTGTGAGAACTGGAAGTCAAGTAACTAAAGGTTCTCCCCTGTGCTCCCTGGTTTCAGGAATGTTAATTAGATGTTAACTGACATGGAATCTTATATTTTTCTGTTTTCTGGTAATTCTCTCTGGAGATGTGGGTATTAATAAGCTTGGGTTTTGGTTACTATGGCACTATTAATAATGCAGGTCTGTTTCTATGGTAGACACGGAGAATTTCTTGTGTGTAAAGATTGGTCAAAGAGGGGAAAAAAAAGACACTATATTTAACTTGATAATGATGCACATGAAGGTTTTGATTAGAAGCTTATTAAAGCTTTAAGGATAAATATTTTATTATATTCACCTTGTTGATTTGGGCTGGAAGCAACTGTGTCCAGTTTAGCTCAGGGCTCCTCCTCAGACTCATCCAGGATGTCATTCCAGGCCATATGAAAGATCTAATCCTTGTTGATACACAAGAAAAAACCATATTTTAACCAGCTGTTGAAGACCAACCTGGTTGTTGGCAGGGTTTATCAGAGATGGGATGGGTTGCAACCACACCTCTGCTCCCTTTGGAATACTGCAATTTTCTGCCAAAATAAAAAGCCAAGTGCTGGCTGCTCTGCGTGACTTCAGGGAATTAAAATGTATTTATGCACATATCTCCATCGTTGTGATGGCCTCCAGGAGACTTGTTTTCCCTCATATTCCACCTCCCACCACTCTCCAGCAGTGCCATTGTTAGTGAGGTTGTGTTCAAAGTACAAACCCCGTGGTGGCCTCCGGTGTTTCGTTGTGTTTTGTCATTAAATTTCAAGAAAATAATTGTCAGAAATGTAGTTTTGGCTTATTGTTTTTTTTTTTTTCCTCTGCATGTATTTACACCTCTGCCATCAGTTTTTAACACCCCCCCCCCAGTGCTTTGCCTGAAGGAGATAGTACAAGTCCTTTGTGAGCTGCTTTTATTTGTGGGGTCTCCGTGTGATACGATGACTAAATGTTTCCTTGGATGCTTGAATGTTGGAATCTGCAAGGAGGGAATCTGGAATAAATCCGGGAATGTTTCAGCGGGACAGGAGGCTTCTCCCTGCTCCCATCCATCACTAGATGGCACAATGAGTGTAGGAATGTGGGAAGGCTGAGCCCTGCCAGGCGCCGAGTTAATTCGTGGAGACGCAGAAGTAAGTGAGCAATGACAGGCAGTTCACTCGGAGAAAAGCCGGGTGAAAGGGACAAAAGCTGAGCAGACAATTAACTCTGAGGAGCCGCGTGTGGCACATGCTGAGTGCACAGATGACAGACGTCAGCCCACAGCCCTCAGCTGGGTACATGGCACAGGGAGCAGGGAATGTTTGCTGCTAAAACGTGAAAGAAATCTGATTTCCCCCCCTTTTTTTAATATATTGCTTATTTTTAGTGTAGATGCTCCAGGTACACAACTATAAAACGGCAGCAAAATCCAATTATCATTCAGTGTTCCAAGTGCTTGTGATCAAATGTGCTCCTTAAAGCACAGCAAAGAGGCAGCACTGGAACTTGATATTTTTATATGATATATTAAGAATTTAAGCTTTTAAGCAGACATAAAACTAGTGCTTGGGGAATTTCAGCTGGCAGCAGCCAAGCTCCTGCTCTGTGCTCCTGGTGCCAACACAAACTGCTCTGTCTCGTGACAAAGGGAGTTGTTGCTTGTTCAATCCTTGAAAAAAAATCCTACTGCAGTTTTGGGTCCTTAAACTCTACCTGATGGTTTTCCTGACTCTTTTGAGGTGTTTCATCTCCTGTATGCCCAGGTTTTGCCATCCATGGGAGCAGTGCTGGGGATGACTCCCATGGGGCAGCCCTGTCTCTGGAAGCAGAGTTAACTTGTGCTCAGTGCTTCTGGAGCAGGTGGTGTTTTCTGTCCCTGGGAAGAAAAAAAGAAAAGAGAAAAGGGGAGAAAATTAAACCCAGACTCAAACAAATTAATCCTTTGCCATGCCTGACCCACACTCATTCACAGAAAGTGCAATCATGGAATAACAGAATGGTTCGGGTTGGAAAGGACCTTAAAGGTCATCAAATTCCAACCCCCTGTCATGGGCAGGGGCACCTTCCACCGTTCCAGGTTGCTCCAACCTGTCCTTGGACACTTCCAGGGATCCAGAGGCAGCCCCAGCTTCTCTGGGCAATCCATACCAGGGCCTCCCCACCCTCCCAGGGAAGGATTCCTTCCCGACATCTGCTCAGTTTGAAGCCATCCCCCCTTGTCCTATCCCATCTCCTTCTCAATATTCTATTTACTGCCAAACATGGTGTAATTATGCTGAGATCTCCTGTAGGGTATAACTGTGAGAGCAGTGGGAACTTCAGCCAGCTGGGACCTCACTGTCCAAGTCTGGTACATCAAGGCTGCCAGAGAGGGATCTCCAGCTGCTTTAGAGTTACCCACGACATTCTCCCCACCTGTATTTGAAGTGTTGCACCCTCACTGACACCACTTGTTGTGTTCTGGATTTAAACCCCTCTGGGAGCACTGGGTGGCCCCTGACTGGGTGCTGTGGTGGGGCAGCCAAGGAGATCTTGGCTCATTCTCTTCAAGAGGAGCGAGTTGGGTGAAAAAAGAAGTTTTGATCTGTGCCCTGGTGAGTGTTGCTCCTCTGCTGAAGAGTCCTCAACAGAGCTGAGGAGATTGATTTGTGATACTCAAGTCTCTTCAGCCTAAAGGAGTTGGTATGTTATTCCAAGGAATGTGACAATGTTTTGTCAAATGCCTGCAATCCCTCTAATGTGACTCAAAGGCACAGATAAATCTCTGATGGAGGCCTTATTTCACAGATATTTTATATCTTCCCTCCACTGGAGACATTTCAGGCAACTTAATGACAATCCCAAACTTCAATATCATGGGAAGATCAACGGGCTACTGAAGACTTTTTTGGGTTTTGGCTGTTTCTGTGCATGGTTGTCATGAAAGCAGCATGATCCATTCTATTTCTGGTGCCTCTAAGAGCTCCAAAAAGGGTTATTATATGTATTGTCTGCATTGTGGGCAGCTGGATCAACAAAATCTTTGTCAAATATGGCCATAGTATCTGTGGGAATTTGGTGGTTTTATCACCCTTTGAAGAAAATCACAGCACTGGAGTTAATGAAGGACAAGCAAAGCCCCAGATTAGCTTAAATGCAACAAAATCCAGATTCTGATATCTCAAGAGCTAAAATCAAAGCTATTTGTATAAACATGGTGCTCCTCTGAAGCGTGATTGCTTTTAAGAGAGTTAGTTAATCAAAAATCCCTAGAAAACAGGGGAGCACAGCTTTGGTAGGAGGGCAAAGTGATAAGAAAATGCCAATAAACTGTTTTTTTGGAGAGTGCTGAAAGAAATTCTTCCAATTACATCACATTTCAGAGGAACAACCAGTTAATGCAGGAGTTTGAGACCTGGGAAGTTGTTGTGGTGAACTGGATAAAATGTTGAGATAGAGATTGGCCTCTTTGCTTTCATTTTTGAGCTGGTTCTTCTGTCACAGTACATTTATATGTTCATAAATTGGAATTCTGCCTCTCTGCCAGTGATCTCCTCCATTGGCTCAGGACCCAAAGAGAAAAACCTTAGACCATTAAGGAAATCTTGCCTGTTTAATGAAATGCTTAATTTTAAACAAGTGGTCAAGATCTCTTCTTATCCAGTAAGGTTTTTTTAATATTAAAAATAATAAAGCATGTTTGTTGGCCCAGCAACTCCTTCCTCTTGTACCAGCACTGCTGATCTGCAGCAGCCAGGAGAGTATTCCTTAAATCAGAGACTTTTATTATATTCCTGATGACTCCAAAGTCCTGCCCAACTGTGTGCACTGGAAAACTTGAGCTGCAATCAATCACTTTATTACTTTAATGATTTTTTTTTTTTTAAATGGTAACATCTAATGTGGTTATCAAGCTCCTGCTTCCTCTGGTTATGGAACCTTTCAAGAGAGGTCAGGCATGTTTGTTTAATCAGGGGTTTTATAACTGGTCATTGGTGTGACAGTCTGGAGCCTGGTTGATGTGTTAGCCACTTATTTTTTGGTTTGCTCTCAGCTCATAAAGTGCTCAAATCAGAACTGTTTTACTTTCAGGTTCATAATCCTGGGGGATTTTGGAGGGGGATGGGGAGGAGAAGGAAATAGTGGCAAAGAATACTAATTATATCTTTAATTTGTTCTGCAGAGAAACACAAAAACTTTGACTCCCAGTACACTGAGCAGAAGCAGTGCAGGCCACTATAAATATGCTATTAGTCAGTTATTACACATAAAAACTGGTATATAGGTAGTTTAATTGAATGTCTTTCCTATTCCAAACCTTTCTCCCCAAGATGTGCATCCCAACAGAAAGGGAGACTGTGTGTGTATCCATCACAATACACAGTGCACACCTTGGCTTTCCACCTGCAAAGCTTCTGAAGACTGAGAATGGATGATTTTTTTCATATCTGTCTGTCCTACACCGTGGTGAAGTGTGTGGGAAAAGCCCTGCATGTGGATTTTAGCAAGGAATGGGATGCTCTGACCATAAAAGTATAACTTATTTAAAGTATATCACACTACATATTTTCAGTGATGCAAAAAAAAAGGGCTGTTCTGGTGCTAAAAATGCAGGATACACAATTTTTCCTGTACAACCTTTTCTGGAAGAAGCATGTTCTGAGGTCAGGAGGGTCATCCTTGAGCACTCATCATTGCTTGTTTTTAAAGCCTGAAGAGTTATCTCCATAAAGTGGTATCCCTGCAGCTGTAAAATATTTCAGCAGACCGAGTCTGGGTATAAATGACTAAGTATAAATGGGCTTTGTTTTAGGTCTGTAATGGAAACACAAATTTTATTAATGAAAAATGATGTGTGTATTTAAAAAGGAAGAATAAAAGGAAAAAAATAAGTGGTTGTTTTAACTTAGAGAATAAAATGATGGAGGAAAACCAGTGCTAAGATTTAACATGTGTCTGAAACCCAGAACTGAGCAGTTGTGTTGTCCAGGGGGTTTGAAACACAAAGCTGAACAGGATAAGTGGATCAGTAAACTAGTCCTGCCTTCATGTGTTAATACTGGGAATTATTTCTCCATTTCCAGCCCAGCAACAGATTCTCATCCAACAATCATTGAAATGGAATCCCAGAATGGTTTAGGTTGGAAAGGACCTTAAGGATCATCCAGTTCCATCCCCTGCCATGGGTAGGGACACCTGCCACTAGCTCAGGTTGCTCCAACCTGGCCTTGGACACTCCCAGGGATGGGGCAGCCACAGCTTCTCTGGGCAACCTGTGCCAGGGCCTCCCCACCCTCCCAGCCAAGAATTCCTTCCCAATATCCCACCTAAACCCTCCCTCTGTTAGTATCAAGCCAGTGGGATGGGAGGTGGGCAGGGAAGGAGGCAGAAGTGAAATAGTTGGATCTGGAGTGGGAAAAGCAGCTGAAAGTTCACTCCAATACTTTTACCTGGTTTGACTTTCCATCTGCTTGAAACCAAGTCGAGTGGAAGACACGTGGTGGTAGAATGAGGCTGAAAGAGCCCTGCTGGGAGAGGAGCAAAGTCCCTGGGATCTCACCCAAACCAGCTGCTCTTCAGATCATCTAAAACTTCATTCCAGCAGCTACTTCTTCCCAGCCATTCCATTGGAAGCACTGAGTCCTTGCAGCAATCCCTCTCTGGACCTGTGTGAGAGGGTGGGATGTGGGATATTAATGTGAGGTAGTTTATAGTGAAATTCACTTATTTGAGTGGATATGCCATAAATTACAATTAATAATTATTTCTCAATGCCAAAACCCATTTTGGTTCTTTGCTTGAAACTTAAACATCCCCCAAAGAATAAATGAAGCCATGTAACATAATTTATATCCTGATTTGAAGCTGTATCATCTGGTACATAATTCCTGTGAGCAGCTCTTTTATAGAGAAGTATTGCTGCTATCAATGGCACTTTTATGTTGGAATCTTTTTATACAAGCACACAATGCAAAGCTGGAAAGACAAATGTATTATTTCTTTCAGTCACTCATCCCTGTAAACCCCAAAGACAAACAGCTGAAATGCCTGGGGGCGAGGCAGAAGCATTTATCACTCCAAATTCTGGTACACAAAGCCCAGGAGATCAGCCTGGTTTCTGAATGCTGAGAGACAACTGACATCAGACTGGAGGGGAAGGGGGGAATTTACTTGAGAGTGGAAAAACAGGGTGAAAAAACATGTTACAGAAACAGAGGAGAGATGAGATTTATCTGGGATTACTCCTTTTAAAATCCTAGGTGAGCTGAAATAATTCTGAAGAAATGGGTTAGGCCCTGTTGCTTTTTATTTAATAACCCTCAGTACAAGACCAGCTCTGATCCAGCAGCTCATATAGAGGGACCTCAAGGCAATGGTGTTTTTCTCCCCTCTTTTATAGATAAAGAGAATTAAGGGAAGCAAAGGTGAAGCTGGATGGCAGCAAGTGTGAGAAAGGGAGCCCAGAGGGGTTTGGGGTGTAGGTTCCTTGATCTTGTGTAATCAGGATGGGTCACTGTAGCATGTAACTTATAATTTAGTTAGTTCTGGACTAATTGCTTGATTGTAGGAGTGTGGAGTGGTGGGTGCTGTTACACACGTGGAATTCTTCCCTGTCCCTTTATGCCTGTGCTGCCTTGGAGGGAACAAATGGTTCAGCAAAGGGGCAGGAGGAGGTGGGAGATGTCCCTTCCCATTGAAAATAGATTATCTTGAAGGTCCCCTCCACCCCAAACCATTTAATGAGGTTCAGCCACTGTGGCTGTTGCTTCTCCAGCTCCTCAGGGTGTGTTTGTGCCCCCTGTGTTGGTGGGAGCTGTGCAGAACATGCCCATGGGACATGAGGGGTGGTTTAAACAGCCCTGTGCCCACAGCCTGCTCAAATACCAGAGCCTTCCATTTCCAACTACAGGGTTTTCCAGCTGGATCAGGTGCCTTTGGGTGCCAATGTTTACTTTTCCTGCAATTCCCACAAGGTCCAGTTGTATCCCCGAAGCTCTGTAACCTGGGGCATTGCGTTCTCTGTTGCTGAATTTAACTGGAGAACGATAAAGGAACCTACAAAAAATGTAACAATACTTGTCCATGTCTATATCTGTTATTAAAAGGGTTTTTTAATCTTGCCTTTCTTTTTTTTTTAAATGATAATTTAAGAGAAATAGACTTTATTTCTCTTTCTAAAGGTGTTAAATGAGGGCTCTGGGCACTGAGAACACACAGCTCATACCCCCAAGCAGCATCACATCTGCACCTGGTGATTCTCTAGTCCAGTACCAGTATTAGCAAGAGAATGTGGTGACAGGACAAGGGGGAATGGCTTCAAACTGAGAGAGCAGGTTTAGATGGGATATGGGGAAGGAATTCTTGGCTGTGAGGGTGGGGAGGCCCTGGCACAGGCTGCCCAGAAAAGCTGTGGCTGCCCCATCCCTGGAAGTGTCCAAGGCCAGGTTGGAGCAATCTGGGCTAGTGGAAGGTGTCCTTGCCCATGGCAGGGGGTTGGAATTTGATGACCTTTAAGATCCCTTCCAACTCAAACCATTCTATTTTTCTATGATTAAACTAAAATATGCCAGTTTGTGGTCGGGAGGGGTCTGTCTCAATGTTAATTGTGACCCTAAATATAATTCCTGCTTAGACACAGGATGATCCCATCTCTACTCTATGGATGCAAGGTCAGGTAATACCAGTGTGGTCAAGCAGAATCATTTGGGTTGAGGATTAGTTGGGTATTTCAAAACTGGGACAAATGTTCATCTCAATTGCGAAACAGTAAAAAATACAATTTGTTTTAACAGACACAAAAGTCTCTAAGAAAGTCTGTGTGTGTGTCCTTGCTGAAGGGGGTGGTAAACTGTGCAGAGGAGCTGAACAGAATAACTCAAGTCTTCACAGATATCATAACTCAAGTGGAAATATCGACTGCTTTTGATGGCAAGACAGTCTGACTATTCACAGTTCTTGGCATAGTTGATCACTGCTGGGAATTTAACTATTTAACTCGAATTAATCTTTGACATACACACATACATCTCCACGGAAGGAAACAGATCCTTTTCAGATGGGTTTGGGACAGACTTTTATTACACAGCTTCAGTTTTTGAGCTGACATGAACCTTCCTGACTTTTTTTCCTCTCCACTAACCCAAATCCTGTCCAAGTGCAGCTGCCTCTGCAGAGCCACCAGATCTCTAAAACTAAATTGTATTAACCCAAAACACAGAGATATTTTGTTCTCTCTCCTCTGAGTTAATTACAAGATCTCACAGCTGCTTCTTTAATTTTAAAGCTGTTCTTTTCCCTCCCTGAGATGTTTGTTGCACTGGGGGAGGGTTTTTCAGAAACTACTTTTGTTTCTTGAGGCAAGCTGTGAATTATTAAGTGCTTTGCCCTTCCTGCACCAGTGGACCTTCCTTTGACGTGGTTAAGCACCCGAGAGGGGAGCCCTGGGGCTTTCCTCACTGTGGGCAAGAAAATGTGCTTTATTTCTTCAGGTAAAAAAAACAGAAAAAAGCCCAAACCACTGCCTTTGAAATGTGTTCAGTGAGGGAAGTGTGCGAGGTCGGTGCAGCCCCGGGGCCACAGCGATGTTTGCTCCATCAGCCGCACGAGTTTGACATCGTGGGGTTTGGAAACAAAAAGCTGCTGCCAACAGAAGCCTGCAAAGCACTGCTCAGTGGGCAGCTCCAGCAAGATCTCTAAGATGCTGGGAACTTGAGGAATTAATGCAGCCCAATTACCACATCACTGAGGAGTCTGAAGTTCTGGTGTTGTTCAGTAAAGAACAACTTGATTTTCAGCTGAGAAAAGGTTGGGAGAACACTTTTAAGGGATGGGATTTGCCCCTTCTGCTCAGATGTGCTGTGGGGACTCTTGCAGGTCCAGGGTGGGTTGTGCTTATTTTTGGTGGGGTCCAGGAAGTCTTTGGAGAACAAATGTATATGTGCAGGTAGTTGTGGAGCTAGTTATTATTGACAAAATTAAGTGCCAGGTCTTTAATCATAATCTTTAATCCCAAATCCAATTTCAGGTTAATTATTTAGAGCTGCTGGAAGCTTGAAATGATGTACATGTTCAGGAAAAGACTTCAATAAAACCCAGGATGTGTGTTTAAATACCTTATTGAGTGTTTGCTCTTCAGGAATGTTCTGCACATTTGGGGTGGTGTTTTGATTGACTTGAAAGGAGAGAAACAAGAGGAAATTTAAGGCATTATTAAAGAGGAATTTTTTTCCTCATCAAGTGGTAGTTGGGCTAAACAGAACTTGGCCAAATTTTGCAAAGAAAAATGTTAAATGTAGTTATTCAATGTATTCTTGAAAGCATTCTTTAGTGATGGAGTGGGTGGTTTGGTTTTTGGGGTTATTTGTGTGGGTTTATAATGTTTCTCTTGGTGGTTTTGGGTTTGGTTTTGTTTGGGGTTTCTTTTGTACATTTGAATAAATGGTGGAGGATTTTTTGGCATGAACTGGTCTTGGGTCATTTGAAAGAGTTGCCTGCCAGTCCCTGGAGCATTTCTCCCACAGCCAGTAGTACATGGAAACTGCAATCCAGAAATGTCATTTAAAACTTGTGACACTCAGTGATTTCCCCCCAAGAATGACCTGAAAAGCAAACAACTAAACCCCCACTGTAGGTGGATGATGGAGAGGTTGAAATTCTCCTTCCACACCCATCAAACCCCAAAACTCTACTCTGTATGCTGTGAAAAATAATACATTTAGGGCTGATTTATTTTTATTTTTTTGAAGTGGTGCATCCTACAGCTACCAGGATACTTGTGGTCATCTTGCATTTATTTTTTTACCCCACATTTATCCAGAACACTGTAAATAGAGTTGAGATTTCATCCCAAACAGACTGTGAGTGTAGTAGTGTACTTTAACAAATGAAGTCTCTTCTAATTGTCCAGCAGAGCTATGATTTTTTTTTTTTAATATTTGATAAATTTTCTATAGATTTCTCTCTTTCTATTTGCTGTTGCCACTGTGGAAAAAACCCCCAGGGAATTTATTAAGCTGAGTTTGGCCAGGGATGTCACCTCTTGCAGGATGAGTTTTGTTGTGTTATCTGAAAACAGGGTTAGTTTGACAGTGGAAAAATGGAGATAACCATGATTTAAAGAACTGGAAGAATTCATGGCAGGAGTGGGGATCTGTCCTTGCTGGGAGCACTTGATCATGGGTATTGATTCAGCCCATCAAAAGGTGTTGTAGTGGATGGAATTGATGCTCTGACCTTCAGACAGCTCTGAGCTGGAATGGAAAAACACGGCACAGGTACTTACAGATGGCTCCACTTATCACCTGCTCCAAGGAAAAGCGGGATGGATGTAGGAATCCCAGCAGCCTGCAGGGTGAGGTGGAGGCAGGAGGGACCTTCCAGAGGCAAAAACAAGTGGAAATGTCTGTCCCATAGGCACTGCTACAGCTAAAAATCCAGTCATAAAACTCCTCGGGTAGAAGAATTCCAACTGCCAGGAAGCAAACAGTTCTTCCCTGCTTCCCTCTGCAGCTCCATTGTGGGTTTATTTTAATTATAAATGCAAGGTATTGTTGGTTTAATTTTTTTTTTTTTTTTTTTTGTTTAGGCAGATTCCAGGGCTGGGAATTGTGTAGTCATTTGTAGGTGAGTGAGGTACTTGGGAACGTGGTGTTGGAATGGGAGTTTCTACCTATTGTGAGGGTTGGGGACATAATTAAATATAATTAAAGGAGCAGAGCAATGAAAAACACAGCAGGGAGAGGGATAATAATCACTGTGAAGGCAAAAGAAGGAGCAGAGGACTCTTATTTCCTACTAGGAAATTTCTGTTGGTGAACATTTTAGCAGGATGACCTAAAGGAGGAGGAGGAGGAGAGGACTGTAAAAAGCCTTCATCTTTAACTGTGTTATAACTGCAGCATGAAAATATACCATATAAACAAGCCAACAAGAATTGTAAATTCATGTCAAGGTGTCAGTTTTCTATATGACATCCTGATATGTTGCGTTTGATGAGAATTTAGGCTGACCTTGTGTGTTTAAGGATGGCCAGGCTGGAAATGACTTACACTGCAGCACCTTTGTGTTTGATTAAAAACTCTTATTCTTTGCTGGCACCCTGGTCATGAAAACTGAACAAATCTTTCCAAAGAGGCTGTAGGAATTATGGGTTATTTCCAGAACTGTTTTTCTACCTTTAAGCCAGACTCACTGTGTCGTTAATTCAGGTGTAGATTGGGGGAACTGTGTCTTCATAAAGTCACAGAGTGGTTTTGTTGGAAGAGAACTTAAAACTCATCTAATTCCATCCTCCTGCCATGGGCAGGGACACATTCCACAATTCCAGGTTGCTCCAAGCCCTGTCCAACCTGGCCTTGGACACTTCCAGGGATGGGGCAGCCACAGCTTCTCTGGGCAGCCTCTGTTTTTGTTAGTATGGTATGGAAAAAAAACCCAACAAACTATATTTTGAGGTGGGAAAAGAGGCAGCTGTGAGATTGGAGTTTTTGGCTCGAATGCCTGGAAAGATTCCATGTGTTAGTAAAATTCAGTGACTCTGGGACACGAATCCATTCACACACAGAACTTTAAGTGGTGTAAAGAGCACGTGAAGTGCTGGTCCATGGCTTGCACTGGTGAGGTGGGAACACCCACGAGGGTGTTGTGAGATGTATCTGTGACACAAGAGCTGCAAATCCTAAAACACACCCCAGGAATTGTGTGTGTTTGTCCTGTAGGAAGGAGTACACAAACATGTAAAAACAGGGAGGGTGAGAATGTGGAATATTTTCTTGTAGCCTGCAAATCCTCTGTGTAACTACATAGAGGTATTTTTCTTTAAGCATCCCAAAAAAAAAACCCCAAATGCCCCCTTCCCTCCCAAAAGGCACCACCAAACAAGCCACCACCAAACCACCCACCTTCTTTGGGAGCAAAAATGCAAATCCAGTCTCCTGGCAAGTGGCACATCAATTATTTAACCTGACAAACTAATGGGAACAGGGAAAGGTACAACCTCATTACCAACTTTAATCTTCTGGCACTTCTTGGATGCACTACAAGTGATTCTATCAGCCTGGAAACAAAGGGATTATTTTGGGGCCAATTATTCAAGCTCAAATGCTCCAGACATATGAAGAGAGGTGATGTACAAACCGACAGGGTGGATGGGGTTGTGTTGGCAACGTGTAATTTGTTTCTTTAATGAGATTATTTGTCCTGTGAGAGCTCAGAACCTTCTGCCAGCTGTGTGTGTCTGTCTGTGCTGACTCACCTGGCACAGAAACCACCTTTAGGTGACAATTCCTGTGATTTTACTTTCCTTATTGGGCTCCTTCCATCCCAGTGATGCTGTGGAAAAGAGGGTGCAGTGGATTCCTCCACAGCTGTAATTCCCAACCAGCCTTAAAAAAATCTTGCCTGGTGCTTTTTCCCTGATGTTTCCCTGGAAGTCCTGGAGCAATGCAACTATGATTGATTAGCAGAGGCAACAGGCATTTAAAGAAGTGATGTTGCTGCTTTCTTTGTGCATAAAACAGATTTAAAAACCAGCAAACACTTGTGGGAAACCTAGAAATAAAGTGTCATTTATCCTGGCAATGGAATCATGTAAACTGGGGTGAATAGATGAGTGAATTTGAGGAATTTATGCTTTTTGGGGGGGTGTATTTTTAGAAAGCTAAACAGAACTCTGGGGCTTGGGGGTCTTCTGTTTCATCTGAACTGGAGAACAACTCAAAGGGATGTTGTGCTGGCAAAATGCTCAACTGTGGTGGGTCCAACTGACCAAATTAGATGAAAAGGCATCTTCAGTGCCCATCCTCTGTCTCCTAATGCCACCTCCTCATGGGACAGTGTTTTTTTGCCCCTCTGCTCACAGCTCTGCCCTTGCTGGGGGATAACTGGTGGCACAGGTTGGATATTTTGTTCTTCAAGCACCATTTTATCCCAGGCGAGTCCTGTGGTACCAAATGGCTGCAATTTCCACTCTCTTAAGAGGTAGTAGGAACAATTCCTGGTTTAATTATTTATTAATTGACTTTTAAACAGGATTTGGCCACGTGCCTCTGAATTATTTGGGGAAAAATATTCAGCTCAAGGTGTTCCATTGTAGTGATTAGTCTATAAAGGCCTTGCCTTCTTGGTCTGGCATTTTTGTTTTCTTCTAATTACTGGATGTAATCATGCCAACAGAATTTAGCTAAATTCCTGGGGACTTGATAAAAAAGGAAAACATGGCCTTTCCCTACATGAAATGCTTGGCTGAGTTGAAAAGGGACCATTTGTGGTTTGGTCAGAGTGGTTTTGGTGTCTCCAGGAAAGGAAATGGGATGTTTTTGTGCTGCTGGCTGGGGAGTCCAGCTGGTCAGTGGGAATGGATTTAGAGGGAAGGGAAGAGTTGTACAAGAAAAATCCCAGTTAAAAAATAGGGAAGAAGGAAACCAGAGTGACTATTTTCCCTGTCAGAGAGCATCTTATAGTATTTCTGAGCATCTTACAAATATTTTCTGCTCTGCACTCTTTCCCCAGCAATTGAGTCAATAAGGGGAGTTGTTTGCATCAGTTACAGGAGATTTTTGGGGAGCATCTTTTCAGTTTGGGACATATTTATCCTTGCTCTTACCCTTATTTATTTTTCCTTGTGGATTGCTAAAATAAACAGTTCTTTCGTGTGGGGGGGGATTAAATTCTTCCAGTGAATGATCATTCTTGCTAAAGAAGGGGTGGTAGTGGCTGGCAGGACAGCTGGAGCATGTCAGATGTGACAGTAATAAATAAGGAATATTCCACTACAAAGACATAACTTCCTTCTTTTCCTTAACATCAAGAATATGTGTGGTTAGAAGAGGAAAAAGAGAGGGAAATAAAGATTAAACACTGGAATAAATTATCCAAAGGAGTGTAGGACTGTCCCTTGTTGGGAGTGTTCAAGACTTAGCTGGACATGGACCTGGATGGCAAAGTGATGTCCTTCAGTTTAGTGTCTCCTTTGCAGCCCCAAAATTCTTTAGTCTGGGGCCACACAGAGGAATATTTTGCGGCTTTTCTCTCCTCCTCCCCCTGTTCACAGTCAAAAGTTGTTACAAGCCTCAGGGTAAAAGCAGTTCAGGTTGGTTGCGTTAAAATGTTTAAGAAATTTTAAAAGGGCTCAGTTTTCTCCAAACAGACACCCTCAGGCTTCTGCTTGAGGAGTTGGAGGCAGGAATCCTGTTTTCAAAGCTGCTCCAGCTGCACCATGGTTGTACCATCACAAAATGATTCTGCCTGTGCAGGGCTGGTGCCTGGGGTGGATTGGAGCAGTTGAGAACCCCCAGCCTTTGTGTCTGTTAGATTTGGATCAGGCAAAGCAAAAAGAATTTTTTGGGGAGGTTTATGTGTGAGGCTGCCATGTCTGGCAACACAAGATTTGGTGTTAATCGAGATATTTTGCTTCCCCTGCTTTTGGTAGGAATAGAAATGCTGTTTTCAGTCTTGTCGGAGTTGAAATCCCCTTGTTGGTTATTTGCCCCCCCAACAAATGACATGGGTAATCAGTGCTGTGCCTTTGAATTACTCTGGAATTAAGTTTCGAGTGGAACAACATGGGAGCTATTTCATTATCTCGGAATTTATTCCAGAATTAGGAAACCACGTTTTCAAATTTCATTTTCTTGTGTAGCTCCTTGAGACAGCACTTGTGTGTGACAGGCTGAGATACAGCAGGAGCTGTTTTAATATATTAATTGGAGGCAGCAGGCATTGAAAGGTTCTGCATTTGGCCATGAATACACAGATATTTGCATACCTCAACCAGAACAAATGGATGTCAGTGCTCAGCCCTGGACTTTCAAAGGAGCTCAGGAAGTTGTTTTTCTCTTTGAACATCCTAAGCTTCAGAGGAAATATCCCCCTATTTTTTTTTTCTTTACAGTGACTCTGTAGTTTCCTAACCATCAAGAGGAAATATTGATGGTGTAGTAACTCAAGTTCAGTGACTGTCTGTCCTTCTCCAGCCCAGCTCTGTGGAGTTGTCTCAAAGTTACTCCCAGTGCAGTTATCTTGAAGATCCTTCTCTGCAGTTGTGCCCTAAATTTGTCAATTATTAAGTCATATTTCTGAAATTCTGTCCTCTCTAAACAAATGATCAACATCTTATCTGCAATCTTGGCTGCTGTGACTTCATTCAGTGGCCCATCCTTTATCTCCTGAACTTCCTTCTAGTCCTCTCTGAAGCTGCCGAGGTCGTTGCTGTTGTCTCTGGCACTGACAGCCCCATCAATTTTGTATCCCTTCACTGGTCCCCTTTCTTCCTCCTGCAGAAAGATAAACCTTTATTTTTATTTCTGAAGGCTTTTTTTTCTCTCTGCTGTCAGCTCTTGTCACGTTGTCCTCGTGCTGTTGGCTCCAAGAGCTTTAGTTTTCTCTCAGATTTCCAGATCCGCAGCACAGGCTCTTGTGTTCATCACCCCCTAATTCCAAGCACAAGACTTCCTGTCATCAGCCCTTCCCTGTTCTGCAGGGGCCAAAACTTGCTTCCAGAATTAGAAAAATGCAGTGGTTAAGGCTGACCAGGTTGATTCAGTGCCCACCTTTCCAGCTGAGGAATTAGAGATTCCACTCTTCCTCTTCTCTGGCACACTCAGAGGACATGCCAACCTCTGCAAGAGCATGGAAAATGCCAAGGAAAACTAGGTAGTCCTGCCCTTCTCTGTGAGGAAAAGAAAATCCTGCTTTTTCCTACCTCCTCTCTCCTTCCTTTAGCACTGCAGGAAGCTGGACAATCAAACCACTCTCCAGTGAACTTGGATTAGTTCAGTTTGATCTTCCAGTCACTAATTTTCTGCTGGCTTTGTTGCAGCACTTTTGTGCCGAATCCTTTTTTCCTGAGGAGTTTGCTGTTGTGTTATTAAAAGTTTCGTCAGCTTCTCATCTTGCTCATTCCAAAAAAGCCATTTATTCCAATCAGCCATCAGTTTTCTCTGCTACTTGAGAATGATCCCAGCTCTTGTGACTGATACAGAGCTGGAAAACTTAAGCCTTGCATGGAGCTGAACCTTTTTTTGGGAGGTGAGAGCTGCTCTTTGTGACTCACTCCCTCTGGGCACAACACAAACCTCTCCATGAGGGACAATCCACCTCTTATTTTTACTGCTCACACTAAAGACATCTCTTGCTCTCTCCAGCACTTCTTGATAGCCTGGGGAACACATTTAGTTGATGTGTGCTGGCTTTGAACCAAATCCCAATTTTTTTAAAGCCCTTCCAAGGACAATCAGTTTTTTGCAGCAGCTGAGTAACATCTAAGAGAGTGAATCTGACTTGTCCAAATAACCACCCAACTTTGGAAAACTAGCCTGACACGAAATGAGATGGAATCATTGCAAGATAATTAACATCCCTTGAATATTTGACTGTGCAAAGGTGCATTTGATCCCATCCCTACAAAGACCTGAGCATATTATGGTAATCAGAGCCTTCTGAGATGCATTGTTGTTATGGGCAAACTTCTTTTGAATTCAGCATGGTAATAATTCGCTTCCTTTGATCAGAAGAAATGTCAATTATATTCATATTTGAGCTTGGAGATCACATAAACAAACCCAGTCCTCTGACTAGTGCATGGTTAATACAAAAAAGTAATTAAAGTACTTCAATAGCATTTATCAAAAAGCATATGTAGAGACCAACAACAAAGTACAGAATCCTACCCAGCTTCTCATTATTCTCTGGGTTAATAAAAGATATTTTTACATCAGCTTGAGGGTGTCCTGCACATACTCAAAATACTTTCCTCCCTGGCATTGTCAGATATTCTTCCTTTTCTACCTTCTCTAAGAGGAGAAAAGCACCTCTGTAGAATTTAAGTAGTGGGAACATACCCAGTCAAATACCCAGGAATCTTTAGAGGGGCTCCATGTGATGATATCAGGGTGAATTATCTTCCTACTCAATAACTGGATTGTTGACCTTTACCTACTATAAAATTGAATATAAAATAGCAATTATGTGTCACTTATGTCCTGTAACTTCCCAGAAGAAGAGGCCAGCAGGAGGATGTAGGAATGTTCTTGGCCTGTGTGCAGAAGGTGGGAATTCTGTAATGTTGTTTCAGGGAAACTGAGTTATGTCTCTAAAGTTTGTTCTTTCATCAGCTAATAAAAAACCAGCATAATTCAGGGCAAACAGTTTATATCTGTCCAGAGTGGTATGAAATCAAAATCAAGAGCTCATTGCAACCCCCTACTGAAGGATGGAAAGCAGATAGTTTGGGATTTTTTTTTGGCTGGAATCTTGATCCCCAGCTCCATTTGGCCAATGCTCTCAGGCTCATGGTGGGATTCTTGGGGCTGTCCTGTGCAGAGCCAGGAGCTGGACCTGGATGATCCTTGGTGGTTTCTTCCAGCTCAGGATATTCTGTGATTCCTTTAAATCAGTGTCCACATCACAGTGGCTAAAATGGGCTTCTTGGCCACGGAAGCTGCTGCAGGAACAAGGGGGGCAGGAAATGATGCTGAATTGGTGCTAAATATGTGTAAATCAATCATAATGTAGTGACTACACTGTGTAAATTCATAAGGAAAGTGCTTCCTAAAAAGTAGTAATTTAAATACTGGTAGTTAACCACTTTTGGGACAAGTCTGCAATTCAGAAGATGGACAAACACTGATTAAAATCTTGTCTCTGATCAAAGCTGAATGGCAAGAAAACAGGGAAAATATTCACTCTTCTCCCCTGCAAAACATCCAATATGTTTTCCAGGCCAGTGATGCACTTTGCTAAACAACTTCTCAAGGCACAGCAACATGTAGAGATTCTTTGAGATGCCTTATTAAGCATTAAATATTATTTATTTATGCAAGTACATGGACAGAACTGGTTAACTGGGCTCTAGTGGGAAGGATCCATGAGAAGAAAACAGGACTGTTGCTATTCCAAGGCAATTGTTTCAGTGCTGTGCAACACAGGGTTTGCACAGAGCAAATATCTCAGAGCAGACACTGCTTTCTGTCACTGGCCAACATTTTCATGGTCTGCTTCAACAGGCAGAGCTGCAGAATAATAAACAAGATTTTTTTTCTGTATGTGTGACTGCAGCAAATACTTGTTGACAGTAACTGCTGTATTTCTGTCAGAAGTCCTGCCAGCTTTAATTAACTCAGGTTTACTCGGAAACACGGCGAGTTTAGGAACTTGTTTGCAAATCTATTTGCATTGTAATGCACAAATCAGAACATGCTTGTCCTCGTGTCTTACTGGCTGCAGAACCTCTCCAGAGGTGGGTTTGAACTCTGGCCATCTCTGCTCCATTTAGCTCCTGCTTTTCCAGCCCAGGTTTGGGGACCCTCGCTGCTTTTGGACAGCTGGGGAGAGGGAGGTGGCTGCCAGGCTGCCTGTGCCTGTCACACTGAACAGCCAGCAAGTCCTCAGTGTTTCTTTTCACATGTTTTTGTATCATATTTGATAGTTTTTCCACTTCACCACCTGCCTGTGAGCACTTAGTGTTTAATTCAAGGACTGGCTTGAAGCTCCTTGAGGCAGAAGTTGCTCTGCCCGTGGCTGTGCAGGGCTTAGAGCAGGGGGATGTATCCTGGGGGAGGGTGTTTTGGGTGTGTGAACTCTGCTGTAATCACACAAGAGTTGTATAAACACACACTGCAGGTCCTCCATAAAGCCCCAGAAAAAATTCTCCCAGTATTTCACTATTTATCACTTCATCTGCAGACCTGGGAGGTCTGACTTTTCTCCAGGGATGCTGCTGCTGCACCTCCTCCTGCTTAAACTTCTGCTCACTTAAAATTTCAGCAGCTGGCTGAGAGTTAAGTTCTGGGTTAATGGAACAGAGCAAAGCACGTTGGCACTGACAGCACCACTGGCCAAAATGACAGTTCCCACTCTGGCAGGGACAGAGATTGATGCTTTTGTGCTACAGATGAAAAAAGCTGTAGCAGTGCTGGAGAGAGAGAAGTGAAAACAGGGATAATGGAAATAGAGGATAAATAAGTGCTGCTACGAAGTTCATTAGTTGATTGTGTTAAATTGGTTTGGACATGATTTGCTTTTGTTTCAGGGGAAGGGAAAAGCAAAGTTCTTCACACCACTGCCACAAAATGCATTGTGTGGTTTTTATTGTAGTAAAATCGGTTTCTAACATTGATATATTTTAACTCATCCCTTCAG
This sequence comes from Lepidothrix coronata, assembly GCF_001604755.1. Lineage (NCBI taxonomy): Eukaryota > Metazoa > Chordata > Aves > Passeriformes > Pipridae > Lepidothrix > Lepidothrix coronata. The sequence continues at coordinate 1,572,983 of NW_016690370.1, forward strand.
CTTTCAGTGCTGCATTCATTACTGAAAACTATAATTATTTTTACGAAAATGTTTTCATAACAACAGGCCAGCCTCTAACAAAGCAACAAAAAAACCATCCTGTACTGTCATCCCCCTTCCATTGGCACAGAGTGCTGTGTTTGCTCGTCCTCACATCATGGAAAAAAGGAGTTTTTTACCTTGTGCCCTTTTAATAAAGTCTTTATCCCTCTGCTGACCTGCTGGTGCCATCCTCACCCCCCTGGGGAGAGCAGGGCTGCCTGGTGCAGTGGGAGGTGTGCTGGGAGGAGGGCAATTGTGGCTGGAATAGCTCTGGAAAGGTGACCTTCAGCCTCAGGTTTGGTGCAGAGCTCTCCTTCATTTCTTCCACTGCTCCAAGCTGGCCTGGGTCAAGTGAACCACTTAACCAGTGGAGATCCTCACTGCTGAGAGCCTCTGCAGCCCCAGGACTCATCCTGCTGTGGTGATAAAAGCTCTCAGAGCATGGTTGCTGTGTGTGGAGGGAAATAGAGACCTCGGTGATTTTAAAAACAAACATTTCTTACCCAGGAAGGCCAGAGATGGAACAGCAGAATAGCCACCTCCTTGTGCTCTTATTTGGAGTATAACTCAGGTCTCCTCTCCTGTCACGAATGTTTTGACTTCCTGCCAGCTATCAAATACTAATATTATTTGGTATAATGGGGCCCTCTGTGCTCCTCTGAAGGACCAAGGGAACTGTAATCAGTGCCTGAGGGGTTTGAAAATTTCAAGTGTTTTTGCTCAGTGGTTCTGCAAGGTTTCCTTTGACAGCAGCCCTGCCCCAGGGGAGCCTCCTCTCCTCTCCATGAGCGGGCACAGCAACTCCTCCTGACACTAATGGGGGCTGTGCCTGCCTGAGGACCCCGTCACAGATCCCATATAATGGAGCTCAGCCTCAAGGATATGAAATGCAGTGGGGAAAAAATGATAAAATCATAAAAGACCTGACTCTGATTTTGCCCAACATCTGTTTTAAGGTGATGAATAATCCCAGTTTCCCACAGATTCACTCTGTGCATTGTTTCTTGGGTTTCTTTCTCTTCCCTGTGCTCAGTCTGCTCGCTCTGAGCTCAAAGGCCGAGCGGGTCCTTCGGGTTCACCACCCAAACATGTACTGAGGGCAGGCTGCTGTCACCTCCAGAGCTTTGCTGTCCACTCCTGCTGGGGCCCCATCCATCAAGGGAACAGGTTGGAGCAAAACACAGGAGCTGTCTGAGCTGCCAACCCCAAATAAATCACGGCTCCAAATGGCACCAGCTTCTCACTCCCGTTTTTTTTCTGCCTCATCACTGTCTCAGAGCTTGCCATCCATTCCTGTGGCACTGGGAGAGCTTGGATTTAGTGCCAGAGAGGCTGGAAATGGTAGTGACTGCAGGATCTGGGAGGGAATGTCTTGTGTCACTCAGCCATCCCTGGGCTGGGTGATCTTGCAGGGTATCACCAGGAATTCAGGGCTGGGAGATGCTCAGCCACAGGCACTTGGAAAAAATGGCAGTGTTGATTTTATTTATTTTTATTAACTTCTTCCAAGGTAGAAAACAGCCTCTACTTCATTGTATGTGATCCACACATGGATGCTGTCCTTCTCCCTGAATAAGGAACGTCAGTGCATTATACACACAGATGTATTATCAAGGAACACTGATTAATGTTTTTATGAAAAGTACTAAAACCATGAAAGAGCTGAAAAACAAGCCAACTTTGGCAGCTCTTTTGCAGTTATTGGGCATCAGAAAGTCGATGGTACAAGACTTCTAGAAAGCAAAAGCAAAGATGGAAGAGGAACCCTTCCTTTTCTTCTTTTTTTTTTTTTTTTTTTTTTTTTATTAGAAGGAACAGAAAAAAACCTCCCCTTATCTGGGTTTTGAAAATATGCTGTGTATGATGAACCATGACCAATCCCTCCTGAACAACATTAAGGAAAGGTACCAGTGCATTTCAGGTTTAATTTTTCTGGTTTGGAGAGTGTGTGGATCTTTCTTGAAGCTGTTTTGCTTCAAGGAACACTCAGTGACTCTGGACAGGATGGAATGAAATGATGAATAGTTGTGTAAATGTCCCTGATGGTGCTGCACAAACATGCCAACACTCCTGGATTGCCTGGATGGAGGATAAACAGGAGCTCCTTGGAGCTGGAACTTGGGAAAGGCACAGGATGTGGAAAGCCAAAGTTAATTGCTAATAATTTATTTTCAAAACCACTATGAGTTTCTAGCCTTGACTTCTAGACATCTGACTTAGAAACAAACCTGCTTTGATCCTTTTTCATGTCTTTATTTGCTTTATAGGGGTTTATGTTGCTCATTCAATTTTACACCACTAAAAGGCAAATTCATGGTTAATAGGATCCCTTTAATTTCCTTCTTTTTTATTTTTCCTTTTTAATAGCACACCTTGGGACACCTCTTTGCCACAAAACCTTAATTTTAATCACGTTCTGACAGCAGCCTTTATATTATTCAAGCCATCTTGGTGGAATAAAAAATGGAAATTGAGATTTGCCCGTAATGGAGAGCCATTATGTGGAGGCTGTTGGAGATATAAACATGCTAGGCTTTCACTTCCCAGTTTCTAAAGCAAGACTTCCAGGTGTGTCAGGATTACACATGGAGTATTAGGAGCTTTAATATGTTTCTGCTGTCAAGATGGGAAGCCACAGTAATGTAGAGGCATTTGATGCAATGCACTGTTCCTAATAGAGGTCGTTATAATGCATGTTTTGAAAGTGGTGTTATTGATGAGCTGCCTCTCCCCAGAACCCAGATTGCCTTTCCAGTGAGCTTTCTGCTCATAAGTTGTTTTCTCAGTGGGAAACAAATTGTTTTCACTGTGGGAAGTGTTGGTTGTTTACTAATAAGTTGTTTTCTCGGTGGGAATAGATTTTGGGATGTTAAGGCAGAAGATGGTGCTTTTCTTTGTGCTGGTGAAGGAAGTGCAATATGCTTCAAGTCCTTGAGTTATTGGGGCTTTTTAAACAAATTTATGATGTCCTGTGTCAATCTTGCACCTCCTGTGCTTTTAAGAGGGCACAGGGAGCTGGGTCTTAACAGCCACTCAGACCTGAGTGCTGGTCAAGCAGGTCGTGGGGGGGGAGGATGGATTTCACTTGAACTTGTGCTCACCCGCATCTTCTCCAGGGAAATAATCTATCTGTAGGTGACACATGTTCTTGAGCTAAATATGGTGTGTGTTGAATTCCCTCACAGCAAACCCCCCTGGGTTCATTAAAACCCCCACAAAATACCGTCTGTGTGCTGGTGGGAGCAGTGGGTGGACACTTATTTCTGGAGGTGTTTGGACAGGACCAACACTGAAATATGTTCAGTGGAACAAGTGTTTCACAGCTAGAGAAAGGTAATTGAGGGGGAAAACATACAGAAATTAATTTACTTCCAACTTTTTTCTTCAAACTTTGTGTCAGTAGTTCAAAGTAACTCTTTGATGATGGATTTTTTATGTAAGATAACAATATCATTCCAGAGTGCACAGAATCATCCCAGAATGGTTTGGGTTGGATGGGACCTTAAAATTCCTCCTGTTCCAACCCCCTGCCATGGGCAGGGACACCTTCCACTAGGCCAGGTTGCTCAGAGTTCCACCCAACATGGTCTTGAACACTTTCAGGTCTCATGTTGGTCACCCAGGTTCCCCATATTTGTCCCAAACCCACCACTGGAAATTTGGATTCCAATCTTACATTAATACTTTGGTGATTGAATTGTTTCACACCCAAAAAACTAACTTGGGTGGTTTGAAACTTGTTCTAGGTTGATGAACTAGTTAAACCAACAGGAGAGTGTGTTAAGGTTTGACTTCCTGCCATGCCCTATTACCAAAAAATTAGTGATTGCAGCACATGATCTTCAGAGAGGGTGAAGCAGAGCAAGCTGAGGTTTGTTCCATCTCTGTGGTACATACAGAGTGAAAGAAGAGCTTCAAGTTTTAGCAAAGCTAAGCCCAGAAAAATGCATCACTGGTGGCAGAGAATGGGTGACTGAGCTCCAGGAAGTCAGCCCAGGCTGACATACATAGAGAGTGGAGTGAGTGGAATAAAAGATCTCATTGAGGCAATCTGGAAACTTGTTCCTCTCCAATGGGTGGAGGGAATGGATGGCAGCAGTGATGAGGAAAAAAATAAAAGGAAAATATTGATATGAGTGATCTCAGTAAATTCATATTAGGGAGATGTGAGGAGGAGATCATGGGTTGGGAGTGAGCAAGACAAAGCCTAGAAATAAAGAAGGTGAGGTCATAGGTAATTCATGAGCACAAAAAGGATGTGGGGGTTAAAAAAATCAATTTAAGGAGTGATAATAGTAATCAGGGAAAATTTCTTCATGGATGGGGTGGTCAGGCATTGGCAGGGGCTGCCCAGGGAGTGGTGGAGTCCCCACCCCTGGAGGTGTCCAAGGAATGACTGGACATGGCACTCAGTGCTCTGGGCTGGGGGACAAGGTGGAGGTTGGAGCAGAGTTGGACTCGGTCTTGGAAATGTTTTCCAGCCTTAATGATTCTATGAATCTGTGATTCTATGCCCAGTAATAACACTGAATACTTATGGGAGATACAGGTATTGGTTTATTAGGGAAACCAGTTACTACTCTTATTTCAGTAATTATTTCATTTATTTAAGAAAATTTGGTCTTTTCCAACCTCAATGGTTCTGTGATATTAATAAAGTCAAAAAGACACAAAAATCCTAACTGTAGAAGCAACAGCTTTTAAACTTTCTTCTCTTCCTTTGTTGAATAAATCAAGCTTGAAGGAATAAACCCATAATCCAAGCAGCAAATCAGTGGAGAAAATAACTCACAGCTTTGCAGATTGTCACCAAGAGCACTTGGTGGTGGCAGCCACAGGTCAGGGAAGGCTGAATACATCAAACCTCAGACAGTGTCTGCAGGCACAGGAGTGTAGCACCTAAAAACAGAAATGCCATGCAGGTCATGCTGGCACTCACCACTTTGGGGTTATAAATCATGGCTTTAGTCAAAAGGTGACAGACAACAGCAAATGAAATCCTGCTATAGTTAGAAACTGAAGAATCTAATTTCAGCTCTTATTAAAAAGTTGAAATCTATAGTTCTAGTGGAAAAAAACCCCACACTTTTGAACAGTTTATGAATCATATGTTGGCCCTTTAAAGGGAATTTTGAGAGGTAACAGTGCTGGGGAGGGGCTGTGAGGGAGCTGGAAGGAGGAATTCTGTGGCTGGGGGCAATCTGGCTGGTCAGTTCTACACATTCCTGAAGCTGGATCCAGAAGGATCACATTGCAGGCCTTTTATTAAATTTAGGCAGACTAATCACCTCCAAGAAAGGAGATTTTTGCCTAACAGAACCTTATAAAATAATTCTCTTTAATGCTGAACTAATGGTCATTACAGGAGCTGGAGAAAAGCAAACACGAAGTTCTGCCAGTGTTTCCCACAAACTCCAGCCACAGCTTTGCCTTGTGCAGTTCTGTGCAGAATAAACCAGGATGAACATCTGCATTCCTTGCCTTCCACAAATTCCCCCTATTCCTCCTTACTTCTGGCCCAGGGGTGTGATCTTCCTGTCATCTTCATGTCCCACCTGACTGGGTGGAAACCAGACCTCTCCCTGTTTGTCTGTGAGCAAGAGCTGGGGGTCATTTCAAGCTGATGAGCAGGTCAACTCTTTCATAAAATTTAATTTCAAGAACATCCCCCCTCGCTCTGGGCATTAACTCCTTGCAGTTCTGTATTGGGCAGGATGATGTGCAGCATCCTGGAGACACTTTGGGCTTGGAGAGAAGGTGGGAAGTGATTGTTTTGATGTCACCTGGGGCAGCAGGTTGCTCTGATGTTCCTGCAAGCGATGCCCCAAATTTGGAGCCTTCTGGTTCCCTCAGGTTTGTCACTTAATATCTTACTAAAGAAACCACAGGATTTTATTCATACTGGTGTAAATCCAAGGTCATTCCCACTAAATTTTGTGCCCTGGTGTAATTAATGGAGACTGCAGGTCTTGTCCAAGACCCTATTCCATCCAGGGAATGCGTTTTTCTTACTTGGACTGGGGTTGCATCATGTTATCTAAAACCAAAAAAATGAGGTTCTAACCCTATTTGGGATGTTTTGGTAGTTGGAATGTGAATGTGATTCATCTGCAAATCCTGTAAACTCCCTTTTAGGAAAGAGCCACTATCTGGTGAAAATTCCTGCTAGTGGAGGGTTAATGCTCTTATTCTTGATAATCTGCTACTTGCTAAACAAAACTCATCCCCACGGACTAGTTTGGAGAAAAGGAGTCTCAAGAGGGACCTTTTCCCTCTCTACAACTCCCACATGTCCTTGAAATCCTTCCAGGGATGCTGGGCAAGGAGGCATTTTAGAGGAAAAGAATATTTAAAAGCTCTGAGCAGGAATGCAGATTGTTGTTCTTAAGGGGAAGAAAAGTTCATGATCTTCGTTTGGCAAAGTGGAATTTTAACTTGGATAACTGTTTTCCAAATGGAGCCACAAAAAAAATGTCTTCTCTCAGCCACAAAGGAGTCATTTTAGGTCACCTTTTGTTTTTGCAAACCTTGAGACCAACACACCTTGAGATAGAAAATGGTCCTGAATGTTGTAGACTGGCTATGTGAAATATGTACATTTAGAGAATACATTTCTAATAGATTAATATATGGGATTTATAGCTACTCAGTAGCTGAATTAAAATGGAATTGTATTTTATTTTTAAAAATAGACCTGCAGAAAAACTTACTGGGAGCTCAAAAAAGATTTAATCCTTTGAATTTCCTGTATAATGCCCCAGTTTCTCTGGACGTTGCTATCTTTAATAGAAACTTTAGAAACTTCTCCATTACCTTGAGATAAATTGTATGTATTGAAGTAAAAAGAATGTAAAAGCACAAAGTGGAATCTAAAAACAGGTAGATAACTCTTTTTGCTGACTTTTTAGATTACTCTTGGTGTGTTTCTATCAAGTTTTTATCCAGTGTATTCCTTTTTTTTAGGTCGTTTTCCTGTAGTATATTGCTGAAATTATATATATTCCCATTCCAATTATCAGTTTAGCTGGAAGTATATGAAAGGCACAGCAGTGAGGGGTGTTTGGTGAGGAGCACAACTGGGTTTTTGGAGGAGGAAGGTGCCTGCAGGGGAACTGCAAGAGCATTTCTGCATGGCCAGGCTGAGCTCCCTGAGCATGGACACTTAGGAACTCATTCCAACCCCCTGGCAAAGAGCTTTCCAACTATTCCAGCTCTATTTTACAGCAACTCAGTGTTTTGCTCTGGTTTCTTGATCTCCCAAATTGGTCCTGCAGGGTCAGGGGGTTGTTCTCAGTTCTGGCCTGAAAGGGTGAGTGGGGGAGCTGCTTTCCAAGGATAAGAGGGGAAAAAAGGAAGGAAGTAAGGGAAGTGAGGAAGAGAGAAGGATAGGAAGGAAGGGAAGGAAGGAGAGTGTTTATCTGATATACAGGAATGTCCTGTAATGGTGATTTCAGTATCCTTTTTTCTTCCAATGTTAATAACTTTTCCTTTACTACTTCTTTAAATGTCCATTGGTTAACTTGGAGATCTACATATATATGTATATAGATCTACACATCTTTTTATATATATATGTATATATATATATGTGTGTATATATATATATGTATCTATGTAAATATATAAAATATAGTGTCCTGTAAAATGTAGTCCTGTGTGGAGAACAGTTTGTTCTCTCCATCCTTGCACTTCTTTGCCTGTTTGGGAACTGCTGTGTTTCCATTCAGTTCCCTGGAGCCAAGAACCATGGAATTATAGAACTGTTTAGGCTGGAAAAACCCTCTAAGATCGAGTCCAGCCACTACCCCAGCAGTGCCAAGCCCACACTAAACTGTGTCCCCAAGTGCCACTGCTGGTTCCATCTCTGAAACTGGGTTTCTTATATTTGGGAGCTTTTCTCAGGACCTTCTCCATCCGTTCCATGCCTTCAACAAAGTGTCCAAAATGGATCACAGTATTCCAGATGATGCCTCCTCAAGGACAGAGAGAGGGAATATCTTCATTTCTCATTCTATTTTACTCCTCCTTGTTTTGACATCAGTTTAGAGTTGTCTGATAAAGACCTGCCACCACCTAAAGTTACCAAACTGGGGCAGGAGGGAGGAGTTCACGTTGGGATTTATCTGTCAGCAGAAAGGAAAAAGGCTAAAAATGGGGATTTTGTGGCGTTGGAGCAGAGGAACAGATGCATGGCTGCCAAGGTTTCAATTAGGTCAAGTTCAAGGGAAACCTAATTAACAGGAATTACAGCAGTTGAGACTGGTGGTGATGATGTATTATCAGAAATGATGATTTTTATATTAAAAAAGGTAATTATCTGTTACTGCAAACCAGTGGAGGAGACACATAAGAGCTGTCAGAGGGCATTTGGTGTGTTTTACCATGGAAGTCATATTGTTAAATTGAATTATAATCATGTTATCAGCGATGGGGAGACTGAGGGCTCCGGAGGAGATCGCTCTAGAAACGAGGAGCAGGGTGTCACTCGAGATACTTTGGGCAGTGACTGCACAGGAAACGTGACAATTCCTATTTAGGAGCCTTCCAAAGAATTTATCAGGTTTTCTTGGGCCTTATTTTGTGGGTATAACTTGGAAAAATAATCCAAGTGGATTTTTTTCAAACAGATTATTTTAACTGCACCCTGACTCATGGACAACCAGAAGCTTGGAATTCAAGTGGTCTTAAACGGCCTCAGAAATTAATTAAGCAAAACTGAAATAAGGCAGCGTTAATTCTGGATGTCTGAGAAGCCTCAGAGTCCTTAAGGCACTTTTAACTAATCCCCTTTCACTTCGTATTTGCAGTTAATTTGGATTATATCTCAGTGTCCCTCTGCTGACAAACCCTGATATCAAACCCCGTGTTCAAATGTGCTTTTTGGGAGGGATAAAGCAGAATATTGTTGTGCATTTCAATGCCACTTCAGAGCACTGAGGGGTTTGCTTTGCTTTCCCTATTTCTGGAATTGTGACCAGGCAAAGAACTTGTTTTTTTTTTTTTTGGACATGTAATTTTCTTTTGATTGCTATCAAAGTATTTCTAATGAATTGTTTCTGAGGAGCTGATCTAGAAAAATTGTTTTTTTCCATAGAACAAACCTTACCTCTGGCAGGTGATATTCCAAATGTTATTTTACCTTTTGATTGTTTTGAGGAATTATTTAATTTTTTTATAAATAATCTCCTCTGTGACAACAATTTCCTGGTGACTTTTTGAGCTTCCCAGCTTTTTCCAGGTCAAGCCCATAGACAATTATTGTCGTTTGAAGGATGTAAATGGCAGTACAATTGCTCAGACAGCAATTAAGCAGCTATTTAGGCTTCTTAAAAGATACTCCTTTTTTTGTGTGTGTGTCATTCCACTTATCAATATATAAAATTACACCCTGGGCCTCTTGAGCAATATTCTGTATGAAAGCACTTTAATGCAGCCCTGACACCAGGGGCTGATCCACCCTTCCCATCATCTCCCCATTCCTGTGGGACCCTTTTCCCACTTCAGGATCCCAACCCAAAGTCCTCCCAGCCCTTTCTGGTTCAGATTTTATCCTCATAAAACCCAGAGCAGTATTTTTGTATTTTATTTTTTTTTTATGTGTGTGATAAAAGTTGTATTTGTTTGGATTATATTGAAAGAAAAGTATTTCATGGTGAATGTTCCAGACAAAAACAAATACTTCTACATGCAACTGTAGCACTGCCAAAACAAGGGAATTTGTACAAAATCCTGCCATCTGTAACTCCTTCTTTTGTTTGTTTGTTTTCTCTGAGGGAAATCATAATAAAAGATGAGACTGAAAATAGGCATCGTGTCTGGGGGTGATGGATGTGTTACCATAAATAGTTGAGGCTTCTGGGGGATTTTTGGATGTCACCAAGAAATCAGTCTTGTGATAATTACTCTGAAGAAACTGGAACAACAGCTTTCTCCTTTTGGTTGTTTTTTTTTTTTATCTATAAGCAATTTGAATGATAATATAATAATGGACATTATGAAAACTGTTCAGCCTCTTCCATAAGTGGATAAGTTTTACCAGTGAAACAGTGATTTAAGCTTAAAAGTTGACGTGATCCCAACAGCTTTTCCCTGGGTGTGGGTTCTCCTGTGGCTCTGCCACCAGGAATGTAAGAAATTGCAGGGTTTTTATCATAATTCAAGCACCAGCCTTGTCTCCCTGAGACAAAAATATTTTTGGTTGCTTTTGGAGAGAAGTGGAGGGAGATTGACTTGTTTCCTATATAAATAGATAAACTCTCTCTCTAGATTTATAAAATATATATAAATATATATAAACTCTCTCTATAAACTCTACCCCATTTTACCAATAGAACTGCATCCTAAGGCCCCCAGTTCTCCTATAACTATTTTCTTAGTAAATGGTTTTAGGAGGATACTCTTTTTCTCTGTAGTCTTGTGTATCTCATGGGGGGTTTTTTATGCCAAAATAATTATTAAAGGATGAAGAAATTTTTCTTAGTGAAAAAAAAACCCAAACAAATCAATAACCCCAGATCCCATTTAGATCCATATTCTCACTAACTTTAATTTTATTTTGAATTTAAATTCCCTCTTTGACTTCCCCTCTGTGGTCCTTTTAAAAGCTGGAGTTGAAATCTTCTAAAATTTTGCATTGATGCTTTTTATCTGGCTTAATTATAATTAATCAAAATGATAACTTTTAAGAAACTGGACAACAGAACACCCAACAGAATGGCATTGTTATTTTAAACACATTTTTCATTTCCTCTGTCTTGTTTTCAATTTTGATCAAGTCACCTTGAGGGGAAAAAAAAAAAAGCAATAAGGTCTGACCTGAATTTTCTAGGACTAAGTAAGGGTTTAAACTGCACATAAAAATTATTAATATTTGCTATTAGTGGGAAGATAGTTTTGAACTCAGGGAAGTTCTGCCACTAATGAAGTGAGAAGAAGTTGTTTTCCTGCTTAGCTTTGCTCTGGAGTGATGCTGAAAAGGAAGAAGAGGTGCCTTGTTAATATTCTGTAATTATTTTATAGTTCTTCAAGGGTCTGGAGGGGTTTTGGGTCGTCAATGCCACGGGGATGTTGAACAGTTATAAAAAAAATCTGGATAAGAATGGACTGGATGGAAACAAAATCATCTTGTAGATGTTTTGAACTCCTGTCCATGTTTTGAATTCCAGAGATCCCTCCAGAAGATGCTCATTAAACATTTGGGGGCCTCCCAGGGTCAGCAGTCCCTGCTTTGACACCAGGAAAACTCTTAATCCATTTACCTGCCTTATGTACATATAGATTTTATGTGCATATAGATCCAAGTAGAGCAAAGGCTTCTGTATAAAGCTTAAAAATGACTTTTCTAACACCTTCATGGCTATTAAAATAAGAGTATTTGAGTCCAATCCTATCTATAGACAAGTTATTAATAGGTTCCAGCAAGAAAATGATTTGTCACTGGCAATTATTAAAAAACTTTCCTCTTAAATCCGAGCTCTAACCTTTTGCTTAAAACCAGAGAGGGGTGAATGATTATTTTAGGTTTCATCTGGGTCATTTTCAGGCATGAATAAAACATTTGCCTTGCACAAATCCTTCATCTCCACGAAACCTTCATTGAAGGGTTGCAGAAATGACCAGCAAAGGTGAAAGATGTTCGTGCAGATTTTCTTGGTGACAGAAAGGCTTTTTAGAAACAAGGGTAGAAAAGCAAAATGGGAGAAGAAATACAAGTGTAGGGGAACAAAATGGAGTGTTTGGCTCAAATGGCAAAAAATTGGTCAGGTCCTGAAGGCAAAATATGTTCTCTTGGATATTAAGAGTGTCCTCATGAGGGATTCCTGTTGTGTCCAACATCAGTCACGGGTCAATCTTCTTGTTGGATTGAATGGCTCTGGGAAAAGGTGATTTAGAGTCTACACTGATTGTCACTGTATCACATGTGAGGGTGCAGAGAAATGGGTAAAGCTTTATTGTCCATACCTCACTTGAAAATTGGTATGACATTAAATCCCGTCCCTCAGTCATAAATCAGAGATGAAGATCCAGTGGCTTTATTTGTGGCTGTGCTTGTCCCACCTGCTTAGTTGGTGCTGCTTCAAATTCACCTGTGGGTGCTGGGAAAGGAAATCCCAAAAGCATCAGGATCATTAGGAGCTGATAGGAGCAGTATTTTGGGGTTGCTGCTACAAATAGCTGTGAGAGGGCTCTGGCTTGACAGAAATCACAGAGGAGTAGTTTTTACTTAGACAGTCTGAGGGTTATCTCTGGGCACTCAGTTTACTTGTTCTGCTGGGCATTTTGGGGGGGAATAAATCGGAAAGTTAAGCTTGTAATGTGACATAAAACCCCCATCCTTGTATTTAATCCAACAGTATTTATCTTGTGAGTGATGTGTCCTATTGGCTCAGATAAAAGTAGTGAGAATATACTAAAGGCACCCAATTGCTGAGTTTTAAGGAGAAGTAAATCTGTCACAGACCAGTTTGGGTTTGAAGGGACCCTAAAATCCATCTAATTCCACCCCCTTGCCACGGGCAGGGACAGCTCCCAGTACCCCAGGTTGCTCCAAGCCCTGTCCAACCTGGCCTTGGACACTTCCAGGGATGGGGCAGCCACAGCTTCTCTGGACAACCTGTGCCAGGGCCTCACCACTCTCCCAGCCAAGAATTCCTTCCCAATATCCCATGTAACCCTGCCCTCTGGCAGTGGGAAGCCATTCCCCCTTGTCCTATCACTCCATGCCCTTTTAAAAAACCCCGTCCAGCCTTCTTGTAGATCCTCTATATGTTGTTCTGTCAAATTTTTAATGCTTTTAGGCAGAAATAAACTAAGAAAAATAACTCTATGAAAGAAAATTCCATTTGTTTTCCCTTTACAGTTTCTATTCCTGAAATATCTGTTTTAAAATGAAGGAGTTTCCTCCTTAGATGTCCATGTACTTCCTCTTGTGGTTGCCTTGTAGCACAGTTTTTGGTAGCACTAAAAGGAGGCACTGCATGTAAAAATGGGGTTCCACACTTCACTGCAACAACTATTCTTAGGGCCCACAAAGAAACAACCAAAAAACCAATCCTGCTATTATATTTGAGTTATATTTTTTCCATCTGTGTGGTTTCATTTGGGCTTTAGAGGATTAATCTATTGAGTCTGAGTCTCAACAGAAATGCTGATTTTTTGTTTATTTATTTATTTTAAATTACCTTGAATCAGTCAGGAATAATGAATTTTAGAGTCCAGCTCTTCCTGCTCCTTTTTTTTTTTTTTCTCGAAAGTTTTCCCTGCTTTTCAATGTGTTTTCTGTCCTTATAAAAGTGTTGGAGTTCTACATAATTTCTGGAGATTCAGAAAGTCTTAATCCACCTTGATTGGGTTTGCTTTCACACATTTGGCTACGTTATGGTTTTAAAATAGGTATCTAAAGGTCTGTTTAATGAAAGTTTGGGGCCAGGTGAAACTATATATATATATTTTGGGGGAACATAGAAAAATATCTGAGGGATTTCTGGCACGTAAAGGGTTTAGTGATGCTCAGGTTTCCCACAGGGTGACTCTTGGATCCCTGGAGGTGGCTGAAATCCTGGTTGGATGAGTCAAGTGCCACCAATGTGGTCGTCCCTGCGATAGTTCCATGACTTGTTGATGTTTCTTCTTTCCAGAGAGGGTGCTCAGCCATTGGAATGGGCTGCCCAGGGAAGTGGTGGATTCTCCATCCCTGGAGGTGTTTAAGATGAGACTGGATGTGGCATCAGTGCCATGGGCTGGGAACCACAGCGGGGTTGGATCAAGGGTTGGACTTGATGATCTCAGAGGTCCCTTCCAACCCAGCTGATTCTGTGATTCTACGATTATTTGGGAACCAGATTGCCAGAGGAGTGAACTCCGTGGGAATGAGCTGAATTGAGAACCAGCCGTGGGCAGCAACCTCTGGTTTTGATTTTCCCTGGGTTTTTTAGCCATTCCTTTAGTAATTTCAGCACTTAAAACAACCTGTGGTGGCTGTTTGCTTTCAACAGGTGAATTTCTGTTTGTATTTGTGAATTTTCATACAAATATGTGTTCGTAGTGTTGACAAATGTCTGGGATATTGGGATCTGCTGGCCATCCTTAGGTATTCTGTGATGTGTTAGCATGGCTCAGCAGGCAAAATAAATCAGTTTTACGGCCACAATCCCACATCTTAATTCAAGCCCCTCGTTCCAACGCCGTGTTTCTGACACTCCCGTTATTTCTTATGTCACCCGGTACATTTTGGGTAATTGCTGTGTGTTTATATCCAGGCATTGCTCGGGAAAACCCGGGAAGCCGGAGTCCGCAGCAGCCAATTAACACCACTTAGCAGCTGTTAAAAGGGATAATTGCCTGATGTTAATATCACCTAACGTTATTTTTGATGCTAATTATGCCCAATTTACTCTCCCTAAACTCTCCCGGCTCCAGATACGTTTCCAAACGCGCTAAAGCAATATTTGTATTCGCGCCGGCTGCCTCTGTGGAGGATTTTGTGACTGCACTGGTAAATCAGAGCTGAATATTCCTTGCTGGGGGATCATCTCTGAGTGCACGACAGGGATCCTTTCTGAATGCAGATGTGGTGATGTCCCCTGTGGAGTTCACTGTAGGGTTGGAAAGGGAGAAGGAAACAATCCACAAAAAATTCCACATCGTCAATGTGGAAATCCAAATCTTTTTTTAGGATGTTTTCCTAAAAAAAAAAACCACGGTTGCAACAGAGTAATTCTCACCCCTTTTAATGAACTTTATCCTGCAAGCCCGTAGCCCTGTTCACTCAAACCTTTTTGACTTCGCTGTGAGTTCACAACATGGAGAATTTATAAGATTACATCATTTCTTCTTTAAAATCCAGCCTCTTGATGATTTTTGTGAATTCCAAAAGGTGTTGTTCTAAAGAAACATTTGAGGTCTATTTGCTCCATGGCCTCCTGCTAACAGCAGTCTAAACTTTCCCGATTTATACAAATTCAGCTTCTCTGCAGCTTTATAAACCGAAGAAAGCAGCATAAATTACTCAGTTAGGAAAGGTCTTATTGAATGTTAACATTTTACATCCAGCACCAAATTGAAAGAATTGCCTGAAAGGCAAATGCCTGAAACAAATGATGGCCGTTGAAAAGAGAAATCATAGTTTCCAATAAAAATAGACCATTCCTTCAGAAGCTGGGGTGGATGAATGGCTGGGAAATGGGGATTTATGAGCTCTGGTAGATGATGATGATGAAAGATATCTGTGAAAATAATTGGTCTCATTTTGGGAAAATAAGGCAGTGCATTAAAACTGCTGCACACAATGATCACAGAAATACCAATTTGGCTGTTAAATTCCTCTGATTTTTCAGCATTCCCAAACCCAGTTTAAATTCCAGACAAGAGGGGATAATTCAGGTCATCTGGAGTGTTTTATTTGCACATTCATGGGAAGATACTCATGGATGGGAGATTCCAAGTGCAGGCAGGGAGAGATCAGTAGTTAGGGTGGAGTATTTACAATTGATTTTGGGATGAAAACACATGGAAAAGGGAGTCTGCCCTCCCAAAAAAGTGCCTAACCAAAACCACAGCCTTTCAACAGCTCCATGGGCAGAATGAAGTGTGTTAATTGAGGCAGGAAAACAGCCCTGGAATGACTAGTTAGGCCACAGGGAAATAAAATGTTTTCCTTTGTACCTTTAGAGATGTAAAAACAACTCAGAGAGACGTGAATAAAATATTAGTGCTTTGTTTTTAGGGCAGAAATAGGTAAAAACTAAGAATTGCTTACTAATGTGGAAAATAGAAGCTGGGGTGGAAATGCTTCCCTGGCACAAATGTATTTTCTGTAGGTTTGACAGAGACAGGAAAATACTTTTTATCTTTTCAATCATGCCATTGCAGGCTTAAATAAATCATCTAAATATGCAATTAGCCAGGTAGACAATTAATCAAAACATTGGGAGATGAATTGAGTATCATTATTTAATTGCATTAATAAGTTAGTGCCTCGACAATCTTTTATTGAAAGAAATATTTTTATTTTTTTTTCAATACCGGCTTCAGAATTGGTTTCAAAATGAGAAATGATCTGATACCTGGAGTTATTTCTGAAAATGTTGCTGGTTTTAAGTGTGGGAATGCTGAAGCCTTTTGGTGTTGCATGTCCTGCAGCAATAAAGGAATATAAACCTTATAGAACCAGACTCCCAGATCTTCTAGTACAGAAAAATGTACTTGGGAAAGTCTGAGTGAGAACACAGTAGATGGAGGCCAAAATGCTGCACAGTTTTCTACATATTTAATGTGATAAATTAATACAATAATTTAATACTTTAATAAAATATCTCAGAATAGATTATATTCCCCTCCCCAACCAGGTCAGGAAGTCTCAGGGCCCAGGACTTTTCATCCTGGAAATGCAGAATTGCAAACCTCCCTGACACTGATTTATGAATCTTTGTGCCTTTTTATTTTGACCAAACAAAAGGGCTTTTTTTTGCCCTTCCACTTTTCAAACCCTGCTGTGGTTGGACGAGTGATCTTTGTCATCCTTGGTGCCAGGGAGAAAATCCACTGTGGGTAAAAGGAATATTAAGTGAAGTGTGGCTTTGCTAGATATAATTTTAACAAGCACAACATCTCGCAGTTTGGTGGCTTCTGAAGATTCTTTGTCATCCTCTAAGCATCACTTTCAATATATGGCAGCATTTCATCTTGATATTCATATTTTCAGAGCCCAGTCTTAGTTTACACTTTCCCCTCTTCCCCTCCCCTTGCTGAAATTGAGCGCTGGGAGGATTTCCCAGGGCCTTCTGTTTATGAAATGCAGTGCAAATCTGAATCTTTCATCAAAAATAAGATTGAGTTTTACCTTATCCTTCTTTCCCCTCCTGCTGGTGGATTTTGCAGGTGAGCCTATTTCTTTCCCAGGTAAAACCAGTACAGAAATTGGAACATTTTTATTTTTAGAGGGAATCCAGATTAACTCCCCTGTAATGCCTTCTCATATCTGTAATGTAAAAAGTGAACTAGGGTGGAATTGAATTTTAGTTTTGCAGTCAACAGCACCATAAAATATATATGAAATGGAGAGGGGTAGAGTGCCTGCATGAAAATACTCATATGTGTGTGTAATGGTCTGAGTAATGTATATATAAATATACATAACTCCGACCAAATTTTCCCAAACTTGAACAAAAATCACTTCCAAGTAGAGCTGTGTGAGGGGCAATGTCTGCAGACCAAGAGGATTAACCAAAGGAAACTTTGGGATAGTGTTGTTGCAGTTGTATAATATCCTTAGAAACGGTGTTTTTGGAAATGACTCATGAGGGAATAAAAGTTTTTTAGGTAATGAGGCTTGTTATCCAAATGAAAATATCCCATAAGATCAGAATTTACTGTCCTGCTCATGGCAGCATCTGTTTTTCTTGTGTTACTTAATCAAAGGGTGACATCTGTGGCAGAAAACTGGAGGAGTTTGTTACCCAGCGAGAAAAACCCGACCTGAATTCAGCTCACATTCAAAAATGTAGTTGCTTGAAAGGCCCTGCTCTACTCCAAAGGCCCTCCCTGCTTCCCAAAATGCCAGTGGCAACTCCATTTGTCATGGAAGCAAATGGGCAGAGTGTTGAACTCGCTGACAGGAGCAGAGGGAAGGAACAGGATGATGGATGGGGGTTGGCCTTCAACTCAGTGAGCAACAAGGTTCTGCCACGTGCTCAGGGCTTGGAACAGCAGTGCCTCCAGCTCCTTGGAGCCCCATTCCCAGAAAAAAACCTGCAGATATTCCATCCTGAGGCCATCAGCTGAGTTAACCGAAGGCAAAGCTTTCCTGTAAGGAAATAAGTTCCATGTGGCAAATGCTGATGTTGTGTCTTTTCCTTATCTGATTTTCTTTGGGCTAAAAGAGGGATGTTGTAGGCACTGTTTTCAAATCTGAGCTGGTTGGTGTAACTTCTCAATATCTTCAGGCTGTGAAGTCCTATTCCCTCCCTGACAGTGGGGGAAGTCACCTGATGGATGCAGGGACATTTTTTCAATCTCTCACTTAAGAATCTGGGTATATAAGCAAATATAACATCCCAAAGTCATTAGGTCACAAGAACAAGTTAAGTGGCAGCAAGATTTTTTTCCAATGCAAAAAAGATGTTTAAAGCAAATACTGACTGGAATTTTCATAGGATCATAGAATTTACTGAGCTGGCAGGGACCCACCAGTGGAGTCCAACTCCTGACCCTGCACAGGACACCCTGAGAATGACACCTTGTGCCTGTAGAGTTGTCCAAACCCATCTTAAGGTGTTTAAATCAGCCCCCAATGTTTAATTTGTGCTTTTCCCCTCCAAAGGTGTTGGAGAGGAGGGTTGGCACTGCAGAAGAACATGGGGGAACACTGTTTCCTCAGGCTCTTTTGCAAAGCTGCCCTTCCCACCACTGGTAAGAACACAGTTCCTTGCAGAACTGGGTGGGAAATAAATTGGTTTTTTGTCTGGCTTTCTCAAAATTACTTTGCCAAGCTGAGCTTAATGGTCCAACACCCCTTGGAGCTGGGAAAAGGGCAGGAAGCAGTGTGGAGGGACCACCTGGCAGCTGAGTGTGCCTGTGAGCCCTGCTCTGCTTCAGCCCAGGCTGGAGCCAAAGAATCAAAAATAATTGTGTTACTATTTAATATGAACTCAGAGTAACCAAACTGTGATAAAACCTGGTATAACATATCTAAGCAGTGAGCTCCCTGAAATCTGGGCTGTAACAGCTCTCAGGAAGACATAAATCCAAGGGTGCCAAGCACGGACTGACACATGATGCTGCTCAGGACAGTTGCTGTGGTTTTCCAGCCTTGAAATTCCAAAGGATGGAGAGGGAAAGCCCAGTTCAATGCTACAAACTCCAGAGAGTTGGCCTTGTGTGTTCTGATGGCTGGCAGTGCCATGGTTTGTTGGAATTGCTTAAAATAGAGGAGCTGATGGAAGTGATTTCTTTGAGAGACTCAAAATGTTGTAAAGCCACAGCACTTTGATTCTTTGCCAAAGAGCAGCTGCAAGTTATGAGTGTTATTGGTAAAAATAACAGGAGAAAATGATGTTTTAGGTTGTGGCCTCATCTGTACCCTCATGTATCAAACAAGGTATTTTCCTTTGGGTAGAAAAACACTGGTTTCAATGGAGAAAACCTTCAGAAACTGTGTCTGACACAGCCTTCATTAAATGCTGTCTGTGGACTGATAACCTGGGGGATGCAACCTGTATTTTATATTTCTGATAATACTAGAATATGAATATTAAACATACTCTATACTGTGCCCTTTGCCTTGACAGATGTCTTGCCCAGGATTAAATTAATTACTAAATGTCTTTCCCGTCTGACAGTTGGGAATTTTAGGCTTCAGAGGTAAATAAGGTTTGAAGCAATCCAGTAATAGGCTTACAAGTCTGAGAGGCAACAGAGCTGAAAAGTGAAAAATCAAGAGGCTGGGCCATTAATACCTCCTTGAAAAGTTAATCAGTTCATGACAACAGCCTGGAATCTAAACAGAGGGGGATTGTATTGGGTCCAAACTTTGCACCACACAGTGGGGTCTGCAAGATTCATAAATTTATATGGGGTGTGTGAACTATCTGGGGTTAAAGACCTTGGTAGTAAAGATGTGATGTGATCTGAGCTGTTCCTAACTCAGAGGAGGTGTTGGAGTAACAGGTGTAGGTAAATAGGCATCTGGAATCATTTGAGTTGTCCAAAATAAGCTAGGCTGGTGTGTCCAACAGCACTTCCAGGATTCCTGCTGCCTCCTGGAGTGGGACCTTGCACCCTGTTGAAGTTAGGATGGAACCAGGCACCAGACAATGAAATAAACTCATTCCTAAATCTCGTTTTTAGCTCTGGTACCGCCTGGGAACGAACTCGACTTTTTAAGAGTTTCACTTCATGTTTTGCCAGTTGTCTTGCACTGCCTTTAACATCCTTCAGCTGATCAAAGCAGCTTTTGGAAGAGGTGGGAAGCTTCAGTGAAACAGATCTCTCGGTGTGTGGTAGCACAGTCTGTGTGCTGGTCCTGCTCAGTTCCCACTGAACAAATATGAGGAGGAATTTTGTCACTGACCTCAGGAGAAATTGGTTTGTGGGTTCTTTACCACAGATCGACCCTTCCCTGCCTTGGTTCTGAGTTCTTCGTACGGTTTCATCTTCCTCAATATTTTTATCACTTCACTGATGTTTCCTTTTTGTATTTTTCCATCATTTTCATGCATTCCCCATCCCCACCAAGGATTATATCCTTCTGGAAAGAAATTTCCCGTCCTACACGTGATGTGCAGTAAATACAATTTTTTGCTTGGACTGGAATTTCAAATGGGTCTGGATGTGATTTGACAACCCTTTTGTGTTCAAAATTTTGACTTGAATGGGCAGATATTTCCTGGAAAACCTGAAGTGAATCATGTACCGTGGCAGGGACATTCTTTCCCAGTCCTACCCTTTTCCTGATGGGAGAAGTGGGACTGAACTGTAGCAGGTGGGACCTGTTTGCTGATCATGTGGTGACAGCTGGACATAAACTGAAACCTGTGTCTTGGTTCTTTGCCCAAACCTGAAAACCCCAATCTTTGCCTTAAGAAAAGCAGATAGACAGATGTAAAACCTTTATAGGTGTCTTTAAAGCGTCAGGAAACTTTTACAAGTGTCTGATGAAAAAGTAGCAACCAGCTGCTGGAGTGATGCAGGTAAATCATGCAGAAAAATGATAATTCCCCCATCCACAAATTAATAAGTGTTGTTTCCCCCTCCGTGTCAAGCTTTGATTGGGTAGCTAAGACTTATAAATCAAAACTGGTTTATACTGTTGTCAATTATCATAATAGACCTTTGTCTTTTGCCTCTTCACAGATCAGTAGCAATTTATCATCCATTTAATTGCATAGAAATATTCTGTTCGGTGTTGAGTTAACCAGGGAAGTGGATTTTTGCCTTTGATCCTGAGGATATGAGCTGCAGTGGGGAATTTCCACTGCCTTCTCCTGCCTCAAAGCCAGCCCCATCCCTAATGACTCAGTAGCTTTAAATGAGCACTGCTTAAACTAAAGAGAAATTAAGTCAGAAAGAGCACGTAAGGATGATTCACAATTCAAATTCAAAACTGCCAAGTCATTTTTTTTAGTGATATCAAACCAAAATGCATTTGTGTCTTTTGGGGCTCGAAACACTTACCTTGAGAATAATTCCCTCCTTGCAGCTTTGCAATTTCCAGGGCAGGTTTCCCTGGAGGGAAAGCTCAGTGTTCTGGGGGTTTTCTAATTAAAGGTTACAAAAAGCTCGTTAGAAAGTTCACAGGCAAGTGACAGAAGGGCAAGGAAGCAGCTTTTCTGGGAAGAAGAATAGGGAGTGAGAACTGGGCTGGGATTCTGTAGGGAAAAAGGAGGCCAGGTCATTGGTGATCTCATTTTGAGATCATGTCTTGGAGCTGAAGGACCGAGGGAAGCAATGGGAGACCTTGGTGTCTGTAGAAATATCGGGATGCTTCCTCCCATTCCCAAGGGTGCTGAGTGAGCTCTGGGAGTGTTTCCTCCATGGCTACAAACCCCCATCTGCCTTGGAGTAGCCACTTCCCTTCTCCCAGCCTCCTCAGACATATTTAGGGCAAGTATTTGTTTTTTTTAGAGCTGTTTCTCCATATCTGAATTTATTGTATGTTCATGGATAAATTATATTATGTCAATGCAACCATTCCTGAAAATCCTGTTACTGTCCTTTCCAAATGCTGCAGTTGGAATTCCTGTGATATGTCCCTGCTGCAGGGTGTGGATGTGTTCCGAGCTTCCTCTCTTCAGATAATATTTTATAGGTGCTTGAATTCTGGTAGTGTTTTCCATACTATGATTTTCCAAGGAAATCAAAGCCAACAGCAGCCTGTGTGGAAGCACAACTGCAACTGCTGGAAAAGTTCTCTCATTGAGCTGAAGCTGGAAGTGCAAAGAGTGACCATCTGCCAGCTCATGAACACAAGAGGGGGCAGACAAATAAAAACCCTCCCTGAAGTAGCAGAGGATGTGGAACTACAGCTCCAGGCAGATCTAGGGGGGAAA
This sequence comes from Lepidothrix coronata, assembly GCF_001604755.1. NCBI lineage: Eukaryota > Metazoa > Chordata > Aves > Passeriformes > Pipridae > Lepidothrix > Lepidothrix coronata. Next base: position 1,595,071 of record NW_016690370.1, read on the forward strand.
CCAGGGAATCTGCAGGGAAGATGGACAGGAGCTGAGCACCTCCCACCACTGTGCTTTGCAGGTGTTGTGTGATGGGAGTGGATTTCCTCCCATCAGGCTGATCTGCTGGAATTTTAAGACAGGAAAAGACTCCTTGGAGAATGGGAAAGGAGTCACAAATGCAAAGTGCTTTAATGTGAGCAAATTAAAGTCACTCCAGGACAACATTAACCTGCCAGCACGGCCTAATTCTGCGGTTTATTTTACAGGAAATAGAAATGAGAGAAATTTGGTTTTCTACCTGGGTGTAATATTCTTAATGGTCAGTTTATTCAGTAGCAGGCAGGGTTTGCTTCTGCCTCTAGGTTAGTGTAGGACTGCAGCCTTGGTTAACACCAAAAAGGGTTTTATTTATTTGGATGGTTAGAATAGGTAAGAATGAGCTTGGAAGGGGCTGGAGCAGCTGAGGGAGCTGGGGGGGCTCAGCCTGGAGAAAAGGAGGCTCAGGGGGGACCTTCTGGCTCTGCAACCCCCTGACAGGAGGGGGGAGCTGGAGGGGTCAGGCTCTGCTGCCAGGGAACAAGGGACAGGAGGAGAGGGAACGGCCTCCAGCTGTGCCAGGGGAGAGGGTCAGGTTGGACATGAGGAGGAATTTCTTCGCTGGAAGAGTGGTCAGGGTTGTAATGGGCTTCCGAGGGCAGTGGTGGAATCACCATCCCTGGAGGTGTTCATAAAACCAGTAGATGAGGCACTTGATGCTATGGTTTAGTGGGCAGGGGGTATTTGGTCAAAGATTGGACTTGATGACCTTGGAGGTCTTTCCCAACTTCAGTGGTTCTGTGATTCTGTGCTGTCTGGGGGTGAGGACCCTCCAGACAGACCATGGGCTTTGCTGCCTCATTACAATTCGCTCCAAGTTCTGTTCAAAGGGAATATTTACTTCAGGAAAAGACACTTCATCCTTTCCTTTCACAATGATAGAAACCATGTGCATATCTGATGAAATATGAAAGGTCCTATATCTTATTCATGGCTGCTGAAAGTTCCTCAGCAGCAGCCTTCAAATCCACCCCTGCAAGTCCCCAGCTCTACAATTTATGTGACAAGTAATGACATGCAAACATCTTTTGAAAGTTAAGTATTTGTGTTAATTATTAAAGAGAGACATTTGAAGTGACAGACTGAATGAATACTCTCCAGAAAGCCACCAGACTTCTACTGATGAAAAAGAGACGTAGGGAAGCTCTGTGAAATATTTAACTAGAGAAGTTGGAATTTAGTTCCTATGTGCTGCCTCTTTAAATATATTGGAGTCTGATGTCTGATGAAAGCTGATGTTATTTTTTTAAACCAAATTTGTGGCCTGTTGCAGAAGATTCCATCTGTAATAGCAGCCTGTCTGTGGATATTTGTTTCCATTTCATGTTTTTCCTGATGCTTTTCCCCTGCTGGAATGGACTGACTGGGTTCTGCTGACAGAGGATGTGTGGAAAAGAAATTAGTAGAAAATCAACGTCAAAACACAAACCATGTTTGTGGTTTGGGTTTACTTCGGGTTTAGGGTGAAGCAGCTGCTTGTCACCCAATGCTTTGGGGACAGGAGGCCTCTTGAGAACCCTGGGTGCAAAGGGACTTTAAAGCTTATCCAGTTCCACCTCTACCATGGGCAGGGACACCTTCCACTAGCCCAGGTTGCTCCAGCCTGGCCTTGGACACTTCCAGGGATCCA
>NW_016690370.1:1598197-1613965 GCF_001604755.1 Lepidothrix coronata
ATATCTCATCTCCTGGAATGAAAGCCAATATGTTCTGCATCTTTGATCCTGAAAAACCTTATCCATGGACTTATATTTAGTAATGTCAGTAACAGTCACTCCTGTTGAGATTTTACCACAGTGACTCATCCAACTTCCTTTAAAGACATGGAAAACTGTTTGGGTGTCCCAGATTGGCATCAAAACCTCCTCATTTTTGGCAACAACCTCATTTATGCTTTGGAAAAAGAAATTAATTGAGGCAAGTGTGTATTTTTTAATTTATGTTGAAATACAATGGTATTATTTAATAGTGATTAAAACTATTGGCCTGAAGAACTCAGTGGTGCCATTCCCATGTTCTCCTCCTTACAAATCCAAAGGACAGGGGCAGTGTTGGAGTTCTTTTTCTGGAGATGTGACAGAATGTAGCACTGAGTGTAACTACAGTCTCTTTAATATTTTGGATGTACCCAAGTTCGTCTGAAAATCTCCATTTTTTCCCCCCGTTTGATTTATTTTTGCTCTGAGCATTGACCTTTAGGCAACTTGATTAAGTGGAATCACTTTCCATTTGATCCTGCTCTTTAACAGCTTTTTGTTTCTCCTGCCTTTTCCTCCCCAGGAAAGGTTAAGCAGAGGTGACCTCAATCACATTTTCCTTATTCTCCACTTCACTGTCTTCTGGCATCTCTCTCCTCCAAGGGAGAATTTATCATTGCTCATCTCATTTAGTTCGTGTAATAACACAAAACCTGCTCTTACATTTTATTCTCTTTAACTTGCCAAACTCCAGTAAAGCCACATCCTTGTTCATGATCATCATCCTGAAAAAATGGATGGGAAAAAAAAAGGGTAACTGTAAGATTTGTTTGTAAATGAAGGGTTAAAACAGTCTTGCAGCACATTTCATGGCAATTCAGGACACATTTTTTTTTTTGTGACAAGCTCCTTTTGTGTGGTGTTTTATGGAGTTACTTCCATTCATCCCTTTAGTTATTAATTTTTATTTATTATTTGCCTGGAGAAGAGAAAGTTGGGTGGAGAGCAGCCTTCCAGGATCTGAAGGGGTTACAGAGAAGCTGGAGAGGGACTGTTCATCAGGAACTATGATGACAGGAAAAAGGGGAACAGATCCGAACTGAAAGAAGGGAAATTTAAGTTAGATCTGGGGATGGAACTGTTCCCTGGGAAGGTGGGGAGGCCCTGGCACAGGTTGCCCAGAGGAGCTGTGGCTGCCCCATCCCTGGAAGTGTCCAAGGCCAGGTTGGAGCAACCTGGGATTAGTGGAAGGTGTCTTTGCCCAGGGCAGGATGGTGGAACTAAACAGATGATCTTTAAAGTCCCTTCCAACCCAAACCATTCAGTGATTCTGTGTTTCAAATAAATGAGTTAATAACCACTGCACAGCCATGGCCAGTTTGCTTTCAGCTGGGTTGGCTGTTGCTGAATTGAGGAAGCACAGAAAGGGATTGTTTCAACAGCTAAAAACTTTCAGAATTGTTACTTGTACCTTGAGGGTAGTTTTCTTTTTTGCAGCAGTTCAAAAGTAAAAGCCCAGTAAAGATCCTGCACTTATTTATACTGAGGGGCAAAACTACCCTGAGCCTCCTTCGTGGTGAAACCAGAGGGGCCAGCACATGTTCTGCATTCACCTTGGGACAATGTATTTGAAGCACCTTGAGGTAGAAGGGATAGAAAACAACAGAACTAAAAACCTACAGCTTTTTTAGCCTTGAAGACAGGCAGGCTCATAGAGCAGCAGGAATTGGAGAGCTGTAATAAAAACTGGAACTTTTTATTAGTTGTGGAGAGAAGTGGAAAAGGCCGAGAGAGGACAGAGCCCTGGTGAGAGAAAAGCAGCTTTGCTGGGGGATGTCTGGGGTGTTGTAAGCCCAGGGAATCGTGGAGAGGCACTAAAATGTGACACAACGTTGTGGTTGGGATGGCAAACAGAAAATAGTACAATTAAAAGTATGGGTATGTATGAAAAAATACATAGAGACAAATGTATGCACGGGCACATATTTATTTGCCCAAAAGGGGTGTGAGTGGAGATAAAACTGTTTTGGGTGTTGATCACCACATATAAACAGAGTGAAAACCTGGGTTTGGGCTTTGCAGATGCAGGAGAAAAGTGTAACAGCAGCTCAGGCTCCAAGTTAAAGGGCTGGTTTGCTCTTTGAGTTTTCAGCTCTCGAACCAGCTTGAAAATATTATTATATATAATAATATTAAAATATTACAGCTGTAGCTTCCGAGAAAATACATGAAAAGGCCTTTCTGCAAACATGGGCAATGGATAATTATTGACAAACATGGAATCAGGGAGTTGTTCAGGGTGGAAAAGGCCTCTGAGATCACTGAGTTCAACCACAAACTCTACACTGACCAGGCCACCACGAACCCATGTCCCCAAGTGTCACATCCACATGCTTTTGGAGCACTTCCAGGGATGGTGATTCCACCAGAATAGGCTATTCCAATGCTTGACCACCCTTTCAGTGAAGAAATATTCCTTAAAATCCAACCTAGACCTCTCCTGACACAACTAGAGACCATTTTTCCTTGTTCTATCCCTTGTTAGCTGGGAGGAAAGACTGGTTTGTGACATCAAACATACAATTTTCTTCAGTGGTTTGAAAAGTTCATTTTCTTTCCCCTTTTTCCCCTCCTTCCAAGTAAATGTTGGCCTGGTGGTGTGTGGGCTGCAGGAGGAGGAAGGACTGAAGAGGACTCTTGCTGTTAAACAGAGCAGCCCAACAGAGAGGAGAGGGATGGGCTGATATTCCAGGAGCAGCAGCAGGAAAATGATGTTCATCAGCTAATCAGGGCCCTGCATCCCATGTTTAGGAAAAAAAATTGATTAGGGAAGCTTAAAAATGAAAAAAAAAAAAACAAAACACTAAATTTAAAGGATATTTCCTCCCTGCTACTGGAGGTGCAGAGCTGCCACCAAAGCCTGATTCGAAAAGAAATTGTGTTTGCATTTTTAAATAGAATAATGAATATTTACCCATGTGAAAATGGGAAAATGTGGAATTTGGGAGTCTAAATAAAACTAATAATTGGTTGGAAAGTGCAACTTTAAGCAGGGCTTTTTGAAAACTGCATATTGGAGGAAAAATCTCGCAAATATATATTGTGTAGGAGAATTTGGGCTGGTTTTGGGCTGTTTATGGTGAGTCTTGAGTGTAGATTTTTTTTTTTTGTCAAGGAGTTTCTCTTCTCTAGATAACACCTTTTAGAAGAAATTAGTTAGATTGGGTGCAGACCAATCACTGCAGAGAATCATAAAAAGGGTTTGCACGTAGTAAAGATTTGCATTTGTATCCCTTTAATTCACAAATTCCACATGAAATGTAGATGTGCCATTCACAAGGTTTGGTTTCTTAAGGCCTGTGTCCAGTTCAACAGACTGTCAGAAATTGTACTGAATATCTAATTACCAAAAGGCTTAGAAAATATGTGTATGCAGCCACCAGTGATTCCAACCTCACCAAATTTATGAATCTTTAATTACAGTTGCTGCAGCTTAATCAGAATAACCATATCTGAATTTTTCCTTGATTTCCAAGAACAATTCTGGCAAAAATAGGTAATATAGAAAGAATGTGCTCTTAACATGCTGCTTTGAAAGCAGCAAAGTAAAAATTCCATGATTTCTTTCCAGAGGAACAATGAGACATCCCTAAAAAAAAGTAAAAATGGGAATTTTAAAAATAAAATAGCAGCACACTTAACTCTAGCTTTTCCCCAAGGGACACATCTTTGTGACTGCTCTGTATACACTTTTATTTCATCTATTTAAAAGATCTCCTTGGTTTTCCACCCTTTCCCATTGAAGGAACCATCAGTGATATCTCAGAAGGTTGAAAAGTTCTCATCTTGTTTCTAAACTTGAAAGATAATGGATGTCTCAGGAAACAATCTCAAAAGCTACTTGCAAGACAGAATTAAAAATAAATAAAAGAAAAAAAAAGATGAGAGAGGGAACCTCCCTTGTGGATTTATGTCCTTTTGATTTATCTGGAAGGAAAACTGAGTTGTTGTGACAGGAGTGAAAAGGGCTTTAAATTCCTCCTGAGTAACATCAGGATATTCTGAATTTTCAGTAGTGAACGCGTGGGGTGGAACACAAAAACTTGGCTGTTCAAAATAATCTGATTTTTCTCTTGGTCTTCCCTGTATTCTCTCTCTTTGTGGCTTTCATCCATACTTGCAAGAGGAAATTTCTCCTGGAGGGAAATGATACTGTAATAAATTGGGGGGTTGGTGTCTTTTATTTGTACAGTTAATGACTGAGCAAAGCACTTGTAGGATTTAGGATTTGTAGGATGGTACAGATTAGATCCTGAACTGCTGTAGAGGAGTGTCCTCAGATCTACAGCTGATGAGAAATCCCATTTCCTTCAGCCCATCCCTAAACCCCCACACAGCTGATCCATTCCAAACTCTTTCTATAAGGATTTTCTTGCTTTACAACTTTAAATTTATGTTTTTAACCTCCTATGTGCTGAAATTTGGTGCTGCCTTGTGTGTTAATTACCATTGCTTGGCTCATTCTGGGTACACCAGCGTGTCCATGGGGGATATTTTTTGGATACAAAGCCCATTCCTCCCCTCCCCTGTTAATTTTGGTGACAGGTATCCAGGAGAAACATCCAGAGAACCCTCCTGCCTCTCTGCCCTTTACCAATACTTTTAATAAGGAATAATTTTATTATAATCAAGGAGCTGACATTTCCAGCAGCCCTTCCTGAGCAGGTTCCCTGCAGGGAACTTGAGGAGATTTGATCCAGGCCTTGTCAATTTTTGCTCTCTTTTGCATCTTCCTTGACCACTTTCCCCTCATTTTGTTGGCCCCCAGCGGTGTCTTGGACCAAAAAAAGGTGTTTTTTGTGACAGCTCTGCTGCTGCTGTCCCTTGACTCGTTGTCCAAACATTTCACTGCACTTTTCCTTAAACAAAAGCCATAAATGAGCTAATTTTTTTGCATTTTACATCCCTTATATAATTAGTAATAATTTTTAATTCCTAAACCAAGCCACGCTAATTAAAGATGAGAAATACTGCCCTGCACCTTAGAAATGGTAAAAAAAAAAAAAAAAAAGCCCTTTTTCTGAATTCTGGCACTTGGAAAATTAAACCTGAGAACCCTCAAACTTCCAACAGAGACTCACTGAGGCTTTGAAGTCTCTCTCTCCCTCTCATCCTGTCAACTTTACCAAACTTGCTAAACTAATCAGGGCAAAGGGTTTTCTTCTCTTTGACTGAATCTTCTCTCCAGTCCTTACAGCTAAAATTTACCTTTTACACTCGTTCACCTCTAGTTTTGCCCAAAGACTGGAGAAGCCAGAATTTGTGTGATTTCAGATTAACAGGCCTTTGCACATGTGATTTTTGTCTTCAGTTTGTTGGTGAGCCCCCCAGGGGGAATATTTCTTGTTAAACATCCCTCTCCTCTCTGAAATAATACCAATATTTCAGTCTCTGTGCTGATGTTATTGATTGGATTCAAAGAGCTTCAGTGTTGCATTCTGAATTTTTTTCAAGGTGTCAGACGAGTAGTTTCTCATCCTTTTCTAGTTTTGATTTATTTGAACTCTTCTTGCCTTTCTCCAGCCACATGTTGGATGCTTCTTGTTTCCTTCCAACGGCTCAAATTATTCATGTGTGAGAGCTGAACACCATTATGGCTCAGCTACAAGAGTTTTACATTAGCCAAAATGCAACCCTCAGATTTATAGGAGTTCCTCTAAAGCCAGAGATTATAAATTGTATTGACTGGTTGTGTTGAGGGAAATCTTTCTTTACCACTCTCCATTTGCACAATGTAAACTGATCCTTTGCTCTCCCCTCGTGAGACCACGTTCCATTCAGGGAAATACATTAAAGCTTCAATTATTCAGCTGACTTTGCTTTTAATGTTGTGAAATCAAATGCAAACACAGCAAATAAATCCCTTCTTATATATTAACAATGGAATAAATACGAGTGTTTTGCCAATAGAAGTTCCTCTTCCTCCAGGTTTTTCTGTTTGTTTAGTTTTGACTTTTCAAAAGTTTTCAAGATTTTGTGCCACTGAAGAGCAGTAGGTTTGTCAAATAATATACAGGTTTTGTGACATACACTTCAACATAATAGGAAAAAAATGACTATTTGACTATTTCTTCGTTGTCTGAATAAGTCAGAATAACATATGCAAAAGACTTGTGCTGTATTTGCATAGAAACTCATTTACAATTTGAACTATGTCTGTAGTCTAAAGCTGACCTTTTTTTGCTGATTAGGAGTAATTAAGGCTCCCTTTTTCCGACACTCATTTGGAATCTGAGCTCCCCATAATTATTATGTTACTGTAAACTGAAGATTAAATGCCAAAAAAACCTAACCACAACCAAAACATAAACCAATTTCTGACTTTCCTGAAAGTGTTTCTTCCTGATATGGTTTAGTGGCTGTGGTGGGACTTGGTTGGACTTGGTGGTCTTGGAGATCTTTGCTAACCTGAAAAATTCTATGATTCTATAAGCAGCTTCTTCTCTAGAGACTTCAAATATTATAGAAATATTATAGAATGTTATAGAACTTCTATGAAATGTGGAGCAGCCGTGTGACTCTTCTTATTTGTGATGGATTTCTCACTAAAAATTGACTGAGTTTAGAGGAAAATGTGCTGCTGGTCCCACTTAGCAAGGAGAGGACAGTGTCCAAGGGGAAGGACAGAGCGAGGAGTGATCTCTCCTGACTTCCTGGACCAGTCTGGGATGATCCCACTGTGGCTTTGCACCTCAGCCTCCAGCTAGAATTTAAAGAGATCCCCACAGGCAATTCTGGCCTTTATGGAAATAACTCAAGTTTTGAATAGATTGAGACAGAGAAGCTTTTTTGGGGTTTCTTTGCAGACCTCTGAGCAGGAGATATTTGAGTCTTAGTCCCTGTGTTAGCAAAGCCTCAGCAGAGACCCATGATATGGGAACAGGGTTATTTATGTCCTGCTAAATTTAAATGGGGAATTCTGGGGAGATTTCGCTGCAGATGTGTTTGTTCCATGGACAGAAATCCTGGGACTCCTGAGTTGATGGTGGTGGAGATGGGAATGTGCACGTTGCTGCCATGTTGCAGAATCCACTGGAATGGCTGTCATTGCTTTTTTTTTTTTTCCTTATTTTTCCTCTTTCCTCTGTTCTTTCATCTAAACTGGCTGCCCTTGACTTTCAAAAATGGGTATTTTTTTTGTGTAGAATTAACTTTCTCTGCAGAGAAGAGGCACCACCACTGACTCATGTGTTAAACACATTGTTTGATGTATTTACCTTCATTTACTTGAGCTTCTTACTGTCAGTTTTTATCCTTCCCCGACCTTCTGAGAGTTTATGCCTGGTTTCAAAGCTAATAATATCTGCTAAAATAGGCACCTGCTAGAAATCATATGCTGGGCTGCAAATCACTGCAGAACAGGTTTGAATTCAGCTGGAAAATTGAGGAAACTCTGTTAACTTTATGCAACCTATTAACTGCCTTCCTGTAATAATAAAGAAGATGTTGGTTTTATAAGAGTGGTTAATGATCACCTTGAAAGAACAGCTGGAGGGCAGGAAGACACTTAAAATACACAGTGAAGGCAACAGGCTTCTCTTTTCTCTTTTAATTCTTTTCTAAAACCTATAGAAAGTATCACATGAAAATATTAAACGTAAGAATTTTCAGGGAGAACCAGATCTTTCCAATCAGAAGTGGAGTCTAAGAAATTTGGGCAGGAGAGATTTTTTTAGAGCTTTGCAGAGCTGAAGTGCCTGGTGATCTGGACCTTGTTCTTGCAAGCCAGCTTCAGATTTTCTTCAGCTTCAGAAACAGAGAGGATGAAAAGAAATATTGTGACTCCTATAATAAGTGTTTATTACATTGATGAATATTTATGCAGTACAGGAGATCCGAGAGCTGTTAAAAAGACTTCAAGGTTGAACGTATTTAAGACAAACACTGGGAATGTTTTGTTTGATAAATTGAGTTGGAATTTGCCATTGATCGGAAGTTTGAACTGTTATGGTGATTAGTGTGTAAGTGATTAGTGGAGCTCTGATTCCCTGTCACTATAAAATCCATGACAACAGACAAGTGAAGTGGTAGTGGCAGATTAAAACAATCAGTGCTCCAATTCTGGTCACTAAATCTTGAGCAGAGCTTTTCAAACTCTACAGCTTGATTCCTACAGCTGCCTTTTCCTTCTTCTGCTTTAAATACCCCCCTATATACTTGTTTTACTTTTCTCCTTCTTTTTTTTTGTTCTGTTTAGTTTAGTTTTTAAATTGCAATCAGTAAAAATGAGAGAAATACTCACCTTTTTCCTCTTGCTTTATCTTAGTTATGGTTATTTTAAGAAAAACACTGCACAATGTTTCACGTCCCTTCCAGGATGAGAGGAAGGAACTCATTTTACTTTGCAAAGAGATAATTCCAGAATAATCCATGTATTTTTCATTCAATTAAATCAATCCAAGTTTCCAGTTGTGTGGAAAAGCCTGATGGTGTCTCAACGGTGTGTCAGAGTTACTTGAGGAAAATGAAGGGAAGGAAAATTTGGAGAGTCTGAGGTTTGGTGTTGAACCAGCAGAGAACTGGGAAAGGTTTAATAACACTTGTTACCTCTTTTTCTGCAGCAAAAATTACTTGAGATCAACGTGTTGGTTTGGTTTCATGTGTATATTTTGTATGGAAGGGATTGCTGTGTGTGTGTATATAAAAAAAAAAAAAAAAATATTATATATATATTATATATAAAATATATAATATACATAAAATATATATCATATATATAAAATTATATTACATATATATGAAAATATATATATAATATATATAAGATCATCATGTGATATATATATATATATATCATTTGCGATATATATATATATTTTTCATAAAGTAGGATAACAACTTCCTGTAGTTGTATAAGGCCATTCAAGAATATCCACAGAATTGCTGTAATTTTCCATTGGTTACACTGGAATTTTTCTCAAGGGACAGATGGATTTCTTCTTCTTACTGGCTTAACTTCTGATTTGATTAGAAATTTTAGGGAATTATCACTTTGGGAATCTCTGCCTTACCAGTCATTTGCACAGGTTTTGAGTATATCCTAATATTTTATGTAACATCCTTGGTTTGGGTAGGAAATAATAGAAAGATAAGGTGAAAACTGGTTTAAATTGGTGTAGTTTTACAATGTAAAGGTTTGTATTTGTCACCTTCTTGTCAGAAAACGGACTTTGGAGGGAGGGTCAGGTTTCCCTTTTCTTCATTTTATCTCAAACTCAGCCCTTGCTGTGGAGATCTTTAACAAGATTTACTGGTCAGGACTCCCTGGCACTGGAAAACCTTGGTGATCAAGTCTTCTGATACACATTTTCTTGAGAAAAGCTTTTTAACAGACAGTAGAGCTGAGAGAACATTTCTAGACCGTGAGAAACTTCAGAAATTTTAGTAATTTTTTTCCGAACTTGGGGCGAGAAGTTGAAAAGGAAGAAGTTTTACGAACACTGATTGCTTTCCAAGTTTTTATTCATTTCTCTTGAATTGGATATTCTGTTACAGCGTTCCACTGAAACCAAATATTTTGACGCTCCGGCAGCAGAAATATTTTCTTTTATTCCTCTTACTCCAAATGTTTGACTGAGTGAAAGCTTTCACCAGCTTTGAGCTCTGTATTCGGGGAGAAACATCAGCCCACTCAAGTTCTGGCGGTAACCTGGAGCACTGGGTGTCTCTGCCGGGTGTCTAAAAATACCCTTTTGGTCCATGGGTGAGAACACATTTAATTCCTGGCTTTTTAGTGGAGGAATTGTGAGGTTCTGTCTCAGGAGTGGAAACATCCAGGAGGTTGTAGGGGGACAGTGTTGCCAGAGAGCTCAAGCAGGAGACAGAGGTAGAGCTCAGATGGGAGACTGAGGTACCTTAATCTGGTTTAAAAAGCAGTGCTGGCTTTACTCTGATAATCATAAAATCCTGGCATGCTTTGGGTTGGAAGGGAACTTAAAGATCCTCTCATTCCACCCCCCTGCCATGGGCAGGGACACCTCCCACTAGCCCAGGTTGCTCCAAGCCCCATCCAACTTTGCCTTGGACACTTCCAGGGATCCAGGGGCAGCCACAGCTTCTCTGGGCAACCTGTGCCAGGGCCTCCCCACCCTTCCAACCAAGAATTCCTTCCCAATATCCCATCTAACCCTGCCTTCTGGCAGTGGGAAGCCATTCCCCCTTGTCCTGTGCCTCCATCCCTTGTCAGAAGTCCCTCTCCAGCTCTCCTGTGAAAGTTTCACGGTCTTAAAACACGTTGGGACTTCTTTGCTGTGCTCAGTCTCTGGCTTTCTGTGGAAACTGGATTGGGAAGATAATTGCTGTCATGTGTCTGAGTGCCAGCAATGCTTCCTCCTGAATGCTCCTGTTCAAATCAGCTCCATTCTCTTTGTTCCACTCTGCTGGCAGTGGCTCTGTCAGCTGAATCCAGCACTCCTGGTCCTTGGGATACATTTATGCTCTTTAATTTTATTGGGTTTTAGTGCTTTCTGTTTTTTTTTTTTTCTCCCCATTTTAGCAGCAAGTTTGTGTTGGCAGGGAGGTCAGAAGCAGAGTGTTAAACCATATAAAAGCAGAGTCCTTCCCAGAAGAGTGAGAAGAGACCTCCAGCATTATCATTTCCAGGCAGAGCAAAGCATCCCCTGAGCATTTTGGGGAGGTGGTGATGGGAAAACACCACGAGAGTTGTTTAATGCAACAACAGCAAATGAGGGATGAGGAGGCACAGCTGGTAAATGGATGTAAATCATGAGAGATGGGGATGCCAGCGGGGCAGGAGAGCCCCTGACACTAATTTATCTGTGGTTGCCACTGGTGTGTATATCCCATGTATTTATGGATGCTGTGTGGGAGATCTATTGTCCCCTAGCGCCGTGGAGAGGCAGCTCCACAGGGGTGAGAATTACAGCTTCCAGGGGGGAAAACTGCCATCCAGAAGTGTGAAAAATTACTCAATGGGATTAAGGACAGCCCAGCAGCTTTTATCTGGCTTTAGTGTTATTGCTGAAGAGAGGCTTTCTCCTCCCTTTGTTTAATTCTTCCCAGCACGTTGGATGCAGCAGTTGGGCTCTGGGTGTACTCGCCGTGCTGGGCTGTGATTGCAGTTTGGTTTTATCTTGATTACTGCACGTCCCCAGAGCCATTTTTGTATCTTGTTGCTTCCAGTCCTGCCTCTGTTGTGGGCTGGAAAGTTCCTTTTCATCTCCTTGCCAACGTTATTGCTCTTTATAAAATATTAGCAATGAGGGGAGTTTGATTAAGGGACAACACCTTGCTGTCCTCAACTCCAGCACTGATGCCCTTTAGGGAAGGATTTGCCTTATTTTGGGATGGTTTGCTCAGTTAAGAGAAGGAAACCCCTGGATTTAGCTCCAGTTCCCTGTTTTCTCACAGGTTTCGTGTTTCAGCAGAACATCTGGGCCACATCAATGAAAGTAAGACACAAACTCCTCTGGGGAGCTGGGCCTTGGAACGACATTGCTCAGCTCTCTCTTCTTTCAAAAGAAATCCCAATATTGCCCCTTTTCAGAGGGTGTTGTGAGAACAGGTGTCTGGAGAGTTTTGACTGTTCAGGTGCTGCAGCAATGGGAGCTGGGCAGGACAACAATTGGCTTTTAGATGTTTGTCTCAGCTTGTGTCTTGCACCAGACTCCTGATAATTAGATTGTTGCCTCTCCATCATTCTTTTCTTTGTTAACAGCCATTTCTTATCTTTTCCCATTGTCACTTATTAATTACCCATTTACATCACATCTTGTTGAACCTATTGAGGAATTTTTCGGCTTTTTCTTATTTGCTGACCAATAAATTCTTTACTGGGTGATTTGATCGATGTCTGTTCTTTGATCAACATCAATTCTTTGATCATGCAGTTTCTCATTACATTCAAGGGCATTTAAATTACATTTAGCAAAATCAGCCTGTTAAGCTCCAGATTCCCATCACAATCTCTTTCTGATCCTGTTAACTCCTTGGATACTCTTGCTGGAGTCTTCTGCTCTGACAATCATTTATTATCTCTTTCTCTTGTTCATTGTACCCTCTCTGAGTAAAATATTTTAAAAATATTTCAGCTGTACTAAGATTTTTCCCATTTTTTCACGATTCTCTTGGTTGAGAGGAAGACACAACTTGATTATAGTGGGGAGAGGACAAGAGCTCAGGCTTGAGTAAACCTACAGCTTAAATCATCTCCTGAGTTTAATACTGGAAGAGTTGAGGAACAGATGAAATAGTAAAAATAGTAATAATAAAATAGGAAATACAACCAATCTTGGTTATAATTGTAACCCAACCTGAAGATTTCTGTTCTTTGCCATCCTTGGCAATGCTACTGTGTCCACTCCTTCAGCTTAATAACCTCAACTTCCAGCTTGTGTTCTCCTTCCAAAGCCCAGAACTCTCACTCCCAGGAGCAGGAAAGCAGCAGGTTGCTGCTCCAAAGACTGTGCCTTCTCTTCCTGCGCTACTTCAGCCCCTCAATAAATAAAAGAGACACCCTGAGCCCATCACAGTCTCACTCTTTTGGTAATTATCGATTTTGGAACTGCAGGCAACTTCCAAACGAGTTGGCAATTTTTAATTCAAAACATTCATCTTCCGTTACCTTTTCCTCTTCAGTTTCGGCAGCTTTAAACCATCTCCATCTTGCTCTAAGCTCATTTCTTTTTAAAATATATAATTTTAATTACTGTTGATAAGGAAGCAATCCTCAAGCTCGGTACCAAACCTAATCCCTCCTTCCCTGGCAAGCCTGATCATTTATTGCCAGCTCAAATCACCTGTAGGCTTTTGGAGGCAGCTGAGCCCAACCAGCCCAGCCCAGGGGCCTCAGTCCTGCCCCAGCAGTGCCAGAGGGAAGGGAGATGAGTTTCCTTGTAAAACCCAGTGGAGGAGGTTTAGTCTAGACTGTCTCTGCATTTATTGTGTGCAGGAGGGGAGCCTGGCAGTGTCACAGCAAGCTCAGAGTCCTGTGGCTCTTCGATGACTCTCTCAGTGAATAATGGAACATCATTCCGGTGCCTTCACACACTGAACTGCACAAGAGCCTCTCAGAAAAGCTCTTGAGGGGATCTCCCACCAGCTATGCAGCCATGGAAAGGAACAAAAGAACCTAGAAGCATATGTCATATTTGCAGATGAATTTTGTTTTGTTCACGTATCTGACAGTCCTCTCCAAATATTGTCTTTAGATTCCACGCTGGTCCCAGCTCAATATTGCCACATCTGTATTCCTTGTATTTCCTTCGGGTTCATGTGCTGCTGTGGGGAATGAGATTGATGCATTTCCTGATTTTTTTTTTCTTTCTTTTTTTTTTTTTTTAATATTAAGTCTGTAATATGTTGCCCTTCTTCAGGTTCTCATTTTGCCAATATGATATTTGCCCTTTTGTTTCTGGAGTGTCCCAAATTGCTCATAGTCACAGCGATATCATTTGACTTTCTATTCCACCCTGTATTTATATCCTTCTTCAGGGCACTATTTGTTCATGCTCACAGGTTTTAGTGTCACATTTTTGCTGACAACTCCCAAACTTATTTTTCAGTACCCACTGACCCAGGGCTGGCTCTCCCTTTGCTGCCTGATTGTCTCCATGACATTCCAGTTTGGAATGGATGTCATCAAACTTTCTGGAGCTGAATGCAGACACAAATGAATTGTAGCTTAAAGAGCTGTGTCAGGACTGCCTTTATATCTGCATTTCCTGTTTTCCATTGACTTTGATGGATGCATGCAAAGTCTCCCAGGATTTACTGTAAGATCTGTAGCTAATATAAATATATTATTACTCTTTCATCATGAAAGTCTTAATAGCAAATAAGTGTTATAGTAGATGGTGCATAATCTTACAAAACCGAGTCCTATGGTAAAATTCTGATCTTCAAATTAGTGAAATTAAAAAAATGGAATGTATTCAGTGGATAAGGATGTTGACCAGGTTGTTAAAACATGTTTCTCTTGTAAAAAAAACAATTCAATTTAAAACTTTAAATGTTAATATTTAGGAAATCTTTATGGGCACATAAACTAAGCAGCTACATTTGAATGCCCAGCAGATTCTGTGAGTGCCCACCAGCCCTGAAGCAAAAGAGAAGTGGCACCTGCAGAACCTCACAGAAGCACCTGCAAAACCTGGAGCTCTGAAACATCTGAGAGAACATCTCAGACTACTTCGTGTAGAGACATGAATCGCTGGGATGTGACATTTTGGGAGAGACAAGGGTGACTTCATGCACAGAAGGGACTTCATTTAGAAAGACTGAGAAGTTTGAATGTTACTTTTTAAAGCATCTTTCTTTTAAAATCTCTACAGATTTGGTTTGTAACATTGAGGTGATTAAAACTAAGTGCTATTTTGGGATTTCCTGCGTGGTTAAATCCTGAACAGACAGTAGTTTTCTTTAAATTTTCAGCTTTGCTTCAGTCTTTACCCTTATCTGCTCTTCCACTGATCTCTCTCCTGTCTCTCTGAAGCCTTCATTGTTTGTGGAGTAACATAATTCCTTATCACATTCTCACTGAGGGAATCTCTCTGCTGACTTCTCTGAAAAGGTTGATCTAACACTTACACCCTTTGCTTGCATAGTAATTTACTCCATCTGGGGGTTCTCTTTTGGCCTCCCAGGTCTGGGTTTTACATCCAGCCCCTTATTAAAGGAGTTATGTCCATACATTCACTTCTCTCTTCCTTAGACTTGTCTGTTGTGCTTCTGAACACCCAAGTTCAGGATTCCTCCAGGCTTTAAAATATGAGCACAGTTTGCAGAGCAGCTTCAGATCAATCCACTGTTGGAACACCAACCTCCAGAAATTTTTATTATCCAAAGAATCATGCTGGAAATTAAGAACATCTCTGCCAGTGGTCACAGGTTGAGTGGCAGAAAGAATTAGACTTGTGAGGCTTTAGAGTTCAAGGTGATTTTTACCTGTTATTCTGAGGAGACCTGGAGGGCAGATGTTGTGCTTGCAAGAACTTGCCTCATTATCCACCTCGAAACCTGGAGTGTTGACATGTGAGCAGATGGCTGGAAGGCAGAGGGAAAACAATAGCTGGGAAAAAAAACACTGAAGAGTTTTGGTTTCTTTCCCTGGGAAAAAATATCATTTGCCTGGGATATGTCCCTGCATGGCCAAAGGGAGCATTGGAAGGGGAGCAGATCATGGAGGGGTCACAGTAGAAGAGTTTGCATTGAAAAAGCATCACTTTTATGGTACTTGCATCCTTCTCACATTTGTTGATTTTAATTTTTAGGTGTATTTTCATTCACATTTTGTCTTTTGGCTTGTTTGTCTAGTTTTGAATCCTCACTGAGTACTCCCTAATTGGATATTTTTGAGGCTCTGTGGCAGCATGTTGTTTACAAGGAGGATGTGGGGCATTGAACTGTGAGTGCCTTTTGCCATCTTGACCTTCACTTCTTGTATGTTCAATGTATTTGTTATTTAATGAACTACTTGAGCCACACAGGAGTTCAGATGAGTGTTTCCAGTAGTTAAAGGGGGCTTACAAAAAGGAGGGAGAGTGACTTTTGACATGGGCAGGTACTGATGGGACGAGGGGAATGGTTTTAAACTAAAAGAGGTGAGATTTAGATTGGATATTGGGAAGAAATCCTTCCCTGGGAGGGTGGGGAGGCCCTGGCACAGGTTGCCCAGAGAAGCTGTGGCTGCCCCTGGATCCCTGGATGTGTCCAAGGCCAGGCTGGAGC